>NW_027509802.1:4730000-5330000 GCF_048541705.1 Temnothorax americanus
CCTTCCGGTTTTTTTTAAAAAACCCCCTTTTTTTTTAAAAACCCAAAGGGGTTTGAAAAAATTTTTTTCCCCTTTTTTTTTTTTTTTTTAAAAAGGTTTTTTTTTTGGAAAAATTTTTTTTTAAATTTAAAGGGATAAATTTAAATTTTGGGGTTTTCCCTTTTTCCCCCCTTTTTTTTAAAAAAAAAATTAAAAAAAAATTTAAAAAGGGGAAAAAATTTTTAAAATTTTTAAAATTTAAAAATTTGGGGGCCCCCTTTTTAAAAAAATTTTTTTAAAAAAAAATTTTTTTTTCTTTAAAGGTTTTTTTTTTAAAATTTTTCTTTTTTTTAAAAAAAAAAAAGGCCCAAAAAACCCGGGGCGGAAAAAAAAGGTTTTCCCCCAAATTTTTTTTTAAAAAAACCAATTTTTTTTAAAAGGGGAAAAAGGGAAAAATTTTAAAAAAATTTTTTTTTTTAAAAATTTTTTTTTTTTTTTAAATTTTTTTTACCTGATCTGTGGTTTAGGCCAGCGCAAACTCTAGCACAATGTTTTGGTTTAGACCAAAGACCGGCAAACGTATGCCATGAGCATTTTCCTTCACACCGTTGCCTTAAGGCTTCTGCAGCAGACCAGCGCGATAAAGTCGCACGCGTGATATCCAATTAATGAGCGTACCGCCTTCCCGCTCATCTCTGTATGTTGCGCATTATGCGTTCTACATATAGTTCGCACATATACATCGTTGTTGAAACATTGTTATGTTACAATTAAATAAAACGTTATATAAGTATGCAACACTCGTACGACGTAGTCGTGCAGTAAACATTTCAGTAAAATCAGATATGTAATGTTATTAAAACATTTCTCAATGTCCCAAAATGAACGTTTTACATGAAAAATTCATGCAACATTTTATAATAAATGTTTTAGAAACGTTTCATATATAATGTTAAGCTTACATTTTAAATGGCACATTACAAATTAAATGTTCTCTAAACGTTGCAAAACGGATAATATGTAACGTTACAAACTGGATGTAGCTTAAACGTCACGCAACGTTTTATTTAAAACGTTTCAAATGTTCGTTTTAAATACCAAAATGGAATGTTCTTGCGACGTTCTGTAGATGTTAGAAATAAAACGTTTTACTGAAACTTTTATACAACATTGTATAAACATTTATTATGAAACGTTTTAAATAAGATGTATTCTTCTCGAATGTAACGTCACCTGAAGGTTTCATGTTTAGTGGGATACACTTTTGCGAAGTTGTTCAGATTATGAACCTGTCGGAACATGGCGAATTCAATTGCCTCAATTTATTCAACGTATACCAGAAGATAGAAAACATATACAAATATTGCACAGTTCGTCAGTTCCGTTCAATTGTGGAGATCCAAAACTTAGAGATAGAACTGGACATTGGGTATGTAATAATAATAATAAATATCTTCTCGTTATATATAAAAAATTTAATTCATTTTATATGTATTTAATTCATAAAATTTCTTATACAATTTTATTATTTTACAGTTCGCAGACCAAGAGGCAGAGCCGCGGGGATACGACGCCAAGAAGAAAGGTTCATGGCCTTCTTATATAAATTGTCATCACCCAATTACCATTGGGGTAGACGAGACAGAGGCAGACGTTGAGAACAACAGGATTTAATCTTTGTCTCTATATAATCTCTTTATATAATAATGTCTCTATATAATCTATATATATATATATATATAATATCAAGTCCTCTTGATTCAAAACGATCTTGATTACTTTTATTAATTTGTATGTAGCTGTTTTGAGACAAATTAGTTGTTTCGACGCTCTCAGGTTGTACAGGTAATTTATCCTCGAGAAAGTCGAATAGGGATATTTTTCCGCTGCTTGGTTTACTGTCCTCGGTTTTCTTTTCCCGTTTGCCACGCGACTCTCGTGGTTCGCGAGTAGCGTTACTGCAATAAAATTATAATTCAATTAATAATTACAATAAGTGTATGAAAAAGAAAAATAATAATAAATTCTCTTACTTATATCTGCTGTCGGTCTTTTGCAGGCTTCTCAGTGCTTTATCCACGTTATTTCTATCTCCCAAAATTAAGTCACCATCTAATTCTCTTTCATCAACAGCTACGTCTAAAAATAAAATAATGTATCAATATGATATTATGGCTACGGTCAACGTGACACTACAAATGCTTCGAAGCATTCCTCTTCTCTTTTCTTTCAATGAAGAAAGAAGGAGAAGAAGAACGCCCTGGTAACCATCTCCGATGGAAAACGATAAAAAAACTTCTTATCGTTTTTAATACGGTTAGTGAATCGTTTATTTACGGTACTCTATCAGAAACTCACGTTACAGAATACTTGGGATCCTATCGTAAATGTCTTATCAGCTATACATCAGTTTCTATCGTTTTTAATATGGTTAGTGAATCGTTTATTTATGGTATTCTATCAGAAACTCACGTTACAAAATACTTGGAATCTTATCATAAATGTCTTCTCAGCTGCACATCAGTTTCTATCGTTTTTAATATGGTTAGTGAATCGTTTATTTACGGTACTCTATCAGAAACTCACGTTACAAAATACTTGGAATCCTATCGTAAATATCTTATCAGCTATATATCAGTTTCTATTGTTTTTAATATAATTAGTGAATCATTTATTTACGGTATTTTATCAGAAACTCACGTTGCAAAATACTTGGGATTCTATCGGAAATTTCTTATTACCTTTATATCGGTCTCAATCAGTTTTTAACATAATTGAAGTTTCGTTTATTCACGATACTCTATAAAAAATTCTCGATACAATACACATGGGCTTGCATCCTAAATTTCTTATTAGTGGTGCATCGGTTTCTATAATTTTTAATGGTATTAAAGTAGCTATAATTGTCTTTTTAATATGGTTAATAGTGAACCGTTTATTTACGATGCCCTGTCAGAAAAAAATTGGAAAAATTTGAAATTTCTCAGCTATATATCAGTCAGAACATCTTTAAATGTTTGCTACTCTGCATGCCACCGGATTATAACCGTGTAAAAGAAAAATAAACCGTATCAGAGATCTTTCTATGATAAAGAAAGAACTGCATTTTTTTTTTTTTTTTTTAAATAATTAAGCTTCTACCTTTGCGACAACAGCACCAGGAAGCCAAGGGCCAAAATTTTCACGGTTATTAGAGAAATAAAAACAACATTTACATTAGAAACGTCTTATTTAAAATTGCACTAAAATACAAATAAAATATTATATTATTTTAATCTTAATAACAAATCACATAAAAATACTTCGACGAACTTTGTTTTCGAAGATGATAAGTTGTATGTCGGAAAATCCTGATAAGAAACAATAGATGTGTCGGTTCGGTTAAGTCGTATAAATATCGACGAGATATCTATCGTTTTAACCTTATAAAAACATATGCAAAGTAGAAGGTTTTCAAACGATTCAATTTATATCATTAATATACGATAAAAAACGAACCGATTTGCTGCCGTACAGAAGATGATAAGTTGTATGTCGGAAAATCCTGATAAGAAACGATAGATGTGTCGGTTCGGTTAAGTCGTATAAATATCGACGAGATGTCTATCGTTTTAACTTTATACAAACATATGCAAAGTAGAAGGTTTTCAAACGATTCAATTTATATCATTAATATACGATAGAAAACGAACCGATTTGCTGCCATAAAGAAGATGATAAGTTGTATGTCAGAAAATCCTGATAAGAAACGATAGATGTATCGGTTCGATTAAGTCATATAAATATCGATAAGATGTCTATCATTTTATTCTTATATATCCGTATTAATGCATACGGTAAAATTATTACCATAAATAACGATACATATTATATCGTGTATATACGATTGATTCAGATGGGCAACAATTGTACATATAGAAAACGATTCATAACTATAAAATTTGTATAGTTATTTTCTTATTTGGATCTAAAACGATAGAAACCGATTTGATTCGATTAATGTTTTATCTGTCTTCTAAATATGTAACGATAGAACCGATAAGATACGATTAAAAACGATACAGATATAGCCGTTTTTAATCGTTTTCTATCGGATATGGTTACCAGGGGTGTCATCTTGTGTGACAGAAATCAAGTGCCAGCTTCGTTAAGAGGTAAGGAAGAAGAAGCTTTTATAACCTAAAATTATTTCCATGTAAATTAAATTAAGTAATTATTAATATTTAATTTTGAGCAATATTTTTTTTGTTATTAATAATTAGATTTTGTATATTTTCTAAGTCCAAACACACATTAATATAAATAGTATTTTTGCTGTATTAATATTTTCAACTTTTTACTCATAATAGATGTTTTACTTTAGATGTCTCAAGTTTAATGTTCTTAATTTTGATTACATTATAGATAAAGTAAATTCTGAAAAAAATGGCCTGTTGCGTTAAAGGATGCAGCAGCAGAGAAGGCAGAAAAGGAGACGAAAAGAAAAGTTTGTTTACACCTCGTACAGTAAGTATTTATATTCAAAGAAGTACTTTGTTTCAAGTTTTTTCTACAGTTAGAATAAAAAACAGTGAAGCCTATAGCACACACGATGCTTTTTTGCCTGCTAAATTGCTTGCAAGCTCTTGTGCTAGCGAATTGGCAGACAAAATGATTATCAACTCTGTCTATTGATTCGCTAGCACAGGAGCCGGCAAGTAATAAAGCACACAAAATAGCATTGTGTGCTGTAAGCTTAAGAGTATATTTACTTTAAGCATATTCGTTTATTACTGACAGTTCACTGTTGGTACTGAAAATCTATAATGTGCATGACATAAACTATAGATTTACAGTACTGGCAATGAACTGTCAGTAATAAACAAACATGCCTTTTATGTTATTTATTTTATTTCAAAACAAAAATTTAATTTTTTTTATAGAATGATATGTTTATCTCATGGTACAATATTATGTGTACAAAAAATGTACAAATAAAAAAAAGTAGTAGAATTTGTGAGTGGAAGATGCATTTTTACAAAAAGAATATAAAACTAAAAAAATAATAAAAACTTGTTTTTTGAAAACATTAATTGTTTATAATTATAATATACATATTATTTATACCTATATTTTTTTGTAAGTTTAATACCAAATTAAACAAAATGTTTATTTTAGAAACTAAAGCACACAATTTTATTTTATAATACAATTATTTTATAATATAATTTGTTTAACATTTATTTAATTTGCAATTTCTTTATAAAAATCATATGTGTGTGTGTATATATATATATATATATATATATATATATATACACATAATTATATACATACACGTAAATATGTAAACATAATTTACATTAAAATAACATAATACCTGATATGATACTCTTTGATCTTTCATGATCGTACAAATATAACAATTTCAGTATCTAATATGAATTGAACTATTGAAATAAATATTACATATTACAATTAAATTTACATTTAAGCTATCTTAATTTCACGATTGTTTCTTTTTTCTTATAATTTATCAACAAATTGTAACAATTCATTTAATTCTTCAATATTTACAATTACAATAAATTTTGAAAAAGAATGAATTTCATCATTTATATAAATATTAACCTGTCCATTTGATAAAAAAGCAATTCTTTTTTTTACACTATAATTACTTTCTACTTTTTGGAAACCAAAAAACTTTTCATTTTCTCTTGAATAACTCCACTCTGTAGACGGAAGAGTTATCAACTCCAAATTATCTTGCAAATATTTAAAATATATATGTCTATTCTTATGTTCCATTGTGTTTTATTCTTAAGTTCCTTATGTTTCTCTACTTTTATCCGGGATTCGTCTTTCTGAAATATATTTAATTATATTATTTTAATTAAGGTAAACGTATTTAAATTATATATTTCATTTTAATTTTAACATTTATTTTTGTTTATTTATAATTATATAATATATATTTATAATTATATAATATATACTTACGCGTATTATTATTTATTTTAGTATAGGCCCAATGAAGAACGTTTTTATACGTTTATAAAATATTATATTTACTTATGAAACACATTTCTGATATATTTTACATTTATTACCGTATTGTTTCTAACCTTTTCGTGTCTCAACAGCTGTCACAATTTCAAGATGGCGACGAAATGTTGCAAGCTATTCCATTTAGCGAACATTCCTCCATACGAAACATTTTTTGTGACCACTTCGTGACTACGGAGTCATCCCTGGTAACCATATCCGATAGAAAACGATTAAAAACGGCTATATCTGTATCGTTTTTAATCGTATCTTATCGGTTCTATCGTTGCATATTTAAAAGACAGATAAAACATTAATCGAATCGAATCGGTTTCTATCGTTTTAGGTCCGAATAAGAAAATAACTATACAAATTTTATAGTTATGAATCGTTTTCTATATGTACAATTATTGCCTATCTGAATCAATCGTATATACACGATATAATATGTATCGTTATTTATGGTAATAATTTTACCGTATGCATTAATACGGATATATAAGAATAAAATGATAGACATCTTATCGATATTTACATGACTTAACCGAACCGATACATCTATCGTTTCTTATCAGGATTTTCTGACATACAACTTATCATCTTCTTTATGGCAGCAAATCGGTTCGTTTTCTATCGTATATTAATGATATAAATTGAATCGTTTGAAAACCTTCTACTTTGTATATGTTTGTATAAAGTTAAAACGATAGACATCTCGTCGATATTTATACGATTTAACCGAACCGATACATCTATCGTTTCTTATCAGGATTTTCCGACATACAACTTATCATTTTCTGTACGGCAGCAAATCGGTTCGTTTTCTATCGTATATTAATGATATAAATTGAATCGTTTGAAAACCTTCTACTTTGCATATGTTTTTATAAGGTTAAAACGATAGACATCTCGTCGATATTTATACGACTTAACCGAACCGACACATCTATCGTTTCTTATCAGGATTTTCCGACATACAACTTATCATCTTCTGTACGGCAGCAAATCGGTTCGTTTTCTATCGTATATTAATGATATAAATTGAATCGTTTGAAAACCTTCTACTTTGCATATGTTTTTATAAGGTTAAAACGATAGACATCTCGTCGATATTTATACGACTTAACCGAACCGACACATCTATCGTTTCTTATCAGGATTTTCCGACATACAACTTATCATCTTCGAAAACAAAGTTCGTCGAAGTATTTTTATGTGTGTGTGTGATTTGTTATTAAGATTAAAATAATAAAATATTTTATTTGTATTTTAGTGCAATTTTAAATAAGACGTTTCTAATGTAAATGTTGTTTTTATTTCTCTAATAACCGTGAAAATTTTGGCCCTTGGCTTCCTGGTGCTGTTGTCGCAAAGGTGGAAGCTTAATTATTTCAAAAAAAAAATGCAGTTCTTTTTTTATCATAGAAAGATCTCTGATACGGTTTATTTTTCTTTTACACGGTTATAATCCGGTGGCATGCAGAGTAGCAAACATCTAAAGATGTTCTGACATATATATAGCTGAGAAATTTCAAATTTTTCCAATTTTTTTCTGACAGGGCATCGTAAATAAATGGTTCACTATTAACCATATTAAAAAGACAATTATAGCTACTTTAATACCATTAAAAATTATAGAAACCGATGCACCACTAATAAGAAATTTAGGATGCAAGCCCATGTGTATTGTATCGAGAATTTCTTATAGAGTATCGTGAATAAACGAAACTTCAATTATGTTAAAAACTGATTGAGACCGATATAAAGGTAATAAGAAATTTCCGATAGAATCCCAAGTATTTTGCAACGTGAGTTTCTGATAAAATACCGTAAATAAATGATTCACTAATTATATTAAAAACGATAGAAACTGATATATAGCTGATAAGATATTTACAATAGGATTCAAGTATTTTGTAACGTGAGTTTCTGATAGAATACCGTAAATAAACGATTCACTAACCATATTAAGAAACGATAAAAACTGATGTATAGCTGATAAAACATTTACGATAGGATCCCAAGTATTTTGTAACGTGAGTTTCTGATAGAGTACCGTAAATAAACGATTCACTAACCGTATTAAAAACGATAAGAAATTGTTTTATCGTTTTCTATCGGAGATGGTTACCAGGGATGTCTCCTTATACTACTTCATGGTCGCACCTTACCTCGCGACGCGTAATAAAGAGTCACACGATCGGTCTCGCTCCGCGCGTACTACCGTGTCTGTCGATCGATCGAGATAGGTTAACTGATCAGATGATGAACTGACTGACAGGATAGCGCTCTAAACGAACGCACTGTCTGCACTGCACTGCACTGCGACACTAACGCCGCTAGCCGCCAGTGTCGAAAAAGTGAAAGTGACGTTCTCTGTTTGTTACATGTATGTTATAAAGAAGAGCGGTCGACGTAGACGACGTATCTTAATAAAAAAATTTCACATTTGGACTTTGCGTCGCAATATCTCCGCTCGTAGGGCACGTAGCGGAATATTATGAGAGAAACCCCCCCCCCCCTAGTTGGACCCCAAGCTATCGATCAAGCCTACTTAGAACTTGATCCGTTCACTCGTTATCGAGATCTCAACATCTCGGGTACTCGCAACCCGTCGCGTCGCGTAAAAGAGTCACGGTCGGTCTCGCTCCGCGTGTACTTAGCGCGTGACACTACCGTGTCTCTTGATATTATATAGCGTATTGATATGAAGCGTATGCAGTTTATTACGAATGTCAAGTATATTGCCAATTTGTCCAATTAACCATAAACTGTCTATAATGTATTCATAACAAAGATTGAAAGAATCCATCCAATGATCAACCATAATCCACATACATAATTTCTTATAATTGTTCGGCGTCCCGAATTTTTCCAATGTATTATTTACGATATTCAACTTATTTAGACAATCTTTAAAATTCTAAAAAAATATGTTACAAAAAAATATGTACTTCGAAAATTGTGTACATAAAATAAGACATTATAATATTAGGTACTTGCTGTACTTTAATAATAATCAATCTTCGATATTTTTTCTTTGCACATCTTGGTATTATATATTAATAAAATAATAAAGAAGACTGAAAAATATAATAAAATTAGAAATAAATCGATATCTCCAAATTTGCGGAAGTTAGAGCAACCACGGACATTTCTAAAAAAATTCAAAATTTTTTTTAAAAAGAACCCCTTTACCGATCATCACTAAATTCAATACCAACCTTCCTTGAATGATACTCTATCGATTAAAAAAAAAAAAACAGTCCGATATCTCAATATTTGCGAAAGTTAGAGCAACCACGGACATCAAATCTGTACATACACACATACATACATACGGACATTTTTTTAATGCGATATTTTGACCTTTTACAACAATATGAACATATTGGCATAAAAAACTCCAAAACCGATCTCTTCTTTGGTTTCTTCTACCCCTATTTCATATATAATTAATTTAAATTTGGATGACTAGATCCAACTTTATACGCAAACAAAAATCCGTAAACGATTTCACGAAAATGTAGCAAAATATATTAGGATATCTTTTAGATATTTATGATTAAATGTTTTAAAATTATTATTTTTTATAGATTCTATTTCATATCATTTTACATTGTGCCTAAGGTGGCATAAGTCTATTCTCTAAAAATCTTGAGACAGATATATAGCAATATAATATGTATATATCACATATATCTACATATTACATTGCTATTGCGTATGTATATTTGTATGTACTTATATTTATCGAAGAGACATTTTAAAATTAGACTTATACTATTTTTAAAATAAAAAAAATAGCTCACATATAATTTAATTATATAATTTTAAAGTAGTTTCTCTTTAATATACTACGAGAAATTATTGTATTTTTTATATATGCAAAAGTATGTAAAATTTTTATACCTTAATGTAATACAAATTAAGCAGCATATATAGATATCTCAGGACAAATGTTACTATAGCCGTCACAACTATAAAAAAGCTAATCTTACATTTTTAAAGAAATATCCATGTTTCAAAGGTGATGTAAGTATAAAGTAGCCATTATAATATTAGAATATAGAAGATGGTGAAACATAGTCTCGGCCAATCTTGAGGATATTTAAATATCCCATATGGCATATCTAAATAAGCACAATGCGATTAAAAGCTATCGTATTGTAGCACTTGAATATTCTTCATGGAAATTTCTTTCTGCGAAATTCAACTAGGGATATCGCGTTGAGGTATTAAACGTCCGTCATGACACTGCGAGATAATGGAGATTATTACCTTGACATTGATGACATGGCCCGAAGATAAATCTCTATAATTTCAGAAATAAATGTGCTAGCACTTATGTAGATTAAAAGAATTGATTTGTTAAAGAAAGCATTACTTTTGCTAATAAAAAAAAATAGAAAAAAATTTGCACTATAGTTGAGTAAAGACCGTGAAATGCAGACTAAATAATGACGTAATTTTTTTCAGTGTAGTATTATTAGTTCTGTTTTATATTTCCTTATATTTAGAACAATTGGAATCCTTTTTAAAGACTACAATAAAGACTACAAAAATAAAGACTACAAAATAAGCTGTTAATAGGAAAAGTTTAAATAAAATTAAAACTAATTAAAACAGACAAGTTTATATTGATCATGACAAGTTTATATTTTATTTTTTATTACTTACAAAATACATATATGTTTTCTTAAAAACTTAGATGTGACAAATATGTGTTAGCGCATCTGCGTATTTCATTCTAATCAATGTAACCCATCTGTATTACAATCACCAAGACTGTCACAATTGACTTGTAGAACTGAAAAATATGCTTTAATTGTACTTAATGAAAACAATTTAGTTAAACTGCATAAAAATTGAAAAGAAGATTTTGAATACGTAAAAAAAAACAACAAAAAATATAAAATACAGATAATAAAATAAAAAATGTTTTAAATATTATGTTGCTATTTAGATATTTATGTGTAGTTTACAAAAGATTGAATATATTTGTATTCTATTATATATTTATACTTTTACTAATCGTAGAACATACCCCGCGAATGAAATTATAACCAAAGTAGGAAAATCCCGAGCCAAATTTTATTTCCGTTTGTTTTACTTGTAGTATAAATTGTAGAATCTAATTGAAATAAAATAATTAAATAAACGCTAAATACAAATTTTTATATGTATAGGATAGTTAACATGAAAATTCTATATACGAAATTATGTAGTAATTATGCGTATTTACCTGTTCACGTAAGTCTTCATCGAGATTGTCATTGGACAATTTGTAGAGATTTGCTATTATCTTGTTTGCCTGAAATTACATTAATATAAATTAAAACTTGCAGCTACGTTAACAGTTTTACACAGAATAAGATCAAATAGCTTAAATAAAATCTATTTGACATAGCTTTTATTGTTGCAAAATAGTTAATTGTACTTATACTGATTATAATTAATTACTAATAATTTTAGTCTACTATACCTTATAATAGACAGTTTGACAGATATGATTTAATATGAGAATAATGACGCTATACATGATACCCCAAACATAAGAAAATATGTTGTCTAAAATATGTCCAGATGATTTTGAAGTCTTGCTTATATACGTCGAATAAATTTCGAGACACAGTTCTAGAATAAACGCAAAGTAAGATGTCATTTGTACTGTCATTTGCACATTGAATACTCTGTTTAGCTCGCGTGATATGAGGCATATCTGTAGGTGGACGTGCCTGTAATTGAACCGTAATTGTTATAATTAAATAAATCACAGAGATATGTACAAAAAGTTCTAAGCAAAAAATGTTTTTAGCATATAAATCGATTCAAACTTTAATTACAATTTTCGATTTGCGTATCTTACACAATTGAAATATATATGCATACAATTTTTTTAAAATTACATTATAATCCACATATATCGCTTGCATTCTTTAGCTTCTGTTTTCCGCTGATTAACTATGATAAATCTATTTCTTTTGATACAATCTGCGTTGTCCTCTAAAAAATCAGAATAGAGCACATGAATGTGCTTGTTGACTTGCTGGAATCTGGAGCTTGTGTATCTGAATTTAATGGAAGAGATCTAACTATATATCTTATTGTTATATTAAAATTAAGACGTTATTATATAGACATATTTTAATTGTATTAATTAGCAATAGAAGGTACACTAAATTAGAATTTTGTCTTTTACTAATTATATGCTTTAATAGAGGAAACCCCTATTATGAGACAGGATCCTAATATGAGATATTTTTAGCTAAAAGGCCTTATATAGGCTCCATCTTTTGATCCCATCATGTAAAAAACCCGCCATCTCATATTAGGATCCTGTCTCATAATAGGGGTCTTTCCTCTATATTACATATTTTATATTTTGTGTATAGAATATAATTTTATTATCTCTCCATTTTACAATGCATTCTTTACAATAACAACTCTCTAACTGACGAAATTTTATTTAAAATTATTAAAGAATCTCAAAGTATTTGATAAAAAATTTTTTAATCTTTAAGCTTTTTAGATTGTAAATATTTTGATGCACATTGCGTCGAGTAGCTTTACAAAATTTATATGTATATATGTATATACCGACCCCAGAATAGTTCCCCAAGTCAAAGCACTTAAAGTATTGACATGGAGTAAATAATTTCCCAGAAATGGAACACAGATACGACTGATACTGAAATGATCGTAATTCAGCCAAATACTGTCGACTATATTCATGAAAAGAGACAATGCAATCCATCCAGATATCATTAGAATTATCCAATTACGTAACCGTTGATATTTCTTTGACGATCCCAACAATTCCAATGTGTCGTCCACTATGGAAAGTTTATGTAAGCACATTTTTAATTCCTTCAAAAAAAATCATATAGATCGATTACGTGATGTAAAAGGGGAATGATTAGAAGAAATTTATATTTTTCAAATTATATTTTTCATATTTATATTTTTCAAATTATTATTCAAATATATATATATATATATATATATATATATATATAGAAAATGTGATAAAGAAAGAAGTTATCAAAATGTGACTAGCATTTGAAATATAAGGTTTAAAAAAGGTGTATTTAAAATTAAGAAAAACTAGAGATTTGTGGTACATTTTAAGACTCTTACCTTATAACGAAACAAGCTAACAAGCATCGACACAATTGCGGAGATCATTATTATCATACTAGGCCAAGACGCGTACAAGAATAAAGTAGAAGAGATGTAGACTAGATAGTAGAAGAAATACGCAAAAAGACTCCATGTGGTCAAGAAATATAGAAAAGTGAGATATGGCCTAGGTTGTCCAAGAGGATGTTCGAACAAGCCCAAATTGCAGAACGAGCCGGTGATCAATAATGGTGCTAGCGCTGTCTGGACCGTTTTCGTCATAGTTTCCGGATCATTAATTATAAATTCTTGAATTGTATCTTGCTGCGCGAGACACAAACGCATATTTCAATATTTTTCGTATATAAAGAATTTCGAATACATGCAGTTTTACTTTCCTTTTCGTAGATCCTCTAGGAAACTTTGCGAGAATTATACTGCAAGATACACATTGGAATTGTCATTTGACCAGCGAGTATTGAGCGATAGAATAAACACATAGATAATCTAGATTAGATTGCTTTTTCCTCGTGCAAGTATTATTTATACGTATGTAGCAAGCAAGTGCACGTTATGTACACGGTTATAAACGAGTATCCTTGCGATATTGCGTCTTTATACCGAACTCAAGTGTATTTAATGAATACTCTTTATTTACATGACTTTTAACGACACGTGTCGACACGTGTCGACTTGAGTTAAAGCTGATAGCTTCGATAAAGCATTTTATATATAGAAGTTAATGCGCACAATATGTTTTTCGTAAATTAAAGGTACGTAAAATTCTTTTTGTAATAATAATATGATTTATAAATGTAAATAAAAAACTTAATTTATAATATTTTCAATATATGTTTTATGTGTGTAAAACTGTATGTATATATGTATGTGCACTTTTATAGCATTCAATTTTGTAAAGAAAGAAGTTTATATTTATATGTAATTTATCATAAACAGAATTTCTGATTTAGATTTATTATTTCTCGCGTTTTATATTTTAATTCTTTGTCAGTGTTAAAGTTTAATTAGTTATATGTAGATATATATTAAGTGGAAAATAAAAATACCACGAACCCCCCCTTTACCTTTTTTCAGACTTGTATAGATTTGGGTTGTAATACAATAAAAAAAAAGATATTAAGATCATTATATTTAATCTTTCTATAACATTTGAGAATATGGAACAAGTATAAAATATAATATTACTATTATTATTAAAATAGACTCAAATGAAACACAAGATGCTTACATTTATAGCCATTCTGAAGGAAAGTTTTGTTTTAATTATTATCTTACTAATATTTCATAAGTCTCTAAGTATTGTTTAATTGGTATAAAAATATATAAAAAATAATTTTGATATGATATTAAGCTTAATAAAGTATTTGATTCCTTACTTTCTTTTTTGATAGCAAATTATCAGCCACTTAAAGGACTGATATTTACTTCTATTTGCACCATGATAATCACGAACGTCACAATCGTTATGCAAAACTATAAGATAAATTTAAAAATAGAAACGCTTGCCATAACTATAGTACTGCGGTAACAATAAAAAAAAAATAGTTTTGATGGAGATAATCTTAAAAGAGTAATTTTCTGGATTTCTGTATTTTATGGTTTAAAACTCAAAAATAAATTAGTATAGAGATAGACAGAGATAAATGTAAAGCAAACCTTTATTTGCAAGCACTTATTTCCAAGGTTTGAAAAAATTCATTCCAGTTAATTTCAACCGATGATGCATTGCTTGAAAAGTAAACTGATAAATTTATAAATAAATAGTCATTATTTAAGTTCGATTTATTTTATTTATTTTATTTATTAAAATATATTTACATCCTTTTTTCCGTGCATCAGCGTTCTGACGGGTATTTAATAGGGTATTTGACGGTATTTGATAAATTATTTTGTTAATTTCATTTGCCTGAAACTCGGAATTCATTATTATTGAATATACACTTTTATCTTGCATTAAATGATTTTACCTTAATCATAACACTTTCACATATGTAATTTACAGCGTATACTCTTATTAATAATGCGAAGAACGATAAGCAGACATTAATCCATATATATGATGATTGTGATATTTCCTTTGAAAGCTCCTGCATTAACATCATGCATATACCATAAGCCAATGACGTTATGAATACAAAGCGCGTTGTCATTTCAAAAGTTACCTGTATTCCAAAGATGGAGTTTAATTCGCGAGCAATGCGACATAATTCTAAATGAAGATGCCTATAAAAAAATATAATTTTTTAATAAATAATGCAAATTTATTTTGTGAAAATTTGCAGAAAATAATTATCTTAATTAATTATTTTTTAAAATAAAGTTCAAACTTTTTTATTCAAATAACACTAAATCGATAATCTGGTCAGTGTGTTACGATTTACATTGAAGTCCATAATATTTTCTTGTAATTAGTATATAAAGTGTGTCGATGAGCGTCTATAGATTTTTTCCATGTACATCTCAGATCATGATCTTGTCTCACTAATACGTATCGCATATGCTCGTTTAGTTTGTCAAATCTGATACAAATATACCTGTGCAAATAATATTTCTGAAATTATATAACTACATATATTACTGAATGTTAAAGTTTTTAAATGACATGTTTTTTTAATGTGTATATAATTTAAATCTTTTAAGGAATAATATTGAACCATTGCAAAATATATCATTTAAAAGCTTTTGTTATGAATGCCGAAAATTATTATTTTAGTAATAATTATATTTTATTAATTTACACACACACACACACACACACACACACACACACACACACACACACACACACACACACACACACACACACACACACACACGTGCCTGTACACATATAGCCACAAATATGTGGAAATTTACTTGGATATTTACCTTAGCTAATTTTCTCACAGACATAATTTAAACTGAAAAGTTGGACCAAATGTAGGGAAATCCAGAAAGACGTACCAAACCAAAAGATTGACATATACCGACTTTTCGTTTGTATTTGCATGTAAATGTAATTACACAGTCTTGCTACGTATATTAGATAGGTTGCCATTTCCATAGTCATTTGAGGTCCAAATATTGTATTTAAATCACGAGCGATTTGACATAATTCTAAGTGGAGATGCCTAAGTAAAAAACAAAATTTATTTTTAACATTATTTTGTTATTTTTTAAAATAAATTGAATTTCTCTTAAATTTGGTATGTATTTTATTTATTATTAAATCAGTTTTATTAATGATCTGTTTTAGCACATTGGTAAACCGATTTACATTGAGGTCCACAGAATAAGCTTGTAATCAGAACACATGATATATCGGCGAGTACTTGGTACAGTTTTTTTCCACATATATCTTAATCCATATTCTTCTTTCATTATTAGATATCTCATGTGCTCGTTTACTTTATCAAATTTGGTGCCAATATACTTATATTACAAATCAAAAGTGTCTGTATAATTTCAGAATATACAAAATTACTAATTATTAATGATAATTATTAAGACATACAGAAATATATTATATTTTGTTTTATTTATATCTGTAAAAATAATTCGCAGCAAAGTAATTTATAAGTCTGTGCAAGATATTTATAATGTATTCTTTTGTAAATTATTTATACTAACAAATTTATAAGTTTTTATTTCTTTTCTAGTTATATTAAAAAAAAATAACGTTATTATATTTCTTAAAATGTGCATTATTTGAAGCATTCTTTTGCTTCTCGTCTTTCTCTTTCTTGCTTTCTTTCTTTTATTATATACAATAAATAATAAATAAAAAGTAGTATAGTATAGTATTGATAAAAAGATAAATTTAAAAAAATTTATATTACATATAAATATTTAAAAAATTATACAAACCATGCATAAAAGAGTCATAATTAATAACTCTATCAACATATTGGTATGGTGAAAATGATTTATTATGTTAGGTATAATCATACACCGATGATCCTGCACCGCATAGAATCACCATGTCATATCAAATACATTTGCCACGTAGCTACATACGAACCATCCAATTAAGACATTTTTTGCATATGCATGCAGTTTCTGATATATTTTTTGAGTGCCTAACTCTTCCAACGTATCGTCTACAACGGCAAGTCTTTTCATAAAATAATCTAAATTTCTGAACAGCATTAGGAAACAATTTAAAGCATTAGGTGAGTGTTATCAAATGTATTTATTTTCTAAAACGTAAGTAAGTGAACAATGTTACTTGAAGGAATATTATCTTTGCTATAAAATTATTTAATATTTTGACGATAAATTTTGAATAAACATATACCTTGTCTTGATATACAGTCATAACAATAGAAATAATGGTGGTGAGAACGCCAATTCGTACATGGACTGTATTAGAAATTGTCTGATACCATTTTCCTGCCTTAAGTGCGGTTATCACATAATAACAAAGACAACCGTAACTGGTCCACACTGTCAGATTATAAAAAATATTTAAATAAAACTTTTTCGGGAAGTAGATATACCTATGCCGAAAACAGAACAAGTCAGAAGTAAGGGATGTACAGCCTGTTGTACGGTGGTTGCCATAGTCGTCACTCGCGGTTCCTGCCGCAAACTAACGTCACTTATTATTCAGACACATTCCATCAATATGTATACAGCTCATTTATCAAGGCGACATAATATGTCGTTCGATTAATGCATTAGCATAATTATACATTATTTAATTTTTATAAATATACACAACGAGCTGATCGATTGCTAGCTATTTGCTATTAGTGACAATAATTGACAAACAATTTAATTTTTTTGCAGGTGCTAATTGAAATAGATATTATCTTACTTGATATTAAAATTGTATGACAGATGAAGATTAGCCTGCGATGCCATTTATTGAGAGGAACTTTTTAGGGAGTGAATTTTTATAATCATCAATAATTAAATTTATTCACTATGTAAAAACAAATATATATCTATGTATTACGCAATCAATCAATTAATATTAGGTTTTACAAAAGTCATTATTTCAAATATGTTAGAAGTATATGTATAATTACTAGATATAAAATAATTGAATAAGTAACATATTATTATGTAGCCAATAATAATAAATTTCTATTATAAACGATATAATAAAAATAATATTATAATAATTATAATTCTTGTAGCCATGTAAGATAATTATTATAATTGATTACAGTAATTAGTTGAAATTTATTCTTAATATTTAGACACAATTATTAGAATTACAAATATTAAATAATAAAGTTAGACAGAAATTACAAAAAAGAAATGATATCTCTTTAAATTAGAGCGCCAATTACAGAGAGAACATGTATATTGCCTCAAAAAATAATTGTTGCACTACTTTGAAAAATATTTACATTGTGTCAATTAGAAAAGAATGTATGATAACAATTTTATAAGTATAAAAAATTTTATTTAAATTTAACAAGGGAATACAAGATATTTAAATACAAAGTTTACATGTGTATTTTTTAATGGTCACAAAGAATTACAGAGGTAACAGTACAAAATACAAATAATTTATTAAAATATTTAATCCAACGAGGGAATACAATTTGTATTTAAATGTAAAGTTTATATATGTATTTTTCAATAGAATAAAAGATTTAATCACAAAGAATTACAGAGATAACAGTACAAAATAAAAATATTTTATTAAAATACATAAATTTTTCTTGTAAAAAAAACTTGGCGCTGTTAGACCTTGAAATTTTAAATAAATAAGGACAACAATAAATAAAAATAATTCAGAGAAGAATGCGATGGGAGTAATATTAAATGATTATCAGCGTGGATGTGGGAGTGAATGATATGGGTGTGCGTGACGCCGCGGACGGCGGATAATGCGGCTTATAATTAAGTATAGAATAAGTTTATTTATTTATTTAAAATTTCGAGATCTAACAGCGCCAAGTTTTTTTACAAAAAAAATTTATGTATTTTAATAAAATATTTTTATTTTGTACTGTTACCTCTGTAATTCTTTGTGATTAAATCTTTTATTCTATTGAAAAATACATATATAAACTTTATATTTAAATACAAATTGTATTCCCTCGTTGGATTAAATATTGTAATAAAATATTTGTATTTTGTACTGTTACCTCTGTAATTCTTTGTGACCATTAAAAAATACACATGTATAAACTTTGTATTTAAATATCTTGTATTCCCTTGTTAAATTTAAATAAAATTTTTTAATCTTATAAAATTGTTATCATACATTCTTTTCTAATTGACACAATGTAAAGATTTTTCAAAGTAGTGCAACAATTATTTTTTGAGGCAATATACATGTTCTCTCTGTAATTAGCGCTCTAATTTAAAGAGATATCATTTCTTTTTTGTAATTGTAATAGATCACTTGAAGCGCGACTCTTCTTTTTGATAAGGTAACATAATTTTGTGACGTGTATCACTTGGGTTATAATTTTTCGGAAATAAAGATACTACTGCTTAGATTTTTTCGAGATTTTTCGAGATATAAAGATCTACCACTTGCTACTTAGGTTTTTTCGAGGTATAATACTACCACTTTCTTTTTTTTTTAGGTAACAACATATACACTACTATACGTGTACTTGGCGCCTTTTTTTACCTTTTTTTAAAAAAGGTAATTTTGTGCGGATATCACGCCTTTTTGTAGTATATTACGCATTGTATAAACAGTATGTACAAGATAAAGCTATTTGGAGGTATAATACTATCACTTTGTTTTTTTTCGAGGTAACAACATAACAGGGTAACAACATAATACATATACACTATTATGCGTGTACTTGGCGCTCTTTTTTACCTTTTTTTTAAAAAGGTAATTTTGTACGGATATCACGCCTTTTTGTAGTGTTACGCATCTTAATCTTATAAACAATATATCTTATAATCTTATAAACCGTATATAATACAAGGTATGAAGCTAAAAGTGTTACGGACTATTATTTCTAAAGAAAACAACAATTTAATATTTTGCTTAGTTTTTTTTAAATAATAATCTGTAACCCTTTTAGTTGTACACCTTGTATATATTTTTCAATTTCAACATAAAACATAATCGCAATAAAGCATGATTAATGTTAATAAGTCGTTAACTGTAAAATTCTTTATTTATTTTTATTTGCGTGTCTTACTGAATGTTGTTCGCAACTGTATATGTACCGATATCTTCAGGTATCGATATTTTTGATAATTATTTTTACGTCAGACATAATTTTAATTCATCCAATTTTTATTATGTCTAGACATAATTTTAATTCAGCGATTTTTATTATGTCATGACATAATTTTAATTCTGCCGCTAGGGAAATTTCAAGTCGATTCTTATGAATCAAGCTTGAATTCAATGTCTAGGTGTCCCAGGTTGCCGATGACGAGGTCCACATAGCGCGCTCTATAGTTTTCGGTGTCCAGGTGTATTAATACCTTGAATTCGATGGCCATGTGTTCCAAGTTGCCGTTGACGAGGTCCACATACTGCGCTTCGTAGTTTTCGGTGTACTATCTGGACCTCGTCATCGGCAACCTGGGACACCTAGACATCGAATTCAAGCTTGATTCATAAGAATTGACTTAAAAATTCCCTAGCGGCACTTTCTGCCAAGCGTAGAGAACCTTCTTTTCCGGCAGCGGTAGTAATAATAATGTAAGGATACGAAATCTCTCCAGATAAACATGAAGCAATTGACTCAATATATATATTATCTATATACCTAATTTACCTAAATAAAAATCTTCCTCATCCTGACCGATAAGTCTATCGACCTAATTTCGAAATACGCGCGCGATATCGAAACAGGCGATACCTGCGCCGCCAGCGTCGAAAAAGTGAAAGTGACGTTTCTGATCATGACGTCATCATATAAGACGTCGGCGTTAGAAGTATAGAGTCTAGTGGACTCGAACCTGGTTCCTCAGATTACGAGTCTAACCAATCACAGGCCGGTATTCATCATAGTCAGACCTTATATTTAAGACCGTCTTAAGTACAATCTTAAGATGTTATGGACCAATCACAGAGCCGTATTATAGCATCTTAAGATATTACTTAAGACGGTCTCGAAATAAGAACCGACTATGTATACGTTTACGCGAGCGTTACTTCTGTAGTAACTTACGATAATTTGTTCGCATAAACGAACGGGATTTTCCTTCGCGTAAACGGGATTTTGTAGTAAACTTACGATAATTTACTCCGCGTAAACGGGTAAATTATCGTAAGTTACTACGTTTACGCGAGCGTTACTTCTGTAGTAACTTACGATAATTCTTTCACGTAAACGAGATTTTGTAGTAAACTTACGATAATTTACTCCGCGTAAACGGGTAAATTATCGTAAGTTACTACAGAAATAACGCTCGCGTAAACGTAGTATATTATCCTCCATAAATTTAAACTAATTCATTCTTATCAAATTGATTTAAGGAACCACCCTCCTTAAAAGTTTCAGAGATATTTTACTCAAAAGCTTAACGAAAAGTTCCAGACAAACTTGGTATACATAGCACCTTGACATTTATGCATTGACGTAGTTAGTTGCAGTTATTTCGATCCGTTTACTTGACACTTGACATCGCTTGACAATCGAAAATGATTTTACATATGCATCAGATATCAAAGTTTAGCGGATATTATTATTCATCCTATGTTATAGTCAAAGCCTGAAACGCGGGCATTCCTAGAATTGACTATAGTCAATCCTGGGGAACGATCAAACGTCTTGGTCAAAGCCCGAAATAAGTTTTGCGTTTCGGCTTTTAACTAGTCAATTCTAGGAATAACTAATACAGCTGGTCAAAGTTAGAAACTAAGAAAAATCACTTCGGACTTTGACTAGTCAATCCTAGGTGTGGCTTAATTCGGACTTTGTAACTGTTAACAAATAAAATCATGATTTTTTTACTAAATTAAGTTCTTATTGTTAACATAATGTAGCTTTTTATTTACGTTGTAAAGCGAAATTATAAAGTATATGCATGGGGGAAGGGAATGCAGGGGAGAAAAGCCTTCCTGTTCACGTGCGCTCACGCATGTAAGCCCTCTTGCACCCCTCCATGCATGTGCTTTATAATTTCGCTTTACAAGGCCCCCCCTCGCACCCCCCCCCCCGTGTGTGTGTGTGTGTGTGTGTGCTTCCCACGCATAATTAAACTAAAGAAACTCCCAGCGTAAGCCCTAACTGCTTGAATCGAGATGCTTGGTTATTTTGCACGATTTAACTGTTTTAATGATTTTCGTTAAAGCAGAGCATACATAGTTAAATAACTATATCAAGTAATTTTTTTTACAAATTATTATTTTAAATATAATTAATGCAAAATAGATATTAAATAAATGTTACATAAATATTTTCCCTACATTATTTATTCAAACAAAAGTTTCATGTAAAATAAATTTGAAAAGAAGTCAGATTATCGTAATAAGTATACGATCGAGTAAGCGGAGTAAGAACATTTAGTTTTAAATATCAATAAGCAATCATTCCATCGTCACTACGAGAATTAGTAACAGTAGATCTATATGGGCCTCTTCCAGAGGAGGTGTTCAATACTTATTTGTGATGATAGACGTATTTACGAAATATGTAGCATTGTATCCAATAAAGAAAGCGACGGCATATACGTGTGTTAGTAAAGTTATAAATGAATACATTCCAAATATCAGAAAACCACAATCAATTTTGAGTGACCATGGTACGCAATTTACCTATAAGATATGGAAGGAAAAATTATAGAGAAAACAGATATCAAAGTACTATATTCGTCGTTCGTTAATAACATTATAATTTATTAATTTATGAAGTGTTTTATCAAAGTTTACGTAAATTGTTCCTATAATAATTAATTGTTCTCATAATTAAATAGATAATCACGAATAAAACGCAGATATTGTTTTCGTTATTCAACGGACATATACCATTCAATGTAAATGAATAAGTAAGAAAATTAGATTACTTGTACTACACATTTTTATGTCTTTGGCAGATAATCAACATCCATTTTTGTATTAAAAACGTAAAAGAATTTATGTATAAAACGTATGCATAACGCGAGAGAATGGTACACGGGAAGGAATTTGCACTTACGCAAAAAATAGATAATTATATCTAGTTCGGAGGGATAGGAGAAAAACCGAAAGTTACGTCACGATCGGAAGAGAACTCCACCAATCGAATCATATTAAAAAATAATCCCGCCTCCTTAATTCTGTATAAATATCGCGACTTTACGCACTTGGACACACTTCCAATCCGGCACGAGACAGTTCACTTCTGAGTTCGTATACTATTAGTTTTTGTTTACTATTATATTAAAGACAATTTTCTGTTGTTTGCCAACTTAAAGAATCGCGAGTAATTTCTGTGCGCGCTAAGTGCCACAAATCACCCTCACTAGCGACTTGGCGAGACCTGTGGTCAGCACCAGCGCCCGACAGAAATATATATATATAATATATATATATATATATATATATATATTTATTTATTTATTTTACGTATACATATATATACGTAATATACATAATATATATTCCAACAAATAGTAAGTTTTAAATATTCGTTCACTCTAACTTTCAATTGCCTGCACACATATAAATATGTATATGAGTTGTATCATAATAGCCATTTTATTCCTCTCGAAATTACTCTAGCACTACTTGCTCAGAGTAATTATCGAATCCTTACCCTAGCGACAACACGCTCAAGGCACTCCTCTACCGGCCCATAATTCTGCTTCTCATGACTCAATCATCAGCTGAAATCCCCCAAGCATTATCTGCTCAGAGGATTTTCAGTCTTCTTGTTCTAGCGATATTCGCTCAGGACCTCTCAATACTCCAGTTTAATTGCTTTAGCGTTACTTGCTCGAAGTAATTAAAAATCCTTTGTCTTAGCGCTCTTCGCTCAGGACCTCTCAATACCCCCGTTTAATTGCTTTAGCGTTACTCGTTCCAAGTAATTAATAATTTTTTGTCTTAGCGCTATTCGCTCAGGACCTCCCGTTAATTTTCAACTCATCCCGCTTAATTAACTTAGCGATATTCGCTCAGGATCTCCCATCAATCCGCTGTACCTCTTCAAAGTTATTCTCCCGCCTAGTTGCTTTAGCGATTATCCGTTCGGAGTAATTAAAAAGCCTTTTCCTATATAGATGGTATGGAAACATAGAGCAGGCAGAAAGCGGAGAGAATGCATTCTGCAACCTTAAAACCGGCAGAATCGTTTTCCGGTATAATAACATCCGTGCTAATAACATCGCTTTGCGAATTTTTCAAAAAACCAAACTGGGAAATATTCTTAAAGGATCACCACTACCAGAATATCTTTTCAAACATTTTCTTTGGCTATTAAAGATTACTACTTCAATAATTTCATAAATATATGCTCGCTTTGTGGAGGATAATGAATACCCGTAACGTGGAAAATTTTGAAAAGTATGTTTAATGCTTTCAAACGCAGTTCTCATATTCGTACTGTAAATGTTTCACTATTGTTAATAATATTCCCGGTGGAATGTGCGTGACAAACTCATCAACGTAGCACGGGTATTAATTAATATCAGACCCCGCGTTTGATACGTAAGGAAGACGAAAATAGCGATGTGGGAAAAGAAGACAAGGTTTGCGCCGTTTACTTCGATCTATATTTCTTCCGAGATTCAAGCCGCTTACAGCATACGCATACAAGCGAGCAGCCGTGTACGTGTGCGCTCGGCGATCGGCCGGCTTCGGAGCGCGCTTCGGGCGCCGTCGCTAGCCGCCGCGGACGCATCGCCGCGCCGCAAGAATCATGCCTAAATAAGTACGTGTATATTATATCTTATATCTCGCCGCTTATATGATGTCCCTTTTAAAAATGAAATAGAAATATATTTTATACATAAAAGATATTAAGTTCAAAAAATAAAGAACAGAAAGAAATAAAAATAATAAATAATAATAGAAATCCGCACTCTTGGGCCAACACGTACGCCTTTTTCTTAAAAATGTTCCGTTATTAATTTGGAAAAATAACTTTTTGTTAGTGCAAGAAAAGTGGAATTAGAAATTAAATTAAATGTTAAACTGTTAAACTTATACTTTGTAAATTCCATGTAAGAATATAAACAAAATACTTTTACATATTGGTGTAGTACTTTGCTTTATTTATGTTATTAATTCTTTACACTTGTATAGCTTCTCATTATTTAATAAAAAAATGGAAAGCAATAGAACATTTAATTTTTGTAAGGTTCTCTGCTCATCTATCAGGTGTCCCCTTTGCCGTCTAATCTATCAACATGGCTCCATATATGGCAATCGAGTCGTGTGATTTTCCGTGAAAAACAACTTATTTGCTTCCCACACAGTACAGGTAGATCTTGAGAATGTACTCAGTATATCACTACCGTAGATTGGGTATATCCTGTTGATATTCGAAATACGTCCATGATATTTTGAGAATGTACTGAGGATGTTCTATTGTCTGCCCTAAAAGCTTACTCAGTATATACTGAGAATATTTCTTGGTGTATATTGTGAGTATATTAAAAAAATATTTTGATCACATTACCAGTATCTACTATAGAATATCTCCTGATATATTATCAGTATATTTATAAAATATTTTGAGCATATTATTAATGTATATATAATTGGAATATATAGGTGTAAGGTAAAAAAAGTAGATATTTTATGTAAAAAATAAATAAAAATGTAAAATTATTTAATTCATATATAAACAAATAATGAAAACGTAAGTAAAAAGGTGCAAATTACAAACTTGCACATTGCTTCCTCATTATTACAGGAAGCTTATTTTATTTAATGTATAATTATTAGTATTTATTTTTTTGGCTTCCTCATAGAGGAAGCTTTGTGTTACACACATCTTCTCCAACATTAGTAAATTGCTATTTTACTAATGTTGCAGTTTACTAATGTTGGAAAAGATATGTGTAATACATAAATATATATAGTCTTTTGGGATGAGTTTTATTGTATATTAACTTACGTGTCCATAATGCACTTTTGGTCAATACAGCTTTTGCTTAAATTAACTCTTTTGATAGTAATGTCTATCCAAAATAGTTCCATCAAAAATAGAATGTGAGAAGAACCCTATAAAACATGAAAAAATTTACAATAATACTAGAAATATAAAAAAATATACGACCGTTTATGGTATACAATTAAATTAGATTAAATTAAATTGCCATTTAGTCCGAGCTTGGATCTTGGTATATAGCATAATTATTATGATTATATATATATATACACGTGAATTTTAATAAAAAATAATTATTCTGGTGTAAAACAAACGTTATCCGACCTGTGCGCAATATATTGGATAACTTTGCGCGTCAAAAAAAAGTCAGCGTTTGTCGTACAAAAAAAATAAAGGGGTCCTTTTTTGTTGCAAATTTTGTCCACAATAATGTGTATTCGCTTTATTGGTTATGCTAATGAAAACCAATGTATTCGCTTATAATCACTTCTAAGTATGACAAACAAGATTTGTGGATCGTACGAGCACAAACTATTTCGACTATTTCTCCAAGAAGAAGAACAGTCCGCCATACATTATCCATAGCATCGTAAATTTTATCCTCCACTAGTAATGGGAAAAGTTTGATGAAGATAAAAATCTGCCACGCCCCACCAATGATTCTCTTTTTTTTGTTTTGAAATTGGGCATGGCTTGTCTCTCATATCTTGTAGCAAATAAATAAAAGATTCAATACGTTTATTTAGAAATGATAATGAGAACCATCCTTCTTGAATGAAATATCAACGTAAATTTTCAAATAATATGCAACAACTTCTTCTAACAAATCGTGACCGAGACAAGGCGGCAATCCTGGATTACAAACATGAAAATTTCTCAATTCATTAAACTTGGAATTAAACTTTATGCCTTGGTGGTGATTTTGTTCTCCTTTTTTTTTGTAACGCGTCGTTGTAATTTTTAATCGTTCTTCGTTCGTACATCATAGGCTGAAAGTCATTACTATGAAGTTCGTCTCGAGTAGCTAGACAGTATCGACAGAAATACGTCGCCATACTACACTAAAAAAAAATACTTAGATCCAAGAAAATATTTTTTACATAGTACTTGGCACATAGTACCAATGGCTTATTTACTTAATATAATCACATATTTATATATATATTTAGAATTAGATATCTTTACTTAAATTAAGTAAAAATATCTAATTCTAAATAAATATGTGATTATATTAAGTAAATAAGCCATTGGTACTATGTAAAAAAATATTTTCTTGGATCTAAGTATTTTTTTTCAGTGTAAAATTTTCAACAAAACCACCAAGTGAATGGCTTCCAAGATTGTCGCCAGCGATAAAAACAAGTGACCCTTTTATTATTTCCCCCGAAAACATCTGTAGTCTTTCCGATTCTATTGTTTTCAATTCATCTACAATTTTCCCGTATACTTTATCTTAATCAAAATCCTTTTCCTTACAAAGTGCAACGAGTTTAATTGCATTCACATGCGATCGTACGTGTTCCGGAAGATTACCGATGCTCAAGTAGATTCCAATTAATTTATGTTTATAAACAGCAGTTCCGATCGGATTTACAACTTCAAATGCGTCTTGATATAAAATCAATTTTAGCGCGTTTGGATTTTGTTTAAAAAAAAAGAGAGTCTTTGAATACAGATCCGTCGGTAAAATCTGTCTGAACATCTTGTTCGCGAATTTCACAATTACGACGGAGCTGATTGCTGAGAGACTTATCCGTAAAGAGTTTTTTCAAAGTTTCTTGAATAGGAACATATATAGTGGAAAAACTTTTTGCTTGTGATCGGTGCTTAGTACTATCTCAACGGGTTCTACAGATGCACAATGATCTTTGTAAAATCGTTTACGTTGGTAGTCTGTCTTCAATTTTTTAGTTGATACAAGAAAAGGGTCATCGCTAAATACTTGATTAACAATTGAATCTATTTGATCTGATAAAATACATTCTTCACGTAAGCGCGTCTTCAAATTAGATTTGACTGTTTCCTGGCCTTGTTCATGCGCACTCAATGTACCCGAAACAACAGTGAAGTGATGACACTGGCACCAATAATTGGCATTCCAATTTTAAAAACAATTGTGCTACGTTCAAGAGGAATAGATCCGTCGAATTTTGGTGCTGTGTATCGTCATAAACATCACTAACCTCCGGTTGTTTGTCGATGCAACTTTCATTGAGAGTTAAATTTTCGCAGCCCGATATACACGTACTAAGGCCCAGTTCAACAGTGGCCAGTTAGCTTAACTAGTAGTTAACTCTCACTCTCTGTCTCTTTTTAACTCAAAGGTTAGATAGAAACTTCCGAAAACGTCCATGCTCAGATTTAGATGAAACTTTGTGAATAGGTTCTTTTTAGATAGAAAACAAATATACTAAAAAGATTTTTTGCGACTCCAAAGTTTAGCAACTTTTTTAACATTTTTAACTTACTGCCTCCGCACTTACATTTTCCACGCAAAACAAACCAAAACAGCTCTCAAGTAATGCAAACAACCATAAAATCATACACAAAGTACAAATATATTAGTTTATATACAAAACAAATAAAAAAATTATATATATATATATATTTTATGAAACATTATATATTCTCTAATTTCCTGAATATACACATATTTTATATCATCTAGCAAACATCATTGGTGAAACTTCCTCTGTGAGGTGAGAAGTAGAGGTGAAATACCACCTCTACTTAAACGAGCTTGTAAAGCGCGCCACGAACCTATGTGGCACCTCGTTTCGCGTGGACAGTGTATAATGCGTGGAGGCAGTAGGTTCCGCCCCCCTGCGGGGGGCTCCACTTTTTTCGGTAAAGCACAGTATACAGCAGAGTATATAAACTAATATATTTGTACTTTGTGTATGATTTTATAGTTGTTTACATTACTTGAGAGCTGTTTTGGTTTGTTTTGCGTGGAAAATGTATGTGCGGAGACAGTAAGTTAAAAATGTTAAAAAAGTTGCTAAACTTTGGAGTCGCAAAAAATCCTTTTGGTATATGTGTTTTCTATAATATCTAAAAGGAACCTATTCACAAAGTTTCACCTAAATCTGAGCATGGACGTTTTCGGAAGTACAGCCAAAATTTCTATAACTCAAGAACTGATTAACCAAATTTTAAAGAATTATTATGAAACAGGGGTAAAGAAACTGAAGAATTGTTTTTATTTCCGCTCTTGTTTTATTGAGCTTATAAATTTATATATTTATAACATCTATGCGCAAGATCGTTATAGGGATCGTCTTTTACAGCACGCTATCTTCTTATTATTTCATTTTTATAAAAGGTTGGTTTTTTTCTTTCTTTAGATTCACTATGGTATTTATCGAATTAATCATCATTGCCCTGAGCGCTCTATATATTTATTATAAGTTTGTCATATTCAATTTTTGGCGAAGAAGAAACGTTTTTTACATCGAACCCGTTGTGCCAACTGAAACATTACAAATTTTATAACTGGAAAACAGCAAATAGGCGAGTACATTTATTTTACACTGTTTTATTTGTATTTTTACTTAAAAAAAATCGCAGAATTATCTAAAAAGGAGCTTTTTTAACAGGTGTATTTTTGCAAAATTTCTATATGAAGTATAAGGAACATCGAGTTATAGGAATGTATGCATTTTTTAAACCATATTTGATGATTGCCGATCCCGATCTTATCCGAGAAGTGTTAATAAAAAATTTTTCAAGTTTCCATGATCGTGGAATAAATTTTAATCCAAAACTTAATCCATTATTCGAAAATGTATTTTGTGTAAATGGAAAGAGATGGCGAGATCTGCGCTACAAGATGTCACCTACTTTTACTCCGGCAAAAATAAAGAGGATGTTCCCAATTGCTAAGAAATGTAGTGAAAGACTGGCAAATTATTTAGAAAGCAAAGCACAGACGAGAGATTCTGTTGAGATGAAAGATATGTTTGGAAGGTAATAATTTTTTTTAATTGTTACTTAAACAAAGTTTTGCAAACAACAAGGAATCGAAACTCCTGAATTTAAAGATAAAAAATGTAAATATTATGAAAAGATAAACAGCATATTTGTGTAAAAAAATTTTTTTACTTAATTTTTTATATATCAATTTTTCTTTATTAGTTCAAGTTATTTCTCATAATTTCAATAATTTTTTAACATCTTCGATGTTTCGCACATTTTGATAGAATTTGATAAAAGTTAGTAAAAATTATTTACCAATTTGATCAACAGATATACCATAGACGTAATAATGTCAACTGCTTTTGGCATAAAGTCTAATTGCATTGAAAATCCGAATAATGAGTATGTAATCCAAGGAAAAAAATTTTTAAGGATAAAAATATTACGATTTATTCTGTTTGTGTTCCTGCCAAAAATTTTGGATTTCTTTTCCATATCCCTCGCGGACCGAGAGACCACCAGCTTTTTTATGAATATGTTTCGAGAAAATGTGGAACGCAGACAAATTAATAATATCGTAACGCAGGACTTTATGAATTTGCTCATTCAATTTATGGAGAGAGGCTACGTTGATCCTGACGATGACAAGAAGACCGACGTAAAAAATGTAAATATATATTTTTAATACATAATGTATATATTATATTAATATCAAATAATTAAGAGATTTCTCTTGAAATAAATTATTAAAGAAACTTATGAAATTTATTTGCAGCAACCATAAATAAGCTTACCATGACGGAAGCTACCGCGCAGGCTTTTGTCTTTTTTTTGCTGGCTTTGAAAGCTCCGCGGCGACAGCAACATTCGCTCTATACGAATTAGCGCAACATCAAGATGTACAGGACAGAGTTCGCGAGGAAATCGACGACATGTTGGCAAAACATGCTGATCTCACCTACGAGGCTATTAATGATATGAAGTATCTTAAAAAAGTAATAAATGGCAAGTATATTATAATAAGTAACAAAAATATTTTGTTATTAATATGTAAGTTTAAATAAAAATTGCTTGTATTTTGGATAATATATATTTTCATACTTTTCTTTTACATATTCCAGAGACTCTGAGAAAATACCCCCCACTTCCAATGTTGAACCGCATCTGCACCCAGGATATAGATTTGCCAATAGCAAACATCCGAGTCTCCAAAGGGATTCCTATTGTTATACCGGTGCTTGGGCTGCATCGAGATCCGACAATATACCCGGATCCGGACAATTTTGATCCAGAACGATTCAATGAAAACGAGACAGCAAGAAAGCATCCTTATGCTTATTTGCCATTTGGAGAAGGACCTCGTAGCTGCATTGGTGAGGATTTGAATAAATCCATTAATATATCTATAATTTATTATATCAAATTATTGTTTAGAATTATTTTTATAGTCTTGTGCATGTCTGTTTTTTGCATTTTATTTTACAATGAGGAACGTCACAATATATAGTTGCGTCTTAAAAACTTCTTTGATTATATTTAAGAAATGTACACTGAGAAAAAAAGTAATTGGATAAAAAGAAATATAAGTTGGTTCAACGAAATATATCTCATTGCGGGCTGCCAACGAAAGATGTATTTATTGCAATAATATTTGCTATTGCAATGTTAACATTATAATTTATTGTTTCAACATCATATATTATTCTCTATATATTTTTTCTGATTGCTAAAACACAGTCTTTTATCAAAAATAAATTGGAGGATTACCTGTTAGATTTGAATTATATAATCACAACTTAAATTCTTTGAAATACAGGTTTAGTTGGAAAGAAAAAAGATATAGTTAATAGAGAGGGGATTACGTATTTACCACCAATCAATTGCAAATTTACATTCACAAAATGAATATGTAGTTATCGCAATGATTTTTGTAATTGATAAGACACCGTAATTAATAAAATTGCATTATTTTACTTAAATATTTATTTTTTACTTATTTATTTATACATGTGGCGGTTGGTCGACTGCCACATATATAAATATATAAATAATAAATAATTATCATATCTATATATCACCCCGATCGAGTGATGGATTTCAATGATAGAACTGCGAGTAAAGACGCTTTCGCCGTGGGCCCTTATTTACGATCTCTGATCGAATTTTACATTTGAGAAATAAGGCCACCTAGCGGTGAAAACGTTTATCTTGGTAATTCCGGCAAAAATTGAATTATATAAATAACATTTTTATTTCTAATAAAATAAACATATATTTGTTAAAATGAATTTTTTGATGACAGAATCAGATATTGCTTTTAATGGCGTTTTTACTTACACTAAATAAATATGTATACTGATTGCAATAACGTGGGATTAAGAGGATTGCATAGTTATATTTCAGCCAATCTTATCTACTTTCCGTTGAAATAGAAACGTACTCATATAAAAATGTTAAAAATACTTGACAGAAGTACAAGGTCTGTCAATTTAATTACCGGATTGACAACACTGCACTCGCATTGCGGGCGTTATTACGAATCTCAATCTCTACAACAGTGTGCTTGTTTCAATCAGAGTACGGATTAACGCATTAAGTATAATTATTTGTATCAATTATAGTATTTCAAAATCAAGCAAATTTATTTGCTATTAAATATCTAATTTTGGTGAAATTGCATATGCATCTCAAGCAATAAATTGTGTCATTAAATCAAAAAATATTTTCAATATTACTACGTTTTTTGAAACAAATATGTAGTTTTTGGATTATACTTTCCATATAATAGTATTAAGAGCGTTGTAGTTAAATCAGTTAAATATTTTTCAATAACACAGATGCTATTGAATCAACAATTTTTTTCTCAGTGTATTTGGTAATTATTTAGAATATTTAGATTAACGTACCCCCCCTCTCCAATAACTTTAACCATGACATATGTTGTCAAAGACATAACCCTGAGTAACTTTTCTTTATAACTTAATCGTCGGTTATTACTTATTTAAAAGTTGAGAACAAAAAAGTTCCAGAAATATAACAGTTTGTGTCCGTGCTAAAGGAAGTAATTTCTTTCTAAAGATATATGTGTGTACAGACAGTACACATGTAACCGTACAATAAGAAACCTTGTTTTGCCCTATAAGTAGATCGGCGTTGGGTGTGGTGAACCTCGCTTCGATCCACCCCATCTTGTCTTTGCTTACAGAGCGCAACAAGATCTATCATTGTACGATTAAGAAATCCACAAAGGGCGCAGTACTGCCCCAGTACTGGCATTACTGGCGCGGTACCGGCAGCCAGTGTTGGCCCCTGTACTGGCATATATCTGGGGTGATAACGATGTTCTGCACTTGTTTGCCAGTGATGCGCCAGTAGTGGCAAGCCAGTATTGGCATTTAGTACTAGGCCAGTATAGGCTGAAAGTGTTGGCGCAGTACCGACGTAACTACGGGCGCGATACTGACATATGTCTGGGATTATAAAGATGTTCTGTACTGGTTAGCCAGTGATGTGTCAGTAGTGGCAACCAGTATTGGCATGTAATACTACCCCAGTATATTGGCTGAAAGAGCAGGCGCATCAGTACTGACGTAACTACGGTATTGGAGTGCGGTATTGGCGTAAATCTTATTGACTTAAATGCTTATTATGCAAAATAGAATGATATGTAGTTGATGTAGGTATTTTATGAAAAGAGGAAAAAGAAATAAACTCCACATTTATTAAAACTCCAGATTTATTTTTATAAAAACACCTTAAACTTCAGAAATGATTTTACGATGTATACAAAATAAAAAGAAAATAAATTCATGTTCTTCAAACAAACTCTTTTAATGAAAAAAATAAATGAAACACTCATTTTCGTATATATTTAATGTTTTGTGAGTATTATATATATTATTAAGTATTATCCTTCGTTTCTTTGAGTCTTTTTTAAATTTCTCTCTTTTTTTCCACCTTCTCTATCTTTTGCACCCGAAAACCAACGACTAAATTGGGAGTTAAGTTCTTTTAACTGTAGTTCGGGGCATTTAGTCAGAATGACTTCTGAAATATAATAGAATATATTAACCTTTAAAAAATAACTGATCATATTAAAAAAATTAGTAGTGCAAGAAAGAATACTATACCTCGAAGATATTTGTAAGTTTCTGTTTTCGAAAAATTTTATTTTTGAACACCATTAGTTTCTCGTCCAAAAGCAGAATATAGAAGTTGTACGTTTTTTGTAATAATGCGGGAAATAACTATACTAAGATTTTCTGAGAGCCTCATTGAATTTTTAGTATTAAGCACCATAAAACATTTCTGAAAGAGAAGAGAAAAATTAAATATAATAAATTAAATATAATAGAAGTAAAATCAAATTAGAATAAGGAATGTGAAATTCTTACGACTTTCTTGACCAAGCCTCATCCTTTTTCAAATCATCTTCAAACTGCAGGAAACTGTCTAAGTCATCTTTCGGCAAATCAGCAATTCTTCCTTCTTCCATGATATTTTCAATATATCCACTGTTTCTACTAGCAGCAATAGTTCCTCTAATTTTTTCAGACTCGTCGCGGATTCTATATTCAATACTTCGTTTCATGGATTCCAAGAAAGATTTTGATGGTGCTGAAAAGAATAAAGAACATGAAATATTAATGTAAAGACTTATTATATTTTTAATTATATTTTATTTAAATTTATATTAAAATTTAATTTAAATGTTATGACAAAATTATAAAAAGTAATTCATTATTGTTATGTTTAATTGAAATGATTTTAAATTATCAGATGTTTTTTTTACATGTACCTGTACGACCGCAAGTTGGGCAAGAGTTGTATCTTTTTTTCGATGTCTGGTCTAAAAACAAAAAATAAAAGAGATCAACATTTTTTAACTTAAAATAAGAAATTGGGATAGTTTAATAACGAATAATTTTTTAACCTTTCTTATTTTTCTTGCTTGTACTTGAAATCGCAGTTTTTGAAACGTCAAGTTTTTTTTTGCTTTTTGCTTTGGATCAATTACTTTTGATCGAATAGAACTTTTTTGCGTTTCTGAGAACAAATAGATTTGTAAATAATAAACATTTTTTACACACATATAGAATCAGAAAATTGAAATTATAAAATTAAATTTATAAAAAAATAAATTTTACCCGCTGATGTTTTAGTGGCATTATCTTGTGTTTCCGACGATAATGTTTGAAGAGAATCTGAACTTACAGATTTTTCCTTTATTGATTGCGTTTTTCGTTTTTTAGGCGATGGAATTGATGAACTTGAATTTGAAGAACTTGTAGCATTCTGCGAATCGTGCCCTAAAATCATTATTAATTGCATTTCTTATAACTATAATAATAATATATGTACATACACACACACACACACACACACACACACACACACACACACACACACACTTTTATAAAAAGAAAAAGAGAAAAAAAATTTACATTACTAAAAATTAAACACTACATTTGAAATAAAAATTTTAAAAATTTGTATATGTATAATAGTTAAAATATATATAATAGTTTTTTGCCAACCTTTCAACTTACTGTTATGTTTTTTGAATGTTTTCTTGGTTTTTAATGACGACGTCGATGACGATGTATCACTATTATCAACGCTTGATTTCTCATCTTTAGAAGTATGGGATACCGAAGTGTCAGAATTATCTATTAAAAAAAAATAGTATTAAGACAATTGAAAATATTTACTGTATCTATCCATAACAAAGAAAATGTACCTTCTCTATAATTTTTGTGTGTACTCTTAAAATTTCCTTTAAGTGAAGGAATTTTATTCAGTGATTTCTGAAGATCATTTCCGGTCAGCTGTACATGGTCTTCCTCTTTTTCAGAACTGTGATATTCATCGATGTTGCTACTTTCAATTATCTCATCAGAGTATCCCCTCTTCATTCGTCTTATACCTTGTTCATAATTTCCTAAATCGTAAGAAATGAAACTTTAGTAGAGAATCGCTATTCATTTAAATATGTAATACTTACTAGCTTCTTTTACAAGAATAACTTTAAAACTCTTCCATGAGGCGCCAGGTTCAGAAGATGTTTTACTCAGCTTGTTTACTTTCAAGTATTCAGATTTATTTGGGTATTTGCAGAACAATTGACCATCCTTAAGATACGTCCACGTCACGGGTACAAGGTCGATGCTAGTTTGTCCAGTTTTACTTTTTTCAAAAAATTTGATTACGACATGAGTTGTATCTTTTTTATAATCCATATTAATATTTTCACTGCAATAAAGAGTAACACAAATATCTGCGAAATCATTTTCAAAAAGAACACATTTCTTTCGGATATTTTTTAGAGAGACAATTTTTTCTTTTTGAGACAATCGGCCGAGTTTCATGATTCCTACTTTTGTTGATTCACACGGAAATTTGAATACATCCGTGACTGTTTTGAATCCAAAACCATGCACAAAAATATTCTGCCCTTCTCTTTTCATCTTTGTAATTCTAAGTATCTCATTGGAATCCAATTGTACAATGCTGTTGGGCTTTGACGTATTTATTTCTACTCCATGTAGAATAATACTCTCTAGATCAACTGCATATTCATCTGGAATATCAGGATTAACTATGACATCTCTTTTTCTGTGAATAGCGTTCTTCTTCATTATTATTGGGCATGCTCTTTCTTCGGATTCTCTTCTAACTAACTGTGCCACAGGTTTTTTCTTTCCTCGAATTTTTCGTTTAATTTTACCAAGCTTGTTTTCAAAGGGGAATGCGGAAATCTCGGACAGAGACAATTTCGTGAACTCCACGTCATCTGCTACGTGAATTAAGTTATGGTTGTTTATAACTTGTGAATATGGACCGTAAAATGACGGAAGAAGCTCAACAAATTTTCTTAACAATTCTTTGGCATAATTGGTACGTTTTAAGCATAAATCTGGGTTACAAAGAATTCTACATGCAACTACAAGGAGAAAAAAGTGTCGAAACATATTTTTAGATAGAACATTACGTAACGCCAGGGCCCCACAGTAATGTAAAAAAAAAACGATACTGCGTTGCTTTCCAATGACTCAATTCGTCTAAGTCCAGTGTTTTTCTTTGGAACTCTTTAGGTACATATCTCAACAATATTTTTAAATTGGAATTTAATAGTTTTACATCGCGAGTACGAAGTTTGCATTTGCGATTGATTTTCTTATTTATTCCAAGCAATTGTTCCACAAAATCCACTTCATATTTCCCAAATAAAATAAATGCATGGAATCCAAAAATACTGATCTGACAGGGTCAAAATGTGTTATATCCAGCAATGGTGATCTGCCTTCTAAATGATGCTCCTTTTGTCGCTGTCTTCTAAAGGAATCGTCAGTCCGCTGTTTAGAATTCATGCTGGGATAAACTCTTCTCTTATGTTTGGTTATGCCTCTTGTTTCACATCGCTCACAAGCATAAAAGCCACCATGGCCTTTACACTTTTTAATAAACGATCTTGCGGGTGTATCGCAAGAAAATCCAATAATTTCTACCTTGAATTCTCTTTGGCCAATAGTTGCAACATTTTGAACTAAATAACTTGCTTCAGTGACAAAATCCTGTAAAAATTCATCTACACTTTGTGGCTTCGAATTTCCGCTATATGCAGCAACAATAAATGGTTGACACTCGTATTGATTGTGTAGAACAAGCCCCGAGTTAATCCAAAATTGTTCGCTTGAACCATGATATAATGGGAGGCCATCAATATTAAATAATAAGCTAATAGTGCTCTCCGTGTATTCATCAGTGATTATCGCTTTTAATCCTTCTTGTATGCCAAAATATACATAAAAACCATTTGTGTTCTTAAAACTTTTCATACTTTTCACATTTGGATTAGATTTTGTTTGCAATAAGGTAGCTGCTGATTTGGGCAAATTCGGTAGATTTTCATCTCGTAAATGCACTAGCAGCACTTCTATTGCCTCAACTGTTAGACTGTTTCTAAATCTTACACACCAGTTTTGTAATTTTTCTGGAAAAGAAACTACTGTCACAGTTGAGTCATCATTACCATTTTCTTGAGAGCTTTCTTCTGAAGTCCATGACTGCTGAGAAGATAAAGAAGATGGAGAAGATTGAGAATTTGACGAGCTAAAATCTGGCGCTCTATTAGTCAGGTCAAAAGATGAGTCTTCGTCATCGCTAACATATGAATTTGAATCGTCGAATCGACATTGCTTAGCATCTGATGCATTACTTGATAATATAATTTCTGTAGCTGATCGTTTCAAGTCACGGCATTTTTTTACTCGATAATATGCAGTACTCATTTTAAAAATTTTTCTGAAAAAATTGCAGTAGAATACAGAAATACAAATTTATTAAAAAACGACACTACGTAACATAAATTTGCTCTTATAATTTTAATAATTTTAATAAATATTCATTGTTAGTGCACAAATGTACAAATTCAATTATTATGCAATGAATACCGAATCTGATCAATACGCACACGCAAGCACTGCACACGCACACGCAAGTTCACACACACACACACACTCACACACACACACACACACACACACACACACACACACACACACACACACACACACACACACACACACACACACACACACACACACACACACACACACACACACACACACACACACACACACACACACACACACACACACTCTCTCTCTCTCTCTCTCTCTCTCTCTCTCTCTCTCTCTCTCTCTTTCTCTCTCTCTCTCGCTCGCTCGCTCGCTTGCTCTCTCAATCACACCTTTGATATCTATTAATAATTCTTAGAATAAATTATAAGAACTCACTCAATATGTGTGTCGCAATGATCAGAAACAAAATATGTACGAAGAATCCACTTCCTCGTGTCTTCCTTCCCGTTCAATTTCCAGTACGCAAGGTAGGTATTTTTGATCGGCTCCGAGACTTCTTTCTTCTGTAAAAGAAACTATAATTATGTAAAAAAAACTTTGCGATCCTTCGCGGTCCGCACAAGAGACGAATACTTCAACGTGTACCGCCTTCTTCTTAATAATTTTAATAAATATTCATTGTTCAAATACCGAATCTGATCAATACGCACACGCGCGCACATGCACACGCACACGCAAGTACACACGCACGCACGCACGCACGCACGCATGCACACACCTTAAGCCTGGTCTACCTGGTCGCAGTTCGGAAAACGCAAGACACACGCACCGTCTACATGTCAATCTAACCTCTCTGTGTATAGAGGTTAGATTGATATGTAGACTGTGCGTGTGTCTTGGCCAACAGTCGGCAGATATACACCGTTTGTGTGTGGATGCACACACATAACACACACACGCACATACACGCACGTACGCACACGCACACGCACGCACTCTCTCTCTCTCTCTCTCTCTCTCTCTCTCTCTCTCTCTCTCTCTCTCTCTCTCTCTCTCAATCACACCTCTGATATCCATTAATGATTCTTATAATAAATTATAAGAACTCACTCAGTATGTGTCGCAATGATCAGAAACAAAATATGTACGAACAATCCACTTCCTCGTGTCTTCCTTCTCGTTCAATTTCCAGTACGCAAGGTAGGTATTTTTGATCGGCTCCGGGGCTTCTTTCTTCTGTAAAAGAAGCTATAATTATATGTAGAAAAAACTTCGCGACCCTTCGCGGTCCGCACAAGAGACGAAATACTTCAACGTGTACCGCCTTCTTCTTCTTCGTCTTCTTACCACGGTTCACAACAGATGTCGGTAGAGCTATCTCAAGCGACCAATAAACGCGTTTACATGTGATCAGATGACGAATCACACAAGAGAAACTCGCAACGAGGCTAAACTAGCCAATCAAACTCAACCGCGCGCACAAGGCAGCTATTTGAAGCGCCACGTGAAACTTAACTTACTTTAACGCGTAAGGGCCTCCGCACAAGCTTTTCCGTAAACGCATTACGTGACATTAAGTATACTTTACAGTTCTGATTTTCTTGTGCGTTGACCCAAGTTTAAGGTTACGTTGACTCATTGTCAGTATTGGCTTTACAATTGGCTCAGTGCTGTACCAGAACTGGTCCGTTTTCGAAGGTGGCGCCGGCGAAAGCAACACGCTGCGAGTCTAGAATTTATTAAAAAACAGTTTGATGACTATAATCATTAAAGTTTCAATATAAAATAATGATTTTTACAAAGTTATTGAATAAAATGGATGCCCGTACCATTTTTTTCTATACGTTATTTTAATTAATTATTATTGGTATGGATATTATACACTATATATTACTGTCAGTATTAGCAAATTTTACTGGAAATTTTTTTAAGTCGGCTCGCGGCGTGTTGCTTTCGCCGGCGACACCTCTGGAGATGGAAAACTTAAGTCCTTTAGTTTGCTAGTACTACGCCAGTACTGGACCGATTGTAAAACTCTATATATGAGTAGACAATACTTTGAACTCAGCCCGTAGGATGTCAGTATTCTGCCAACGCTTGGCATAGCTGTATGATATTACGGGTTTGCCATCATAAACTCAATTTCTATTAAGCCAGAATTACGCCAATACTGGGCCAAGACTTGTATGCCAGTGCTGGTATTTTGACATAGGCGCAGTACTGAAACTGAAGTGTAACCAGTACCGTGCCTGTACGGGTCAACCAACTGTGGCAAGCCATTACAGGTGTAGTACTGCGCCCGTTGTAAGTAATGGCTTAAGTCAGAAATTTCCGATTAAGCATCGCCACATGGAGCGGAGTTCCCGTGGGTAGTGCCTCAAGCAGACCGCCGCGGCGCCGGTCGTGCCGCTTCTTTCTCTCGCTCTTTCTCTTTTCTATTTTGTTTTGATCCGGCCTAGCATCTAGATTCCCTTCTTCCCTTCCGTTCTACGCAAAATATCTCTTTTCTCCAAATTTAACCTTCGATGCCCGTAAAAGAACTCCGCCGCTGCGACGCGCTGTCCACTACCGCATCGTCTGAAAAGCAAGCGCGTTTCACAGTTAACGTCTCTCAACCGGTTTCGCGCGAAACACAGGTGCGCTGACTGAAGTATCTCGTCTAATAAGTAGGACTCAATTTCGATCAGGGCCAATTTTATACTAATTTGATTAACAAATAAAGTTAACAATGGATATTGTGAATACGCAATATAATTTTAAATTTATTATATAAATATAAATTCTATTATAATGTACAATTATTGTGAAATAAATGCATTTAAACAGTTGAAAAGTTTGTCTCAAATATAGGACGTTCACCGGTTATAATCGTAGCCAAAAGATTTGGGTGTCTTTCCGTACAGCGCGACCTTCTCTCCACTCCACAATTTTTAGCGTAGACTGTACAGTGTTGCCACTTCTCCATGGTGACACCCTTCTAAATACCGTCAAAATACCATCAAAATACCATCAAAATACCGTTAGAACTTCGCGAAGAACTTCGGATTACAATTACACATAAAGTGTACCGCTACGTATCTCCATTTTGTAATATGTCATTCCTAATATCATATCATGCATCATATATTAGTTTTTTAGCAAAATACATAATCAAATTCTGAGCTGTGTGAAGTTAGCCTCCCTACTACTGAAAATCCAATAATAACTATTACCATTCATTTGGTGGTCGTTTGATGGTGTTTGGTAGTCCATTCCCGATAATTGGTAGTGAAAACTGTAATTAAAAATACGAAAAAAAGGCATATGCGCGTGAAGTTAGCCCCCCCTCTTGTAAAACTCGGCTTTCCAGACTGCGTGTATCATTATAACTGTAAGCATTTGTTTAGTATCGGCTTTCCAGGCTGCGTGTATCATTATAACTGTAAGCATTTGTTTAGTAGTCGCGTGCTGACATTTGGTGGTCTATTCCCGTTGGTTGTTAGTTAAAACTGCAATCAATAATACAAAAAAAAAGACATACCCGTGTGAAATTAGTCCGGTTGGACTAATTTAGGAAACTTGATAGATTTTATAAAAATATCGATTTAATTATTATGATAATTGCAAATATGTATATGCAAAAAACGTAAAATATTTTACAATAAACCTATTTTTATAAAAATATAAAAATTTATAATAAAATTGTATGATCACATTATTATTAGCATTAGCTATATAAATTGATAGTGACAAAGTGGTACCAGAAGATTTAAATTCTCCACTTATTAGTGAAATCTTAAATGATTTACCGCAGATTCGACACCACACTAAACTAGTGACGACCCACGAGAAATTCCCAAATATTTCTTTGCCTGACAACGTTTCTACAACAAAAATTACTAAGTTGTCGAAGGACGAGAATTGTTTGATAGTCTTTGGCTTCGATATTTTGACAAAAAATAGCAAAAAATTATATAAACAGTTGCTATCTCTGTTAATGCTACAGGGTTTTCTATATACTGACTTTAGAAGAATCCGGTGCAATTACGAATTTTCATAAGTAGACGAACTGAAATCAATCATGAATGTAGAAAACGAAACTGGTGTAGATACGGAGATAATTCTCGTCTCGGAAGAAGACTTTGAATGGTTGACTCTTCGAGGTGCAAAAAATCTGGTATTAACATCACGAGCCGGGATCAGAACAGGTTATCAACAATCAAGAGTAAAGCTATGGCGATCTTACGGTGTGGATGTACAGATTGTTACAGTCGATGATAATTTGAAACATAAAGACTGTGAATCTATATTAAAATTTGCTGAAGAAAAAGCACCAGTGGACGCTATATTTAATCTTGCAGTTGTTTTAAAAGATTGTACATTCCAAAATCAATCACCACAGGCGTTCGAGGATTCGTTCAAATCAAAAGCATGGATGACAAAAAAATGGACGAATTGTCGAGGAAGATCTGTCTGCAACTTCGACATTTTGTCGTTTTTTTCTCCGTGTCGTGTGGAAGAAGAAACGCAGGTCAGACAAATTATGGGATGGCTAATTCCGTAATGGAGAGAATTTGTGAGAAAAGGATGGAAAAAGGATTACACGGTTTAGCGATACAATGAAGTGCTGTTGGTGATGTCGGACTCATGGCAGATATGCAAGAAGAAAATAAGGAATCGGTTATTGGAGGTACATTGCAACAACGAATATCTTCTTGTTTGAAGACATTAGAAGTATTTCTGTTATACAAGATCGACCTGTTGTAAGCAGTATAGTTGTTGCTGAAAAAGCAAAAATTGGCGGATCAATGAATATTTATGAAACAGTTGCTCATATAATGGGTAAGCAGTTTTGTGCAAAGCTAAACAAAGAAAGATACTAAATACATATAATGGCCATAAAATAGAAGTAAAATCAAAATGTTATTTCAAGTGAATTTATATTGGAATAAGTAATATTTAAAAAAAAATATTTTTTGCACAAAATTACAGGAATACTTATAATATTTGGAAAATTATCTTACAATTATTGCAGACTTAACACTTTAAGTCTTAAGAGGCCTCTACGTGTTTCTCTCATTTTAATTATTGTACAATTTGGGTCTTAATCAAAATTTCTAGATTATAATTAATATTTAGAAAAAAAATTTGTTTTTCTGAAAATCTAGTCAGCGATAAAATAAGATTTCTAAAAGAAAGAAAGAGAAGGTAAAACAGAAAGTAAAAGCAAAAAAAAATTAATGGTCCTTGTCTTTTAACACAAAAGTATTCAACTAATAAATAATTTTGTCTTATAGAATTTTTGTTACGGATTACTCAAATAATAATTATAGCGAATTATTCTACTATTGTTCGTCACATAGTTTCCTTTGTACATGTAATTGTAATTAATAACGAATTTAGTTGGTCGCACTAGTGCGCACTGGCGTATTCAAATGTTCAACCAAATTCGCTATAAAAGTGACATCCATTGGTTGTCTACATCTCAAGCAGTTTTAACAGTATCAGAGCGATGAACAGAGTAAAAGTTATCTTAACAAGTTTAAAAGCTATAATAATTGTTACACTTTTTAATAATTATCTCTACAATTATTTGTTAAAAAATACACACATAAAAAAGATAATTATACAGAAACTAAGCAACCTCACCGATTTTAATGACTTTGACATGTTGTCAAGGACGTAATCTTGAATAAATTTTCTTTATATCTTAATCGGCGGTCATTGTTTATTTAAAAGTTAAGAACAAATAATGTAACTAAAAAATATAACAGTTTATGTCAGTGCTAAGGGAAGTAATAATTTACTGATATGTGCGCGTATAGACGGTACGTATGTAGGCGGAGGAATGGCTATCCCGCATGCAGGGGTGGGTGGGGTGAACTTCAATGTAATCAAAGATCTGACCCAACCCAATTGTTGTATGGGTGAAAAACTTTCCACGCGAACCAAGGTCCACCCCCATCCATCCCTGCTTGCGGGGGAGGAACGGTAGCCTTTACCCGCCTACTCGTGTACTATATATATATCTACACACACATATCAATAAATTACTTCTCTTAGAACTAATGTTACTTTATAATACCTAAGAAAAGTAATAAAATTGTAAAACTTTAATTTGCTATTTTTTCTAAACCAATGCCGTCTCTCACTTAGGTATTTTTTGCGTAGAATTACACAGAAGGGCCCCCTCCCCCTACAACATATTTAAGTGGCGATAAAGTCGGTGAATGCTGACTTTTTATGCATATTTACCAAGAAATGTAATAATTTGAATCTTAATTAAAATTTTTGTTGTTAATTCAATTTTAAAAGAATAACTAAGATAATTTAAAAAAAAATCAATATTTAAATTAAATTTTACATGTCCGCATCTTAAAGCTTATTAAATTCCCTTCAAAATGACCTACTATATTTTTCAATTCTGCCCATAGACTTCCGGCAATCACGCAAAATAGATGTAGTATCTCATAATCGGAATCTTTCCTCTATTAGTAGAACTACTTTATTAAAACTACTATTAGTAACAGTACCTCACTATTTTACTGTTAGTTAATTTGTTTCTTGGTCAATTCCGCACAGAATGAAGAACGGTAAAAAACGATATTGCAGTACTCAACAACTGTAATAAGACACGACTTTTCTGTTTTTCTTTAAAATATATGTTAGTTATTTTGAAAGGTTATTTCTTACCGTAGCAGCACCTTCTAATGATCCCACAAACAATCCAGCAATATTCATAGTGAACGCCTTGGTTCCTCTTTGCAAGAGGAACAGTATCATTTTTTGTATTGGCAACGGAGCAACGTACCACTGAACGTTGTACCTGCGTGATGATTAATTAATAATTGAAAAATATAAATAAAATCTTTGTCTACAAACAGTTTTATCATACCTTTCTTAAACTACGAGTATATATTAATATTACAGTGATCCATATAACGAATGTGTGCTTATTTGTTGTACGGATATATAATATAATTTTATCGTATAAAATAATTTCTTACACGGTGACAAAAACGTTATCATTATGATCCATAATTTCTTGCCCAAAATAGTTGCCTACAAACATGTAAGTCAAGAGATACATCATAATTATTAATCGTAATAAGAGTTCTTCAATATCAGATTTAAAGGATGTTATCTGAAAAATCTAAAATACATGGATATTGTAATAATTGTCATAAAAATAAAATCAATATTATAAAAAAAATAACAATTAATTAGAATTGTCTGAATGAAAATTTAGTAGTAATTAATCTAATTATTATTATTTATAAGTATATATATCATAAAACAAAGGCAGTATTTACCAGAAAAATATTAAGACTTCCGCACATTACACCGGTTATTATCAAAAAGGTGAACATTATTTTAAATCTATATATTGTCGAGTTAGAAAATCTTCAAATAAAAATATTATTATATGCGCGTATTTTATATCCTAATTATTATATATATATATATATATATATATATATATATATATATAATTTATATTGCTTATTAAATTGCTTACTAACTTCATAGCTTTGCGATGCATATTCACAGCACAAATTAATCTTTTGTATATCAAATATTCGTATTGCAAGCTGTTTTTTTGTAGAGTTTCGAGTGTCATTGTGCGTGCGATACGATAACTGCAAATGATTCTTTTGGCATCATTAAGTGGCCTTTCCATTTTTCCAATTTGTTAGATTTTTTATTTGTTTTTATATTTATTCCCTTACCAGGTAATTTGAAACATTCCACATGCATGTTGTGAGTAAACTATGAACATTGTTCCTGTCGCTAGTATTGCAATTGCCCCAATAAAAAAGGCTGCATTTGTATGGAAAAATATCAAGTAGAAATATCTTTTATCGACAAAGTATTCTGTTACAAGCAGCGGCGAAATACGTGCGTGAGTTTCATTTATAGACAGTAAGGTGTAAAAAACGCGCGACCAAATTGGGTATAAAATTAAAATAATTACGATAAATATACCAACCACTGAAAAATATTTAAGGATCAATTATTTCGATAAAAAGTTTATTATAAACTCGCCGCGCGTTTAGTTTTCTAAATATAATAATTCCAAATATAATAATTCAAAGTAAATCTAAAGCAGTTGTCTTACATGTAAACGCAATCGTGTAACGTTTTGCATAGATAGCATACTGTTTTATGATATTGATTTCATTTTCGTCAGTTAACTCGTTACAATTATGCTGCAGTTGCTCCAGCAAACACTTTATCTATCAATATTGCATACCATTTCTCTTAATCACATTTTTAAAAAATTTTCTCGTTTGTATTCTATAAAAAGACTTATTTTTCGGAAATATTTTTGAAGAATTGATCTTTTTATACAATACAACTTGTTTCCCAAAAATATTACACATATATGAATACAATATATATATAATATATATACCGCACGAGACACTCGAGAAATTATTGAAGCTGAATAGCTAATATTTATGTAATTAATCAACAAAATGAAATAAATTAAACATATTACACTACAGAAGAAATTCATAATTTTTATCTGCATATTGCGTGATAAAAATATCTGTTTATTATGTACATGTAAAAATAAAATCTACAAAACAAATAAAAATTTGGTTAATTGCATAACTCAACAATATAACATGTGTATTTAGGAAATATCGACATGGATACTTTCATGAAAGAAATATCCCCAAGATTCTTTAAAAGCATAGTTTAAGTTATTAATGTTAGATAGCATATGTAAATTTTTAAAGTTTTAAAGAACGCTTCAATTATTGTGTCAGTTCAGTAACCATCTCGAACTGATTATTGAGTTATGTTATATGAACTGAATTGTTGACCCTTTTTTATAATATTAATTTTTACAAGTTTATATATGACTTTTCTTTTACACTACATGCTGGTACAAAAACCTGGTTTTTTTCTGTAACGTTTAATTTATTTTCTGCTTTCTGCTTATCATAAAATGAAATCGATTTAGTTTCACGAACTTCCAAATTGTCATCCAGTATGTTTTACTTACGACTTCAACGTTATTACTAAATATACTATATTTAATTGCAAAGGTAATGTAAAATAATGCAGATGCAAAAACATTAATGAGGAGATCTGGAGTACATTGTGATGTCAGAAATGTTGCAAACTGCAAAGAAATTTTTTATATAATTTTACACTGAAATTATTATCTATTTTCTTATACACAACCAGAGAAAGGCTTTAAGTCTTTAATTGTTTTACAATGTACCATAATTTAACATGAGAAAGCTATTTAACTGCAATATATATTAAGCAAAACTAGATAAATTAAATTTTTTTTATATGTAATAACAAACACATGTTATATAAAATCAATATCAATATATTTAATATTGTGACGGTCTTACGATTTTGATATATTAAAACGCAAAATAAAAGATTGCTAAAAATAATCGTTATATTCTCTTTATCTTGTTATTATATAATTAAAATTATTAACATACCTGAGCTAGGATAAAGGTCGCCAAAACACTAAAAAGCAATGCGAACTGGAGTTGAACAAGTTTAGACCTTTGATAAGGCCACAGACCAACTGTGAGTAATAAAAACCGATTGAGGCTAATATGTAAAGAGTCGATACAGATCATATCTCCACGAGCACGCAAATGCATGTGACACCGGAGAGGCCAGTTCGCTTATTTTTTCTTCTTTTATCAGTTGCATATTGTATTGCTTCATTTTTTTTTCATACTCTAGCTTAAATTCTAACGTAAATTATCTAATTTAACGAAAATGTAACAAAATATTACCAAGAGATGGAAACACGCGCAATTTAACAATTTTATCTGTAAATAAGTCAGTGATTAAGCGACATAAGATAATAGAACAGATGTTTATTTCTCATAGGTAAATACTTATAAATTCTCTGACAAAATATGACGATATACCACCGTGTGATCAAAGTACCTTATAAAACAACTTTTACTGGCTATTTGCACCCTTTTTTTTTAAGAGAAGTGTGAGTGGTGCAATCGATTGATTTGAGTACGGCAGCAACGTAATAATAATAACAGATGTTTATTTCCCATAAAGAAATATTTCGTGAAGAGGGTTGCGCGCGTGACAGCGTGACAGCGGACTGCGCAGATGCGCGTTTCTACCCCTTCCATTACAGCGCGTTATACTGTAACATTCCTCATTCTAGTGCGTGCTGTCTTGAGTTACGGTTATTTTTTCGCAATGGTATAACTTGCACTTGAAATGTCGATGTAACGGTTGTCAATGTATATTGCTGATAAATGTTACATATAATTCCTTCTTGAAAATATCTTTGATTCGAGTATTTTTGTATTTCCTAAATGGCGTTTTCTTACTTTTGTTTGCCGATTGCATCCATTTACATTTTTATTCTAGAAAGGATGTATAGTTAAATGATCGATTTTTATGTGACAACAACGAATATCTTCCTGTTTGAAGACATTAAAAGTATTTCTGTTATACAAGATCAACCTGTTGTAAACAGTATAGTTGTTGCTGAAAAAGCAAAAATTGGCGGATCAATGAATATTTATGAAACAGTTGCTCATATAATGGGTAAGCAGTTTTGTGCAAAACTAAACAAAGAAAGATACTAAATACATATAATGGCCATAAAATAGAAGTAAAATCAAAATAACAATTAAAGTAATTTAAATCGACCTGACTGGCAATATATATAACGTCTTTCCGATATGAACATTGAAAAACTGTGAGCCAACTTGGTTTGTCGGATTCACACAGCACTTTTTTCAGATCGATATCGAGACATTATTAATTTTAACCATGGTTTTGGTCAGTTGATGTAATTTCTAAATTAAATAGTTTTTAATTTTATTGCGAAAAATATTACCCCAGCCAGGGTTTGAACCTGGAACCTCCCGTATACCGTGCGGGTGTCGTGCCAATTCGACCACTGGGGCTGTGGTAATATTTACCGCACAAAATTACCTTTTTTAAAAAAAAGTAAAAAAAGGCGCCAAGTACACGTATAGTAGTGTATATGTTGTTACCTAAAAAAAAAAAGAAAGTGGTAGTATTATACCTCGAAAAAACCTAAGTAGCAAGTGGTAGATCTTTATATCTCGAAAAATCTCGAAAAAATCTAAGCAGTAGTATCTTTATTTCCGAAAAATTATAACCCAAGTGATACACGTCACAAAATTATGTTACCTTATCAAAAAGAAGAGTCGCGCTTCAAGTGATCTATTACAATTACAAAAAAAAATGATATCTCTTTAAATTAGAGCGCCAATTACAGAGAGAACATGTATATTGCCTCAAAAAATAATTGTTGCACTACTTTGAAAAATTTTTACATTGTGTCAATTAGAAAAGAATGTATAATAACAATTTTATAAGATTAAAAAATTTTATTTAAATTTAACAAGGGAATACAAGATATTTAAATACAAAGTTATTTACATGTGTATTTTTTAATGGCCACAAAGAATTACAGAGGTAACAGTACAAAATAAAAATATTTTATTAAAATACATAAATTTTTCTTGTAAAAAAAACTTGGCGCTGCTAGACCTCGAAATTTTAAATAAATATGGACAACAAAAAATAAAAATAATTCAGAGAAAAATGCGATGGGAGTAATATTAAATGATTATCAGCGTGGATGTGGGAGTGAGTGATATGGGTGTGCGTGACTACGCGGATGGCGGATAATGCGGCTTATAATTAAGTATAGAATAAGTTTATTTATTTATTTAAAATTTCGAGGTCTAGCAGCGCCAAGTTTTTTTACAAGAAAAATTTATGTATTTTAATAAAAAATTTTTATTTTGTACTGTTACCTTTGTAATTCTTTGTGGCCATTAAAAAATACACATGTAAATAACTTTGTATTTAAATATTTTGTATTCCCTTGTTAAATTTAAATAAAATTTTTTAATCTTATAAAATTGTTATTATACATTCTTTTCTAATTGACACAATGTAAAAATTTTTCAAAGTAGTGCAACAATTATTTTTTGAGGCAATATACATGTTCTCTCTGTAATTAGCGCTCTAATTTAAAGAGATATCATTTCTTTTTTGTAATTGTAATAGATCACTTGAAGCGCGACTCTTCTTTTTGATAAGGTAACATAATTTTGTGACGTGTATCACTTGGGTTATAATTTTTCGGAAATAAAAATACTACTGCTTAGATTTTTTCGAGATTTTTCGAGATATAAAGATCTACCACTTGCTACTTAGGTTTTTTCAAGGTATAATACTACCACTTTCTTTTTTTTTTAGGTAACAACATATACACTACTATGCGTGTACTTGGCGCTCTTTTTTACCTTTTTTTAAAAAGGTAATTTTGTACGGATATCACGCCTTTTTGTAGTGTTACGCATCTTAATCTTATAAACAATATATCTTATAATCTTATAAACAGTATATAATACAAGGTATGAAGCTAAAAGTGTTACGGACTATTATTTCTAAAGAAAACAACAATTTAATATTTTGCTTAGTTTTTTTTTAAATAATAATCTGTAACCCTTTTAGTTGTACACCTTGTATATATTTTTCAATTTTAACATAAAACATAATCGCAATAAAGCATGATTAATGTTAATAAGTCGTTAACTGTAAAATTCTTTATTTATTTTTATTTGCGTGTCTTACTGAATGTTGTTCGCAACTGTATATGTACCGATATCTTCAGGTATCGATATTTTTGATAATTATTTTTACGTCAGACATAATTTTAATTCATCCAATTTTTATTATGTCTAGACATAATTTTTGCCCAATTTTTATTATGTCTAGACATAATTTTAATTCAGCGATTTTATTATGTTATGACAAAATTTTAATTCTGCCGCTAGAGAAATTTTAAGTCGATTGTTATGAATCAAGCTTGAATTCAATGTTTAGGTGTCCCAGGTTGCCGATGACGAGGTCCACATAGCGCGCTCTATAGTTTTCGGTGTCCAGGTATATTAATACCTTGAATTCGATGGCCACGTATTCCAAGTTGCCGATGACGAGGTCCACATAGTGCGCTTCGTAGTTTTCGGTGTCTACATGTATTAATACCTCGAATTCGATATCTACGTGTCGTACATTGGGTGTGTTCAGCCGATACTTTGCTAGCCTAGCAATCGTGAGCAGTCGCTCTTTTTCGCTCGTTTCCTCTCTTTTGACCTACTGGATTAAAAAGAGAGGAAACGAGCAAAAACGAGCGACTGCTCACGATTGCTAGGCTAGCGGAGTATCGGCTGAACGCACCCATTTAGATTTAAAATTATTAATACACCTAGACACCAAAAACTATGAAGCGCACTATGTGGACCTCGTCATCAGCAACCTTGGACACCTAGACATCAATTTCAAGATATTAATACACGTAGATACCGAAAACTACGGAGCGCAATATGTGGACCTCGTCATCGGCAACCTGGGACACCTAAACATTGAATTTAACATATTATTACACCTGGACACCGAAAACTACGGAGCGCACTATGTGGACCTTGTCATCGGCAACCTGGGACACCTAAACATCAATTTCAAGGTATTAATACACGTAGACACCGAAAACTACAGAGCGCACTATGTGGACTTCGTCATCGGCAACCTGGGACACTTAAACATCGAATTCAAGGTATTAATACACGTAGACACCGAAAACTACGGAGCTCACTATCTAGACATCGTCATCGGCAACCTGGGACACTTAGACATCGCATTCAACGTATTATTACACCTGGACACCGAAAACTACGAAACGCATTATGTGGACCTCGTCATCGGCAACCTGGGACACGTGGACATCGAATTCAAGGTATTAATACACGTAGACACCGAAAACTACGGAGCGCACTATGTGGACCTTGTCATCGGCAACCTGGGACACCTAGACATCGAATTCAACGTACGATTACACCTGGACACCGAAAACTATGAAGCGCACTATCTGGATCCCGTCATCGGCAACCTGGGACACGTGAACATCGAATTCAAGGTATTAATACACGTAGACACCGAAAACTACGGAGCGCACTATGTGGACCTTGTCATCGGCAACCTGGGACACCTAGACATCGCATTCAACGTACGATTACACCTGGACACAGAAAACTATGAAGCGCATTATCTGGATCCCGTCATCGGCAACCTGGGATACATAGACATCAAATTCAAGCTTGATTCATAAGAATCGACTTAAAAATTCCCTAGCGGCACTTTCTGCCAAGCGTAGAGAACCTTCTTTTCCGTTGACTCTATATTTATTATATATATACCTAATTTACCTAAATAAAAATCTTCCTCCTGACCGATAAGGCCCAGTTTCACAAGTGTCGGTTAACTTTTAATCTTAGATTAACTCACTCTTCGTTTCTTTCTAAGGGGGACGTTAGAAGGAGACGAAAAGTGAGTTAATCTAAGATTAAAAGTTAACCGACACTTGTGAAACTGGACCTTCTAATTTCGAAATACGCGCGCGATATCGAAACTGGCGATACCTGCGCCGCCAGTGTCGAAATAGTGAAAGTGACGTTCTCTGTTTGTTACATGTATGTTACAAAGAGCGGTCGACGTAGATGACGTATCTTAAAAATAAATTTTCGCATTTGGACTTTGCGTCGCAATATCTCCGCTCGTAGGGCACGTAGCGGAATATTATGAGAGAAACCCCCCCCCCCCTAATTGGACCCCAAGCTATCGATCAAGCCTACTTAGAACTTAATTCGTTCACTCGTTATCGAGATCTCAACATCTCGGGTACTCGCAACCCGTCGCGTCGCGTAAAAGAGTCACGGTCGGTCTCGCTCCGCGTGTACTTGGCGCGAGACACTACCGTGTCTCTTGATACGTATTCGTATCTTAAAAATAAATTGTCACATTTGGACTTTGCGTCGCAATATCTCCGCTCGTAGGGCACGTAGCGGAATATTATGAGAGAAACCCCCCCCCTAATTGGACCCCAAGCTATCGATCAAGCCTACTTAGAACTTGATCCGTTCACTCTTTATCGAGATCTCAACATCTTGAGTACTCGCAACCCGTCGCGTCGCGTAAAAGAGTCACGGTCGGTCTCGCTCCGCGTGTACTTGGCGCGAGACACTACCGTGTCTCTTGATATCATATAGAATTTCATAATTGCACATTTTTCTGTTTTTAGTTGTAACATGTTATATTACTTTTATCAGCAATTATTATTCGAGATATAGGAGACGTTTTCATTTGCAGCATAAAGACAACAACAGTGAGAATCCAGACGAAGAACTGAAAGCAAATATCAAATATAAATGTTGCACGTTTAAAATTTTGTTGTTTAATAAGTTATATTTTTAGATATATGTAGATGTGAATTAAAGACTAACCTTGCAAACAAACTCGTAACCAAAATAAAATAGACGTAATCCACTAAACACCAATGGACGAAGTGATATTTGCAAAACAAACTGGAAAATCTATTACATGATAATGTGATTATTATAAAAAATATTTAAGAAAAATTTAGAATCGGAAATGTTTAAGAAAGTTATTTTACCTTTTCGCGTGCTTCGGTGAAACAGATGAGATTTGTTAATTTATGAATTATGTCCTTGGTCTTTTTTGCCTGAAATAATATAAAATTAACTATATTGCTTAATAATTGTATTTTTCTTGATAATTGTACATATGCATTATTTATATATTTAAAAATTTGCAATAAAAAAAATATAAATTATAAAAAATGTATATTTTTGCAATATATTAACTATTTTTTTTACTTATAAACTATCATTTTTTACGCTAAAGTAAATGTAACATTTTTGTAAATTATTATAATTTTTAGAAAAAGTAAAGATCGTGTAAAACTTTTACTTGTAAAACCTATATGTTCTCATTAAACTATTTACTAATGATTCACTGGATATCAGCTTACCTTTGCAGTAACGGTTTCGCAAAGGTGGTTAAATGATAGGACTTCCGTTAAACATATAGCAAACCATATGTCGCTATACAAAGTAATAACTTGAGTCGAATTGAATCACCGTACATTTCTTTTAAGCATAACATTGTGTGATATTGAAAATAAAACATTGCGATTAAAACAGTGAAATAACATAACATCTGTAGGGTCATATGTATTTCAAATAAGCCATGTATGTCGGAACCTATCCTGCAAAGTTCCGAGTGGAGGTGCCTAAAAAATGTAATGTATTAATGGATGAAGGCATGCTACTGAGAAGTTGAAATATACAATATAACTATGGATCTGTTGTTTCTAAATATTTACTATTTCTAAATTCTAAAATAAATGAAAGAATTTATATGCGTGCATCATTTACCTTTTATTTAAACGAAATAAGCACTATAAATTCAATTTATACAAGAAAACTTATTTTTTATATTATTATATAGTATTAATGTTTCTCATGTTATACAAGAATAAACGTTGTGAATATTATAAGTTTATAAATCAACAACTTTTGTTAAACAGATAAAATATGCACATATATGTATGTGCAACAAATTGTTACAAATTAACCATTAATTAAGAATATGATTATGATTATAACACAATATTTACTGATTTGTTCTTTTTTTAATAAAAAATTTTCAACTTCTCTGTATTATCTTATTATATATATCAATTTACATTGCGATCCATAATACACGCTTGCGATTTCTAGCGTTGTGCATGTAAGGTCGAATAATAAGGGTCTTCTTCCATGTGCATCTTAGCCCATATTCTTCAGTTTCAGACAATTCTTCAATGTAATGGTTTATTTTATCTAATCTAGTACCTATATATCTGTAATTTTAAAAGCATTAAAAATAAATAATTTATTGAATTCTTGTCTACTGTGTATTAAAGTAAAAGTATATAAATTATCGGTTACTTTTTTGTTTATATCTATAGTTTTATAAAAATAATAGTACGCTATAAGTTTCTGAGTTTGTACATTATGTTGAAGAATTTGTATCTAATGCGTAACAGCAAATAAATGTTTATAAAAGATGACATGAATAAGAAATAATTCAATTAATATTAATTATATTATCTTAATTAATAACATTTTTAATTTACAAGAATTTTGTAATTTACTAAATTATATTAACAGACTTTAATAATAAGCTTATTAAATCTAGCAAATTCTCTTCTCTAAAATAATTTTAAGAAACAAAATATACAAACCTTAAAAGAAACATATACATAATATCTATAAGAATATTGATATGTAAAGGATAATTTTTAATGATAGGGATGAACATGGCTCTTATATCATTATGTTTCTCTATAAACCATAAAGAATCGATAAACCATGTCATACACATCATTGTAAACCATGAAATAAATAAATGCTTCATTGAGTTTCGTATTTTATGATATTCCTTAGGTGTTCCGAGCAGTTCTAATGTATTATCCACCAAGCTCAGTTTTCTTATACATATCTGGAATTTCTGAGGATAAAAAATAGTGATAAATAGTAGAGGTAATATATAATGTTATAGATATCTCTCTGAAAAACATGCATGTATGTATATTGTATACACATTTAAAGGTGTGTTTTATGCAATAAAGCAGTGACTTATAACATGCATTTTGTGTTGTCGCAAAATATAAATTCATTTGGCTTCAAGTTTGATCAAAATGTTTCCAAATAGAAAGTAAGAATTTTTAAATAAAAATAAAGATAATTTTAGATCAGAAGATAGTATATGTGTTATTTGACTTATTTGTTTTACTTTTAATATTATACTTATATAGGATATTACAACATATACAGAGTAAAAAAATATACCTTATATCTTTGAAAATTAGTAGTTATGGATATTACCGTCACAGTCATATTTAATATTACTAAGAAAACGTCTAAACCGTCACTAATAATACTTCTCCGCGAAAAAAAGTTTGTCACATTATAAAACACATAAACGTAACCACTCCATATAATTAACATGTAAAAAATACTTAAATAAACTCTTGGGTGATCGAAGGGATATCTGAGAACTCCGAAACCGAAGATACAAGAGACTAAGGAAATGGGTTGTAAAGCCTGTTCTAGAGTGTTGACCATGATCTTGCGATTTCATGCACGTACTGAGAGTCAGGACGTAATAGAAATGTCATATTCATCACGATGATGAGATGACACTTCATTACATTGTCACATTAGCATCGTTAAATCGTTAAACAGTAACGCAGATGTACACAGTTGAGATAATCGATCTTTGTGCAAAATATTACTTGATCTGCTTTAACTGCGTTTTATACTAATTAAATATATGTACGCATATATATGTATAAATACATGTACTATACTTAGAATGAAACACAATCGTGTCTCTTGATAACTATCATAAAACTAATGTGATTTACAAAATCTGATTTGAATATGATTTAAACCCTTCAGTTAAAGAATTATATATGGAAACTACGAAAAATCTTGAATTTTTCTTTATTATTGAAAACAATTTTTAAATAATTTTTGTTATAAAGCCAAAAATTACTATTTTAGTAAAAGTTATATTTTTATAATTTTATACACTATGTGTGTGTATTAATTATTTTTATATGTATATACACATACGTGTAAAACAAACATTGTACAAACCATAAGAGGAAAGTAAAAAGTAAGTCCACACACACAAACGTGTTGATATGATTACTGTGATTTGATATATATATATATGAATTGAAAGTAATAAAGAATTAATTTTCTTTAAAATTGCATACCAGAAGAAAATTATTTTATATAAATTAGGGATTTATGATTTTATACATTTAAAACCTATTATTTTACAAACAATAATTGTACCATATAATACTATACTTATTATAAAAGTGCTAATTTGCTTATTTCTTCTTAAAAATCCTTTGCTGTTTTTGGTATAATAGACATCTGTATTACGATGATCATAAATGTTGTAATTGCAACGATAAACTGGAAAAAAGTATAAATTAATGTTTTATATTGATAAGAGCTAATAAGATAATAAAGATAATTTTAAATTGATATGTACTACAAAAATAGACATAATAATAAAGGCTATATAAGATATTTAAAAAATTGATAGTCTTTTAATTTATAACATAATGTATGTAAGAGTAAAAAATGAAATATAAAATATTAAATATATATATACCAACTTTTCGTAAAAGACTATTGCCAAAATAGAAGAGACCCAGTCCAGTGAATTTTAGCGGATGATGTATTATTTGCAATGAAAACTGATAAATCTGCATACATCAAATTGTTATTTATAAATTAAAATAATTTACAAAGGTTACATCTTATTATTAAAATCTTTTTACCTCATGACGAACATCAGCATATCGAAGATTATCTGTCATATGATGAATTATTTTTTCCATTTCTTTAGCCTAAAATTGATAATTTATTTTATTATTAAATAATTAAATATTATATGTATAACTCTATTAATAAATATATAATAATATATAATTAATGAATATGTATATTATATATTTTTTGAAATGTTTTAACATATATTTGCAATAAACGCATACGCACATGTGCATATACACTTTATTACATGTGGATATTTACCTTAGCAGTGACTTTCTCACATATATAATTTAAACTGAAAAAGCTGGCCAAATGTATGGCAAGATATAAACACATACCAAACCAAACGAATGTCGAACGTACATATCGACCTTTCGTTTGTATATGCATGTAAATGAAATTACACACTCTTGCTACATGCATTAGATAGGCTGCCATTTCCATAGTCATTTGCGGTCCAAATATTGTATTTAAATCACGAGCGATTTGACATAGTTCTAAGTGGAGATGCCTAACCAAAAAGAACAAAATTTATTTTTAAAATTATTTTGCTACTTTTTTTAATAAATCGAATTTCTTTCAAATTTGACATTTACTACATTCATTATTAAATCAATTCTATCAATGATTTATTTTAACACATTGGTAAACCTATTTACATTGAGGTCCACAGAACAAGCTTGTAATCAGTACACATGATATATCTGCCAGTACTTGGTACAGTTTTTTTCCATAAATATCTTAATTTATATTCTTTTTTTATTATCAAATATCTCATGTGCTCGTTGACTTTATCAAATCCGGTGCCAATATACCTATATTACAAAGCAAAAGTGATTGTATAGTTTTAGAATATACGATGTTATTAAATGTTATTAAATATTAATGATAATTGTTAAGACATACAGAAATATACCTATTATATTTTATCAAATAGATTAAACTAAGTCGCCATTTACGGTCCGCGGTCCGCGCTGGATCTTCATGATCTAATTATTATATAAATTTATTGTGTATTATACATATACATATCTTTTCCAACATTAGTAAACTGTGCGCCGACTAGATTCCTCCGACTTATAACACCCGTTGGATTGAAACTCCCTCCCTCTTGGGAATTAAATCGATTTTATTTAACTACTAAATAACTGTAGATAATAATTTCTTTGCAGTTATTTACTATTATTAACCGGTTATTGCGATAAATATTATCACATGCCTCAGTGGTCGAATTGGTACGAGGAAGGTTCCAGGTTTGAACGTTGGCTAAGGTAATATTTTTCGCAATAATTTCTTTACAGTTATTTAGATAGATAAATCAAATCGATTTAATTATCGGGAGAGAAGAAATTTCACTCCAACGGGAACTGTGTTATAAGTCTGACAAATCTAGTCGGCGCGCAGTTTACTAATGTTGGAAAAGATATGTGTAATACACAAAGAAAATATACATAACAATTAAGCTACACACACACCAAGATCCAGCGCGGACCGTAAATGGTGATTTAGTTTAATCTGTTTGATTGCATATCATAACGGTCGTATAATTCTCGTAATATTATATTTTGTTTTATTTATATTTATCTGTAGAAATAATTTGCAGCAAAGTAGTTTATAAATAAGTCTGTGCAAGACATTTATAATGTATTCTTCTGTAAATTATTTATACTAAAAGATTTATAAATTTTTATTTTTTAAAGAATGTTATATTTTTAGAGAAGAACATATACTACCATTTCTTAAAATGTGCATTATTTGAAATACTTTTTCGTTGTATTTCTTTCCTGTCTCTCTTCCTTTCATTATAATACGATAAATTAAAAAATATATATATATATATATATTACACATAAATATTTCAAAAATTATACAAACCATAAAAAAGTCATCAGTAATAAATCCATCAATATATTGACACGATGAAAATGATTTGTAATGTAAGGTATAATCATACATCGATGATCTTTCATCGCATGGAACCACCATATCATATCAAATATATTCAACACGTAGCTACATACGAACCATCCAATTAAGACACTTTTTGCATATGCGCGTAGTTTTTGATACATTTTTGGAGTACCTAGCTCTTCCAACGTATCGTCTACAGCGGCAAGTCTTTTCATAAATAATCTAAATTTCTGAACAGTATTGAGAAACAATTTAAAGCACTAGGTGACAGTGTCGTCAAATATATATTTATTTTCTATAACGTAACTAAACAATGTTACTTAAAGGAACTCTTTGCTATAAAATTATATAATATTTTGACAATAAATTTTCGATAAACATATACCTTATCTTGATATACACTCATAACAATAGAAGTAATAGTAGTGAGACCGCCATGTATATGGACTATATTAGAAGTTGACAGAAACCAGTTTCCTGCTTTAAGTGCGGTTATCACATAATAACAGAGGCAACCATAACTAATCCATACTGTCAGGTTATAGAGAATATTTAAATAAAATTTCTTCGGGGAACAGATACCTATGCCGAAAACACCACAAGTCAGAAGTAAGGAATGTACTGCCTGTTGTACCGTAGTTATCGTAGTCATCACTCTGGTAATTTCTGTTGCAAACTAATGTCACTTGCTATTTGAACATGTTTTCTCAATATATAGCTCGAATTTATGATGGCGACATAATAATGCTTTGTTAGATCAATATGGTATGCATTATTTAATTCTTTGATAAACATACAGAATGTGTCGATCGATGTTGCCAGACGGCATTAGTGACAATACTTGGCAAACTTTTAATTTTGAACAGTTACCAATTGAACCATTTTATTTTATATAACAATTGTATGACAGATGAAGATTAAGCAACAGTACTTTTTACTGAGTGGATCTTTTTGAAGAGTAAGTCTTTATAATTAATAATTGCATTTATTTTTTATGTGAAAATTAGATTTTAATTATTATACGAGGTCTGTTCAAAAATTTGTTATACTTTTGTCTTTATAAGTTTTGTCGACTTTATAAATTTTTCCGTATCTTTTATATTTTTCGAGATATTTGCCTCGGGCACTAATTGAATCTTGATTTTATAGCATATTTTACTTTAACCTTGACGTTTTCGCAGTTACAATATAGAGTCTTATAAAAAGTATAACCCTTAATATGACATTAAACCAATCATATATTGTATATATTTCTTCTCTTTCCCCTGCATATATTAGCATTCATGGGAATATACATATATATATATATATATATATATATATATATATATATATATATATAATAGAACAGTGATATTAAATGTAGAAAATAAGACGTCATTTCAAAAGTTATTTGTGCTGTAAATATTAAGTTTAACTCGCAAGTAAGAGGCAAGATAATTCTAAAAAAAGATATGCCTGTCAAGAAACATATTTTTTGAAAAGGAGCTATGGCCACAATTAAAATTATAATTTTTAAAGTCAAAATAATTTTTATAATTTATTATTTTTATGATTTCTATATAGAATTGTCAATTAAATTTTATTATTAAAAGGTATATCGGTAATTATGCAGTATAGGGGAAGCACCTCCGATGACCTTGACCTTGACATATGTTGTCAAGGTCACCCTCCTGAGTGACCTTCAGAAGGTTTTAGCCGTCGCTCGTTTTTTATTAAAAAGTTATAAACAAAAAGTTTCGAAAATATAGCAGTTATTTTAAGTACTGAGAGGCATAAACGACTAACATTACGTTTTTCTTTAAAGCAGAGAATAATTTATTTCGCGAGAAAGTCGCTGCTTTACCAAAACACAACATTTAAAGCAGTAAATTGTTGATAAATTGAAATTTTTTTGTTAAAGCAGAGAATACATTATTTTGCGAAAAAATCGCTGCTTTACCAAAACACAACATTTAAAGCAGTAAATCGTACCTATGTAGGTTAGTGACGCGCTTTAAAAGTATTTAAGTGTTTAAAGCGCGTCAACTAACCTATATATGCACCTATATATGCTATACTTTCCAAACTTTTTTTGTTAATAACTTTTTAACGAATAGCGAGCGACGGCTAAAACTTTCTGAAGGTCACTCGTAGTCATGACCTTGACAACATATATCAAGGTCATTGAAATCGGTGAGGTCGCCAAACTTTTTTTTGTTAATAACTTTTTAATAAAAAACGAGCGACGGCTAAAACCTTCTGAAGGTCACTCAGGAGGGTGACCTTGACAACATATGTCAAGGTCAAGGTCATCGGAGGTGCTTCCCCTATACTGCATAATTACCCTAGAAACATTATATTATGGAATTGAATAGTGTAACGCGTCAGTTTTTAATATAATTTTTTTAATTTGTTAAAAATGCCAAAAATTTATGTTTTAATAATAATAAAATTATTATGTGCAGCCACAGGTTTCTTTATATTTCAGTTTGTAATTATCTCTCACTAATAAATATTGCATATGCCATGTGTATATTTACGTTGTCAAATCTGGTACCAATATACTTGTACAAATATTGTCTCACAACTAATGAAATAAATCATAAAATCTATGATTTACAATAAATAACATGAATTTATTAACAAATATAAATTGTTAATTTTTATTAAAAAAAGATTATATAAAAGTGCATTAAGGCTATACTATAACATCAATTTTTAATAGAATTAAAAAAAAATGTATTCAAAATGTTAAGAATTGAAGTATATATTTATATTAATTACAAGAAACTCTTACAATCGCAATTAAATCTGTAAAAATAGAATAATGCATGCAAATAACATAAATCAAATATGTGTACATACACGTGTGTGTGTTTGCAAACTATACTATATGTTATACTAGTACACTATACTTTTTCACATTTTTTTATGTGTGTTTATCATTATTATCACTCATTTATTATTATTATTATCATTAACATTTCAAGCATAGCAATTATATTTGGTACATTTTAGTCAAACAGAGTCATTGAAAATACTTATATAATTTATTTATAAGCACGATAGGAAATATTACAACATAGTATTATTATATACATGATAATTGTGAGATTTACATTAGTTGAGCGAGACATCTAATTGGTATAATTATAAACAGTAATCTTTATATATTCTTGCGATGCTAGAGTCTTGTGATGTTTCTGAATTGATTACTCCGTTTTGAAGACAAGTGTTTAACATTTGTATCAGGATAATCATGATCGTTGTAATTGTCATGCAGCACTGAAAAACGATACACTAATTAATTTTTATGACATACATAAATTGCATTTTATTGGAATGTAAGATAAGTTAAAAATTAATAGTACACACACATACATACACATCATATGTGATAACTAGTAATAACATTCTTTATTGATAACTTTAAAAGAAATTTGTTTAATATCTGTAATTTTTGTAATATAAAACACGATGTAGAAATAAAGTAAAAGGATAAAATTAATAATAAACCTTCCAAAAAAATTGATTGCCAAAGTAGAAGAGACCCATTCCAGAAAACTTTAGCGGACGATGCATTCTTTGCAAAATAAGCTGATGTATCTACAAATTATTATTTAAAATTTTAAATAATTGGTTTTATTTCTACTTTTTCTGCTGTTAGAATTTTTTTACCTCTTTCCTAATATTGGAATATCGAAGAACATTTGTCAATTGATGAACTACTTTGTCAATTTTATTAGCCTGTTTAAAATTTATTATTATTATGTACATTACATTTTTTTATTGAAGACACCTTACCTTAGCACTGACATTCTCACAAATGCAATTTATGACACAGGGTTTTGTCACAAATATAGCGGTCCATGATGATATATGATACCATGCGATTATTGGTATTTCCGTCCGATCTTTCTGCATTAGCATTCCATATAAGTAATAACAAGATGATGTTAAGAATAATAGGTAAGACGCAATTTCGAAAGTCATTTGCGTTCCAAATATCAAATTCAATTCGCGTGCAATGCGACATAATTCTAAATGGAGATGCCTGAAAGGATAGATTTCGTTACTAAGATGTAGAAATTGTGAGAATTGATGAAAAGTAGTTTTAATAATTTATTGTTAACTTTTTTATTCTTATATTAGCACTGATTAATATTTTATGCAAATATATATGTGTACCGATTTACGTTGAGCTCCATAATATTTGTTTGTAACTGTCAGCATATAAAGTGTACCGATAACTGCAGGTAATTGAAAATTTTTTCCATGTATTTCTCAATCCACGCTTCTCTTTTACCAGTAGACATTGCATATGTTCCTGTACTTTATCAAATCTGGTACCAATATACCTGTATTATAAAAGACATTTTACAAATTTTAACAGCGAAATTATTGATCCCAATCTTTTAATAAGAAGCTTGTAAAACAAATTATAATATATATAATTTTTTAATAAAAAAAATTATATATTTAGTTACAGAATATTATATACCTATAATATTTAAAGTGTCTAAAAATGTTTTTATTAAAAATGCTAATAACAACTGCATTATTTTAATAATTATTGAAAAATTATATGAATTGTATGAATACGAAATACGTATTTTAACTGTAAAAATAACATGTGATTTGCATTAAATTGATAAATTGATAGATATACGTAATAAATACAGACCACATGAAGGTGATAAATACTAAATCCACAAGAGTGTTAACGTGAAGACTATGATTATATATGTGAGGTACAATGAATCCCCATGAAGTAATTTTTTTTCTGTCCAACCACCACTTTGTATCACAAAAATTGACGACAAGGCTGTACACGAGCCATCCAATTACTATTCGTTTCGACCACATATGTATTTTTTGGTATATCTTTGGAGTTCCCAACTCTTCTAAAGTGTCATCTACAGCAGCAAGTTTCTTCATACATATTCGAAATCTCTAAAATAATATTAGACACATTTTTAAAAGATATCGTTATGCTATTATATTTCTATGATCAGAAATATGTCCAAGCAGAGACTATTCAATTATTATAATCTATAGGTAGATAAAACCATCAGATATTGATATGTAATTATTATAACTCAACGTTATAACTTTTCATTAACGTAATTAATATTTATAAAAATTTAAATATTGAACACAAAATTATATCTTGTCATAATATACACTAAAGATCACAGATGTAATTGTGGTAATGATGTTAATCTCCATAACGATGATACTAATGGTAGTCCGACATAAAGCTCTCAGTGATAGAGAGCTCACCATGTAGTACAAAAGATAGCCATAAATATAAACCATACTATTAAAGAATATAAAATACTTAAATATACAACCCAGCCATCCCTTGGTTTTAGTTCTTTCGAGGGATGCGGACACCTAAACCGATAATGAAGCACGTAATAAAAAGAGGTCGGAATAAAGCTTGTTGGATCGCAATCTTCATAGTCATCGCCATTGCAAAGCAACACTGAGTGTCTGTTTAAACCTATTTCTCGGATGCATCGCAATTACATTGATTGGCAATAATAGTGTTAAATTCCTTTATAATGACGATATGTGTTCGTTGTAGCACTTATGTGTATTAAAATAATCGATCCACTCCGATAAATGAGTAGCATGACTCATGTGTTGAAAACCAATCATTAAAATGATATGACATTGATTAACATTTTTTATGCAACATATTATATTATACATATTTGTCTATTTATCAAGAATTTGAGATATAGGAAAAATATATATATCATCTATTTGCACCATAAAAAGAACAACGGTAACAATCCAGGCGAAGAACTGGAAGGAAATATCAAACAAAAATATCACTGTCTGAAATTTTATAACTGTGTTTAAGCTAAGTTTCTACCTAAGCTATATGAATGATATTAATGACTAACCTTACGAATAAAATCGTAGCCAAAGTAAAACAGACCCAATCCGTTAAACTTTAATGGCTGTAGTAATATTTGCAAAACAAATTGGGAAATCTGCATTATGTAATAAAGCAATTTTTATTTAAATATTCCTAAATAAAGATTGTTTAGAATTGAGAGATGGTGATATAAAAGACTATATCTCACCTCTTCGCGTACCTCGGCAAAACCGACAATATTTGTCAATCTATTGACAACGTTCTTGGTCTTTCGCGCCTGAAACATATATAATAGAATTAATTATATTGATTTACATATATATTAATACACTGTATTGTTTTTAATAACAATTGAGTTAATTTTTTCTATAAAGAAATTTTTTAATTTTTTACGACTAAAAAAGTTTATTTATGTAACATTAAAATTCACTTTGCTGCGATTATTATTCAAATTTTTTAATCTTTTAGAAAGATCAAAGATTATGTCATATAACTTTTTTTACTTGTAAATATAACTTTGTTAATCCACTGAAAATATTTACCTTAACGCTAACACTTTCGCATATATGATTCAATGATATAAGTTTCATTAAAAATATGATAAACCACATGTTGATAGAAAGCAATATTTTTAGTGTTATATCATCTTCGTACATTTCTTTCAGGTGTAACATTATGTAGTATTGAAAATAAAACAATCCACTTATGACAATTAACGAAATAGGATATTATTTGCAAAGTCATTTACATTCCAAAGAAGCCATTTATATCGCGAGCTATTCGACAAAGTTCCAAATGCAGATGTCTAGAAATTTACATAAATAACAAATAAATTTTAAGAAGAAACATTAGAGGAGATTGAGGCTAAATGATTCCAGGAGTATGTTGCTCACGTTGCATTTTTAGTGTTAATCTTGAGTGGAACAAGAATTTGCGAAATGATTCTTTTAGAACACAGATACTCTTCCCCGAGTTTCATTAAAATTGGAATAATATTACAGTTAAGAAATAGAAAAAATTGATTTAGTAATAGCAAAAGTAAATTTTCAAGCTTTTTGAAATTTTGCATTGATATTCTCCATCGTCAATGAATGAATTTTAACACAGAAACATTATAAGAAACACCATATGAGAGACATTATATAATATATATATATATATATATATATATATATATAATAAATCAAATACATTTAATTAATAAAATTATTTTTTGCAATTTTTTGGTGTTACATTAGCGTACGTGTATCAATTTACATTACGGTAAATAATATACGTTTGCGACTCTCAGCATTTTGGACAATGTGACTGTTAACGACAAGAGACTTTTTCCATTTGTATCTTAGTTAGTCCACAGTTTTCTGTTTCTGTTGTACAATATAATCATTTATTTTATCCAGAATAATATGTCTGCAATTTAAAATATATTTAGAAAACAGTAATTAAAGTGCATAATAAAGTAAAGACGAGTAGATAACGCAAAAAATGAAGGTTCTTAATTATTTTCTTCTTCTGTCTAAAATTACAAAATTTTATAGGAATTTTATAGAAAGTGCATTTCAAATTTCTGAATCCGTATACTTTTACTAAAAAATATTGTCGTTAAATAATTGCAGCAAAGTAAGATTTGCGAACCTTAAAAGAAGCATAAACATTATATCTATAATGGTAATAATATGTAAACTATAATCCATAACGATAGGGACCATCATGGCCCTTGTTTCATTAAATAAGTTTATGCACATTAAAGAATCAAAAGTCCATGATGCGCACGCCATGAGAAACCACGTAATCAAGGCCAATCAAGGCACATTTCATCAAATTTCTCAATTTATGATATTCTTTAGGCATTCCGAGTTCTTCCAATGTATCGTTTACAAGATCGAATTTTCTTATACATGTGCGGAATTTCTGAGCAGCAAGAGAAAATATAGAATTATGACAATCTTTCTTTCAAATAAATATACATAAAATATACTAATAACGATACCAATGCATAAGGCAGTGTGTGTATGATAAAAATTATATCAAGATTTTATTGAGTTATCAGACAGAAGATATATTGAAAACAACATTTATTGACTATACAAGCTTTGGCAACAATTAATTAATGCAGAAAATATAATCCAATGGCACAAAACTTTATTTTATCACATTTTCAAATAAGTAATGATGAAGTTAGTTAATCCTAAATTAAGAAGTGGCATTGTGCGTTATTTACTTCGTTTTTGATATTACACCAATAAAATGATAACATTATACAGAGAAACTATACCTCGTGTTCGCGAACAATGATAATCATAGATATCATTATCACAAATAAATTTATTATTATTATAAGGGAACCTGGAAAACTATTAGAAAAAGTCAGAGAATATTGAATTTTTACATAATAAATCGCACAGGCATGAACACTCCACACTGTTAATATATAGAAAATGCTTAAGCAATATCTCGGTTGGTCTAGCGGATATCTAAGAATTCCACAACCGAAGATAAAACTAGCTAAGAAAAGGGGATTCAAAGTCTTTTCTATGGTATCAACCATGATCTGATCAAAACTCTTCAAATTCCACGTACTATAACTATTAAAATTGTACTGTTGAAAAGTTCACACAGTGCAAACGTTATATTCATCACGAAAATGGAATGGTATTTGATCATATCGTCGCATACGAATTTCATGATATTATTTTATTATTATTATATTAGTACATTAAGTGAGTGATATTTAAACAATTACAAAGAACAATTTTGATTAATTTATATGCTATAGGCTTGACAAGAAATTAGCTTCCTTATTTTCTTGAAGAAAAATTATCAGATAAGTACTTATGTTATTTTCATTTGTCTCATAATGATTACGAAAGTTACAATTGTCGTGCCCAACTGAAATAAAATATATCAATTAACTTTTTACATTGTTTTTATTAAATTTCACATGTGTACAAGATAATTATAAAATTTATAAAATACCAAATAACTTATGAAAGAAAAGTATTACCAACAATTTTAATGATTAATTTTTTAAACTAATCTACAAAATATAAAACAGAATGAACAGGATAAATGCATTGTACCTTTCGCAAAAATGAATTTCCAAAATAGAAGAGACCCATTCCAGTAAATTTTAATCGATGGTATGTTATTTGCAAAGTAAACTGACAAATCTGTATATAATAACATTATGGTTTATTTAATTTATTATATTTATTCTTACACTTATAGTGTTTATTATTTGTTATTTATTATTACCTCTTTCCAAACATCTGCATACCGAAGAGTACTTGACAATTTATGAATTATTTTGTCAATTTGATTAGCCTAAAATTTGGAATTTATTAATTTATTATAGACTAAATATTTGTGAATTGTGTGACTTTACCTTTAAAGAAACATTCTCGCACATGTAATTTACAGTATAGAGCTTTAATAAAAATAAAAGAAACCATGTGCTTTGTCTAAAATAAGAGTATATAGAATATATACTTTTATACTCTTCATTGTTATATTCTCTCATTACCATCCGGCATAACCAAACGCACAATGTTATTAAGTATAAGAAGCAGGATGTCATTTCGAGAGTCATTTGTATTCCAAATATCATGTTTAATTCACGAGCAAGACGACATAATTCTAAATGTACGTGCCTGTTGAAAGATATATGTTATTATGCAAAAACTTATGGCATATAAGTATGAAAATTTAAATAATTGTTTTAATTTATTAATTTTATTACTATCTAAAATAAAATTTTTTCAATTTAATAATAATTTATTGAGGATGAAAAGTGCATGTGATTTAATTAAAATATAAATTTTTTTTATTTTAGAAGTAAGTGGTTTTTGGCACAATTAAAGATATATAAATAATTTATGAATATATCTAATGTAAGTTTCTAAAAACAAGAGATTGTATGCGCTGATGAGAGTAGTTAATATATTTGAGACTATAAATCTCAAACAAAAATATTCTTCTGAACTATATACAGTTATTATTAAATTTTATTTTCAATCTTACTCTGATACCCCTATTATATGTGCTAAAAATATATTAAAAAAACACTAAGTTTATACATTTTATATCTTTTTATACAAAATAAACACACACACACACACACACACACACACACACACACACACACACACACACACACACACACACACACACACACACACACACTGCATGCTATAACTTTAATATATTATAATAATTATGATTTTTCAATTCCATCCTCTCCCTTAACTATGTATATGAATGTATATTGATTTACATTAAGATCCATAATGTTCGTTTATAATTATCAGTATACAAGATATATCGATGAACAATCACAGGTTTTTCCCATGTACATCTCAGCCCATGTTCTTCTCTCACTAATAGATACTGCATATGCTCGTTCACTTTATCAAATCTGGTGCCGACGTACCTATTCAGACAATAAATTGTACAATGTACAACAAAACATCAATAATATATATATTTGATAACTTTTTTACGAAGTATATTTAATTTTATTTTTTTATTTAGAAAAATTATATTAAGAATTACAATTACTAATATGAAATAATATCACTGTCAAATCACAAAAAACTTCACAAAATTGTTTACTCAAATTGCTAATATTTACATGTTAATTTTAATCGGATTTGATTGATAAACGAGGGAATCACAAAAAACATCTTTACAGATGACAAAATATTAGTGTATAAATAAGAATACATAAACTTATCATAACTAAATAATCAAGATATTGTATTATACAAACCATAAAATCGATATAAATAATAAATCCACCAATGTATTAATATGTACGGAATGATTTAATGCGTAAGATATATATACGTTTCCACTTTCTTTTAGCCACCACAACGAGTCGTAATAATTTGTAAAAAGGCTGAGCATGAGCCACCCTATTATCACTATTTTTGACCACATATGCATTTTTTGATACATTTTTGGAGTGCCCAGCTCTTCTAAGGAATCGTCCACAATTGCAAGCTTTTTTAAACATATTGTAAATCTCTGAAACAAGTAATCAAGTAATATTTCAAATCTGTAAGGTAATTTTAAGATATATGCGAGGTAATTATGCTTTTATCGTATGAAATGTACGATACTTGAAAATCATGAAATGTATTGTTATGAACTGCAAATTATTTTTGTTTAAGAGTCGCAGAGTTGTCATAATAGAAATAGCTACAACTTGGAAACAAAGCGATTTCAAGCATAAGTTTGTTTATATTAATTTTTTGTTATTTTAGGATCCTGAATTTACTCCTGAAGTGTGTCCCACATTATGTCGTATACCCTGTATATAAATACAACAAAATTTTGAATTATACCTTTCGATGATAATGACACAAAATTGCAGACACAATCGTGGTGAATGTGCTAATCTCGTGAATGATTTCCCCTAATGTGGTTAGTATTCCTCTTATTGTACTAATAGTTATAAAATAAAGGACGTAGATATAAGCAAACCAAATTGTCAAAGAATATAAAATACTTAAGTTTACAGTCCATTGAATTCTCGGCTGTTTTCTGATGGGGTAAAAGTCTAAACCAGTGATAAAGCACAAAATAAAAAAAGGTTGCAACACCTGTTGGATAGTGGTCACCATGATTATCACTATTAAAAGTTTACACTGACTGCATGTTTAAGCTCATTTAACAGGAATGCCAAGTGCCAAGTTCCAGCGTGACAGTGGATCTTCGTAATTGCAATATATATTTTATTTGGCACTTACCCATATTGAAATAATCGATCTATTTTCTAATACGAAAGAAATGAGTCATTACTGAATCTTGCATGTCAGTACTTAATAACTCAAATGCTATTTTTAATTTACGTATGACTTGTTTATAGTGTATGATGCAAATTTATTTGATATTTTTTTTGCTAAAGTTAGTTTATATAATGCAGTTTTTTCCACGTGCCGACATAGTGAAATTACATGGAAAGAGAAGAAACAGGAAAAGTGGAATATTTTTAAAATTAATAAAAGTATAGACATATATTTTATTGTTATCTACTTGCAATACATTTCTGATGAACAGCACAATATTTTATTAATGTGAATACAAAGTTTACTAAAGCGCGAGAATTTGTTAAGGATTTTATAGTAGGATTCTTTCGATAAGTACTTTTGAGAAGTAAATAATTTGCAATTTCAATTTGCGCAGTGATAATAACAATTTACACACTATTCGCAAGATATTGACAAAATACATGCAGTTTTTTGAGAATATATTTTTTACTTATAAATAATAAAAAATTTTTGTGTGTTGTATTGTACTAATTAATATCTCTTTAGGGGATTTTTAGGGGATATTATTTATTTGGTCATATTCTTAAAAACCCATATATGTATTAGACGCACCAGGCATTTGGATTACGATAATCATAAACGTCAAAATTGTCATGAAGAACTGAAAGAAGTTGTGTTGATTAATCTTCAATGCGGGCATTACTTTCGATAAAAGATAAATAAAGATATAATAATATTCTAGATTGATTCTTTGTATGTCGATTTATACTTCCAGTACGTCAAAAAATACTAACAAAACTTTATCTAAGCGGTGATAGTAAAATTTGCTAACGTATGTTTTATCAGTAAGTGCAACATATGCAACAAATGGAAGATTTAATGAAATAAATACAGAAACAAACTTTTCGCAAACAGCTATTGCCAAATTGGAAGAGACCTAGTCCAGAGAATGTCAATGGGTGGTGTATTATTTGTAGTGTAAACTGGTAAATCTGCACAGAATGATTGTTATTTTAGTTTTAATAATTTATTTTAATAATTGCCTCCTATTATTGGAAGAGAAAGTTACTTTACCTCGTCGCGAATATCGGCATATTGAAGAGAATCTGTTAATTGATGAATTATTGTATTCATTTCGTTAGACTAAAATAAATAATTTGCCATAAATATAATAAATAAGAATATGTGTATACTTTTATACATATATTTACACTATAAATTATATACAGATTTACCTTCGCGCTAACACTTTCGCAAACATAATTTAAGCAGAAAACCCTGGCCACATATAAAGACACCCAAATATAAATATCAATCCAATCCAAATATGATGATAATGATGATATGAATTTATCTGTTGTTATATGTATGAAAGTATAACGAAATAATCTTATCAAAAATATCAAATAAGCTGCCATTTCCATAGTCATCTGTATTTCAAACATTGCGTTTAATTTTCGAGCAAGTTGACACAATTCCAAATGAAGATGCCTATCGAAACATATAAATTATTGATAAAAGCATAAAGAAACATTAAATTGAAAAAAACTATTTTTTTTAATTTAAGTGAATTATTTTATCTAAATAAATCTCAAATTTCTGCCAAATCCTAACTGCAACAATTTCAGGTAATGCTAGATCAGACGAAAATCAGTAATCTATCCAGGTACGTTTGTGTATTGATTTACATTGTCGTCCACAACACAGACTTGTAATTATTAATACACATGATATATCGACGAATGGGTCGCACTGCCTTTCTCCATGTACATCTTACACTATATTTCTCTTTCAATAGCAAACATCTCATGTGTTCATTTAATTTATCAAATCTAGTGCCAATGTACCTACAAAAGAAAAATTGTACAATTCCAAATTTTATGAAGAATACGCTACAATTAAGTAGCTTCAAAAGAATATATTTTGCTATTTATATTATATTACAATATTATATTTGTAAGAATACTATATGGAACACTATTTTATTTTCTAAATTATATGTGGATTATATATTTATCACTAAATTATCTTTATTAAGAAAGATTAAATCTCTAAAAAATATCATATGCTTTGCACCAAAAACTTATTTTTAAAATATATTTTAACTAAAACTAATTACACATATATAATTTAATAAATAAAAGTATACAATATATATAGTTAAATATTTTAAATAATATACAAACCATAGATAAATTGTAAATATTAAATCCACAAACACGTTGGTGTGGCGAAAATTGTTCGTGATATGAGGTATGATCATGCACCAATAACTCTTCATTGTGTGAAACCACCATATCATATCATTTATATTGATCAGTTGGCTACACACTAACCATCCAATTAATACCTTTTTTATATATACATGCAACTTTTGATATATTTTAGGAGTGCCTAATTCTTCCAACGTATCATCTACAGCAGCAAGTTTTTTTATGAACATCTGCAATTTCTGGACAATATATTGAGAAAAAATACAATCTGTTTAATGTAAATCGTACTTATGTAAAAACTATTTAGTTAATTATATACTTTTGTTTATAAAGAATTATAATAGATTAACCGGCTTTCACAGATTATTATGTAAGCGTTGAATATATAAGCATATGTACCTTATGTTGATATAAACTCATAATAATAGATATAATAACGATCAAATAGTTAAATCCATCATTAATTACAATAGAGGTTGCCAGAAAAATTTTTTCCACTTTAAGTGCGATCATCACATAATAAGAAAGGTAACTGTAAACGCTCCACAATATCACACTGTAGAATATACTTAAATAAAGTTTCCCTGAAATGTGAACACTCAAACCGAGAATATGACAGATCAGGAACAAAGGACGTAAAGCTTGTTCTATGGTAGTCACCATACCTCTTGATTATCGTAGTTTCTATTGTAAACTGAAATTGTATGAAATTGTATATCTGTTGAACTTTATTTAGCCGACATAGCTAGTTCATCAAGATGACTGAAGAATTTATAGATCAATACATTAGCGCTATATATTATTTGAATCCATAAACGTACCTAATGACATAGTTGATCTTGACCCTAATACTATTAATGAATAATAAATAAATAGTTTTTAGCTTATGGACATTGCTCAATTAAAATACACTGGTCAACAAAAAATTATCACAACATAGTAAATTTATATCAAAATTTTGCATATAACTCCAATAAGCATAATTCCACAAAAAATTGTCGTAATTGAAAGCTTTTTTTATTCTAAAGAATGAAGTCTGTACTTTAAAGAGCATTTAATAGATCCTTTCCCTTTCTATCGTCCGTACTTTTCAAGAGTAAATTATGTATCTAAAGATATTGCATAATTTGACGCACTATATGGCGAAATGAATTTTTTTTTACTAATGTCTTGATAACCATCATAAAACACGGACTTTCAATACAAATTAAAAAAAAGATGAGGTTTATACGATTTGTTCTTCATGGAGTTACGGCGTATCAAAGTTATCTATGCTCTAAAGAATATCTGATTATTCCGAAATCTAAAAAAAGTGAAATAGGACGCAAATAAATTGTTAACTTAAAAGAAATATGATTATTTAATTTTAATGTGTTTTAAACTTGTCTCTTTAAAAGATTACAATTTAAATTGTTACTATTTAGTCTGTTATATGAAAGTCAATTATAAAACGGACAAAATTAAAAACTTTAAGCAATTAATTTTCTAAACATTGAATTAAATTACTGTATGTATATAAAGATTTTAATATATGTATATAAAAACTTAAACTAAAATTTTGTTAATTAGACTTAATAATACTTTTTATTTGTAATGTGCTTATATGTAGAGCTTCTTCTATAGTAGTCAACATATTTACCACAATCGTAATTTCTACCGTAAACTGACATCTGTTTGACTGTTTCGAGCCGATACATAATTCGTTAACAAGGCGATAGAATAATAAATAGATTGATGCATTAGCGTTATACATTTGTTAACTTTCCCCTATATGTACACAATAATGTAGTACGTATAGTTGATCTATGTCTCTTGACCATTAATGCTAATAATGATAAAATGTTTCTTACTTGCAAACATTCTTCAATTAAGATTATTAACTTTGTATTAAAATTTTTACTAAAATTATATAAGAGATAAAGTAGTTATAAATTTAGAATAAACAACAAATCAATTTGTAAACGTACATGACTCCATGATCAATATGCATTAATATTTCAAATAAAAGAAATCCTTCATTTCATATAGATATTACTTAATATTCATCAATAAGGTTATGATTTACAAATGCTAAAAGAGCTCTTGTTTAATAGAAATGGATGCATACAATTCATAGATATATAATATAAATTAATGTGATAAATGTATAATATGTATACGAGGCATTAATCAAAATATATAAAAAATAATAAATTAATTGTAATTATTTACACTTTATATAACTTTAAAAAATTATAATATTAAATAGAAATATTGAATAATAAATTAGAAAAGAAATGAAAAATTTTTCATAATTGCATACATGAGTCTTACTACTTGCTGTAATATGTTCTATTATCTTTCTTTATTTTGATCCATACAGGAATAAAATTCATTTGCGCCATAAAAATAATAGTGGTGAGAGTCCAGACTTCCAGACGAAAAACTAAAAGAAAATATTATGTTTTTTTTCATTTATTACATTCTTTTGATGAATATTATATTTTATTAAAGTAAAATTTAAATTTATTATTTCGAAAATTTATTGGATTAACAGTATGGATTTTACTGTAAGATTTTTTAGATGGATAATACTGAGAAGTAAAAATAATTTACAATCATTTTTATATGCATTATTGTTTTATTTAATCAAAACCACTATTTTGTTCTTATATTGTTGTCGGTAATAAAATAACGAATCTGAAATTATCCATGCAATTAGCACGTAATAAAACTTGAAGAAATTGCACATTCTAATAATAATACAACATTGCTATAGTATCAACATATTATTCGCAAGGTATCGACAGAATAGAAAAATACATTCTTATTTTGCAAGAAACAATCGTTGTGTGTTGGATCTTTTGCTATATTCTTTCGAAATATCAATTTGATTATTTCTTCTTAATAGATCACAGATGTCTTAGATACTTTCGACTGGATTATGATGATCACATACGTCATAATTGTCGAAAAAACTGGAAAACAAGTTAATTAACTTTTAATATAAAAGATAAAAGATAAAAGATAAATCGTACGAGACAAATTTTACAATAGCTTTTCGAATGTTGATTTGACATAATTATTACAAAATAAATTAGTAGTAAAAATGTTATCTAAGACATGATAATAAAATTCATTGACTTATATTTTATAATTTAGTACATAAGAAAAAGAAGTACATAAGATTTAATAAAATAGATATGGAAACAAACTTTTCTTAAAAAGCCATTGCCAAAATAGAAGAGACCTAGTCCAGTGAATTTCAATGAATGATGTATTGTTTGTAATGTAAACTGGTAAATCTGCACAGAGTTATTGTTAATTTAATGTAAACAATTTATTTCAGTTGTTTCTTATTATTGAAACTTATGTTACCTCGTCACGAATGTCAGCATACCGAAGAGAATCTGTTAATTGATTTGTTAATTAAAACAGATAATTTGCAATAAATAAATAAGTACATCTATATATGTATACATGTATAATACATATGTTATATGAATGTTATATGCTGTTGTAATAGTCTCCATAAAAGTTGTTGTAGTACCTCAACTTTTTTAAATAATTCTGTATACACAAGTGTTTAAAAGGGACTATATGGAGGGACTATTGCAACATCATATTCTTGAGACCAAATCAAGTTAAAATGTCCTGTATCACTTTTTCCTTCGATAAGCAGTTATCGTGATATTGTAAGCTAAATATTGTGGAAGTTACCAAGTTTTCCTTGAATATCTAAAAAAATATTAGGCAAATAAAAAATGTTTCAGAAAAACTCGTTCAAATTAATTAGTAGAAAACGATGATACAATAAAAAATAGGAATTTTTATTTAAAAAATTTGACTTGAATTTTTTCTACTGGAGTTAACACGAGCATCGGTCCCAAAATTTAATAAGATTGTTTATTGACCCCCTTCAAACTCGAACTTCATCTGACACATATTTTTTCATCAACCTTTATGAGTTATTAAATGTAATGTTCTAAATATGACATCCTGTATATACATATTTTATAAATTATGAATAGATTTACCTTAGCGCTGACACTCTCACATACATAATTTAAGCAAAAGAGTCTGGCTATATATAAAGATATCCAGAAACTGATGCCAATCCAATTCAATGGCGACGATATAAAAATATCTCCTCTATCTATTATATGTAAGAAAATATAACGAAGTAGTCTTGTAACGTGGTAGTAGACAGTTATGTTTAAATGTTTTTAAAAACTTCGTTGTATTTATGTATATGTAAAATTGTATTTTTACCTTCCGAATACTTTATAATTTTTTTAAGTAAAAAAATCTCGTCTTTTAATTTCTTCACTTCCTGCTTGTGCAAAATATTTGTTTTTGACATAACGTGTTTTGATACATGTTCGTCAATACTTGAATCATCGGATGATTCTGTCGGGGTATTATCCTAAATTTCAATAAAATGTCACATATTCAATTAAGTGAAATAAAATACCGCGTGGCCACGACCAAATTGCAAACATAAATGAGTGCAAACAACAAAATTTTTTTCTATTTTAATTGTGAGGAGAGCTTCTGTACTATCTCTATCTTTTCTCATTTATGGAGATTTGGTTCCGGTTCACAATCATTGTTCAGGCTTTATTAATTCTCACACTATATATTAATGTATACATTCTGTTGCGTTTCTACTACACCTATATATATATTCCATATATCTTATTCAATAAAGAAATTAACTTTTTTTATTAATAAATAATTATAAAAGTGTTATTTAATAAAAATTCAAAAGTAACACAATTAACAAAATTTCTAATTTAGAAAATTAGATAATATTTACAATATCAAAATCTCATATTAATAAAATCTTATATTAATCTTACATGTAATAGTAAAATCTTATGAAAAATGAGTTATATCCGGCACATATTACGTAATTTTCAAGATTACAAATTTTGTTACATGTGCGATTCATTCTTTATTAAAACTGCATGTTTGTAATTATTTAATCATAAAAGATGAATTGATCTTTCTATTACACATTTAGAGACCTGCTATAGTACAATGTATACGTGATGACAGGTACAGCAATAAACGTTCCCCGGAACCAAACCTTCGTAAAAAAAAAGGACTGAAATCTTCTCTAAAATTAAAGCGGAGTAAAGGTTTGCCGTTCGTTGCCAGTCACTCATTTATTTCCAAGTGTTCGCAATTTCCTTTTAACCACATAATATGTTTGTATGAAAATAATAACTCTGATAATGTATTCAATTCGAATTAATAACACTTATTATATTTACATCTTGAAATTTATCTTTCTTAATATTCAGTGCTCCTACAATGTTGCTTTCTACTGTTTTTTTGGCAGTTTCTCGTAATTTTGAAGTTTTCTTTTTTTCCTAAAATTATGTAACATAAAAAAAATTTATACTAACAACCTTGGTAGAAATGAGTAATTTCAATCAATAGGAAATATACTTCTAAACTAAATCTCAATATATATAGTTGCTTTTTAAATCGATTAACTTTTGTTAAAATAAATCGCTATCAATAATATTTAATTATTTCTATCAATTTATTGTAATAAAAAATATATTGACCATGATTGATATCAATTTAAATTGAATCAATTTGAAATTCATAAGAAATATTAAGATTTATTTTAAAAATGATTATTTTTAATTGATGAGAATCGCTACTTTTACACCGCATCACCTTGGATATTTCCTTGGCAAATTTTTCTAATATTTTACTCTAAAACTATGATTTCAGAAAAATAAGCAAAATTTTCTTCAAATTAGCGAAAACGTTGTATTTTTAGAGAAATAAAGAAAAAAAATAATTTCTATAAAGTAATAATTAAATATATAATTAATGTAATTGTTGATAATGTTCAATAAAATTTCTTGAAAATGAGTAAAATTAATTTAGCAAAAATAGCAAAGAAGCGGTAAAATTCAACAAAATTATAAAAACTTTAACAATATTAATAAAATTAAAAAAAACCGTTGGTGAAAATTGTATAAGCATAAACATTTTTTAGGTTTTACCGTTCAACTTTTTTTTAAGCCATGTTCAATAGAGTCTCCATCTTCAGAAATTGTCTCCAGGTTTTCTAAACTTTTTCGTTTTAGCACTTTTCCATCACTTTTTGATGGGTGTAGAATTTCAAATTTTAATACGTTATCACACTGCTTACACATTTTGGTCTATTCTAAAAATTATAAATATGATTTAAAAATAAAATTTGGAATTATTGACTTGAAAATATTGTGTTTGTGCATACCCTACTAGAAAAAAGCTGTTAAACTTTGAAAATATCTTGAAATTAAAAGCGTTTTCAAAAATTTTTCAAAAAAAATTTTATATCTGAGAATCTCTTGAATTCTCTACAAAATTAAAATTTTGTTTTAATCATAATTTTTTAAACAACTTTAGAGATTTTGTAGAAATTTACAGAAATTTTGAAACATATTTTTATAAAAATTCTCTAAAAACGGTTTCAATTGCATTACATTTTTAGAGAAAATTTTCAGCGACTTTTTAGCGACTTCTTTCTTTCAGCAGGATGTATATAGAGTACAAATAAGAAATGTTTCTAAGAACACGAGCAAGAGCTTGTAAAGCTCTTGTCCGTACTCCAGTTATATATATCTGTATTTATTAGGTACTATTTTGTGTCGCTTTAATATTAAATATAATGTTTTTAATGTAAATGTTACATTCAAAGAGAAGAGAAAATATTTTTGAGTGTAATAGAAGAAAATGTCTTACTTTTAAAAAATATAATAAGAAATATAATATTATATTTATATTTTTTAATAAGAAATATAATAAGAAAATATAATCAGAAAATTGTAGAAATATATTTAATATACGCAATTAAATATGTAAACTAAAAGTAATTACATTATTGTTAAACCATAAAAATGTGAGGCGACATACCCATGCACATAGCAACACAATCTCAGATGTTGCTATATGTGGGTATTATATATAAAAGTGTACTCTATATGTATAGGTTATACAGATTATGTTATTAGTTCATATAAAAACTTACCCCCAAACGACAAAATATGTACAACGTGGGATTTCCACGAGCAATTTCGTACTTTTTTGTGCATTTTCGATGCAGGAGCAATTTCGCAATTTACGGGCCAATTAATTGCAACTTTCTTCTTTTTTATCAATAACTTTTTTTAGTGCTTCTTTATTTCGTAACGTTTCATTTTGAAGCCACGACAAGTAGCCTACTGCGACTTTATAATCCTCGTTGATGAATTCTATTAATAACGCACTCGTTATCTTTCATTTTTACGATAAAAGTATTATACTGTTAATAAGTAAACAAGTATAACACTCGAGAGACAATAAAACAGCAGCGAATTCCTCTCGAAAATAGAGCACTTTTTAACCTTTTTTCTACGCTACTTTTATAACTCTTGCAAGTTCTTTCGAGAATATTATTGTTCTCACATCAGCTTCACTGCTACACAATCACACACTGCCGCATGCCGGGGTGCCAGGCCGGGATTCCCGCCATTTCTGGCTCTAGAGAGGAGAGCGAGAGAGTGAGAGTAAGAGAAAAAGAGCGCATATATAAGAAGCAGTTTCCTCTCTCCAAACTCAAAACGATTATTCCCAGCTACTCTGCCGACCACGCAGTCCGCGCTCCGCAGTAGACGTGCAGATCACACCGTAAATAACGAGAATATGTAATGACTGCGTGTGTATGTATGTACATACGTACTAGAAAACCTCTAGGAGAGAGAGACGCCAGCAGGTCACGTGACTTAGCCTTGATGTCAGCTAATCAGAAGATTCGTTTATATGTATATGTGAGCTACGTGATACCAGCCAATCAGATGAGAACGTTGTCACGTGACTTTTTGGCGCTTCTCTCTTCTAAAAACTCTCTAGTATGTACGCATACATACATAATATTGAAAAATCTGAGTAATCCTTTGACTATCATTATTTATTGATCTGAATGTAAATCGTAAATTGCAACGTAATCACAAAAAACGCGTTGATTAACGATGAGTGTTAATAAAAAAGGACCGTATTGTTACGTGCGAGCAAAATTCAATCTAAAAATAGCCAAGAATGTTAAGAGCAAAGAATCGATATTGATTAATTATCCGATTTCTGACGGGGAGACGGTTCTCAGGCCGCGGTTCACAAGGGATAAAATTACATCTAGTGATAAGACCTTCTTCCTCTTCCAAACATAAAGAAGTGGTGAGAAGCTCACGCGGGGGGGGGGGGGTTCTTGCCACTTGAATATAAATAAGAGTGAAAAATCATCGATAGTCAGTTGTTGTTGGGAATTAGTAGTTGTCATTGCTAACAGTCTTTAAAAATTCTGACTTAAGACAGATCTTAACTGCAATTTGAATCTTAAACCAAGATTGTAAGGAAAGTCTCCTTGAATAAAAGTGATTTAAATTCTATTTCTTAAATTAATTTACACTAAAAAATCCGGGCATACATTAGAAGAATGTCGCAGACGTATATATAATAATAATCTCCGCCAGAATTCACAAAATCAGGGAAACGAACAGATTCCCGTGAGGACAGGGGCGACCCCGGGAAATGCCAAAATACGTCCCACACGAATAGTATCGGGGGAACCAGAATCAGACATCGAAGAGTAAATATAGCTGACATCGAAGATGTACCATCTGTGAAATTAAATAGTTCAAATTTTACGGGAAAATTAAAATTCTTAGTAGACAGTGGATCAGGCCCAAATATAATTAAAGAAAATTTTATTACACCTGAAACCATAGTGGACAGAAATGAAATTCTGAAACTTAGTGGAATCACAACGCATCATATGACCACCTTAGGGCTGGCACAGATAGATATCTTAGGATGTCCAGTTGTATTTCATTTAGTCGAGGATAATTTTCCGATACCACAAAATGGGATCTTGGGTTCAGACTTTCTTTAAACAATTTTAAGTAAAAGTTAATTATGAGCAAAATCAATTAGAATGGAATGATACTTATATTCCCTTTGAAGAAAAAAAAGAAACTTTCATTATTCCTCCGAGATGTATTTCACAAATGCATATTAACGTCGCAAATACAGATCTAAAAGAAAGATATGTACCGCGATTAAACGAGACAAAGGGCATTTACTTAGGAGATGCTTTAGTTACGGTGAAAGACGACAGGGCATATCTACAAGTAATATAAATACGAATGATAAAGAAGAAAGAATATATGTACCAACAATCAAAATATATGAGTTTGAAACAATTGAAAAGCAAATTTCTAATTCCAATTCAAACTCGGACTGCTTAGGTAATTCCATTCTTAATTCAAATTCAAATTCAAACTCGGACTGCTTAGGTAGTTCCATTCATAATTCAAATTCAAATTCAAACTCTGATTCCAATTCAAGTTCAAACTCTGATACAATTCTAATTCCGAATTTTCAAAGCTTCAACTCTGCAAGTTCAAGATCTTGTTTTTACGTAAATAAAGAAGAAAGAAAAGCAAAAATAATTAAAGCATTAGGACTAGAACATTTAAATACTGAAGAACGATTACATGTTGAAAAATTAATTGAAAAAAGTTCAGATTGTTTTCACTTGCCTGGAGAAAAACTTGAACATACAAATGTTTTAAAACATCGAATTCCAACGGTAAATGAAATACCAATACATACACGACAATACAGATTTCCAGTAATTCATAAAGACGAAATAAATAAGCAGGTAAATGAATTATTAGATCAGAATATAATTAAGGCGTCAAAATCTCCATATAACACGCCTGTGTGGCTAGTCCCTAAGAAGCCAGACTCAAAGGGGAATAAACGGTAGAGAAAGGTGTTAAATTTCCGCGACCTAAATGATAAGACAGTAGGTGACGCATATTCACTTCCAAACATAATGGAGAGATTGGATCAGCTGGGCGGCGCGAAATATTTCTCGGTGTTTGACCTTGCTTCAGGTTTTCATCAAATCAAAATGCATCCAGCTGATAGTCATAAAACAGCATTTTCAACGCCATATGGACATTATGAATTCGATCGAATGCCTTTTGGATTAAAGAATGCACCGGCAACCTTTCAAAGATTAATGGATTTAGTGTTAACAGGAATGCAAGGTAACGAAATTTTTATGTATTTAGATGACATAGTATTATACTCAAGTTCTCTTACAAAACATGCAATTAAATTTGAAAAATTAATTAAACGATTACGTGAAGCAAATTTAAAGCTACAACCAGATAAATGTGAATTTTTGAGAAAAGAAGTTACTTATTTAGGACATATAATAGGGGAAAGCGGAGTCCGTCCAGACCCTAAAAAGATAGAAGCAGTACAAAATTTTCCAATTCCAAAGAGTGCTAAAAACATAAAACAATTTCTTGGATTGGCTGGATATTATCGTAGATTTATTCAAGGATTTTCAAAAATAGCTAAACCATTAACTAATTTATTAAAGAAAAACATTGATTTTAAATGGGGGGACAAAGAGCAAGAAAGCTTTGATATATTGAGAAATGCATTATGTCATGAACCAATATTGCAATATCCTGATTTTACTAAACATTTTCTTTTAACAACTAATGCATCTGGAACTGCAATTGGTGCAATTTTAAGTCAAGGACAAATAGGGAAAGATCAACCAATAAGTTACGCTTCAAGGTATTAAATAAAACTGAGAAAAATTATTCTACAATTGAAAAAGAATTATTAGCAATAGTTTACGCCGCGCAACATTTTAGGCCTTATCTTTATGGTAAAAAATTTAAATTAATAACCGATCATAAACCATTAACCTGGCTGCATAAATTGAAAGATCCCACTTCACATTAGCGAGATGGAGAATTAAATTAACCGAATATGATAATGAAATAATTTACAAACCCGGAAAAATAAATGCTAATGCTGATGCTTTATCGAGAAACCCTGTGACAAATATATTTCCAATACATCCTTTATTTGATGAAATCGAAGAGTGCCCAGAAGATGATGAAGCAAGACAAAGAAATGCTAATCCTAAACCTTTGCCAGTTTCGCCAAAAAGGGGAATGATGATAGAAGAACCAGAGCCGGTAGTTACAGGAATGCAAACACGTAATGCAGAGAAATCAGAAGGAGAAAGCATACCCTTTACTAAGAAAGAATTAGAAGAACCGCCGTTTATTGAACATATAGTCCATGCAGAAATACACAATAACCCTATAAATCAGATAAATAATAATAAATCTTTAGAAATGCACAATGATCCAATAAATCAGATAAATAATACTAAATCTTTACCTTTAGAATCATCAAACATTATAAATGACACACAAAACGAAACACTTGAAATAGAAACATCCTTAGAAAACATTAACAGCAATGACATGAATTCTTTAATTAATGACAATGAAAACATAAATACTTTAAATTCACAAATAACTATACCATCAAATCTTTTAGAAATACTAAATACTTTAACAGAAGATTGTGAAAATTATGAAATTTATCAAAATAAGCCTACCCATGTAAATCATTGCGAGGACCACACGAAAATTGCAGAGGAAGGAATCAACGACGACAACCCGAAAGACGACCAGGAAGATCAAGTTACTGACGATGACGACTCCGAGGAAGAAGAAGAGGTGGAACGAAGCAAAGAAGAAAGAGACAGCGACAGTGAGGAAGATATAGACACAATATTCAATGAACTTACGATTACAGACGAGACTTTGGACAGAACTGAAAAGCAAATATTAACACGAGGACAAAAACACAGTATAATAAATAGTCGTGATCAAATATTTATGAGAAGAGAAAATTATTTATATTTTCTAACCGCGAATGGTAAACCTTGTGACGAAGGATCAAAACAACTTCAAAATCAAAATTTAATACCAAAAATTAAACAAAGTAAATCAGGAAACATTGAAATCATTAGAAGGGGAAATAAAATTCATTTAGTTTTAATTTGTAAAGATGTTAAAAAAAAGATGAATAGAGAAACATTAATTAAACTTACATTTAAATTACGAGAAGTAATTAAGGAAAATTCAATTAAAATAATAAATGTTGCAAAAACAAAAGAAATAGATAATATTCAATGGGAGGAAATTTTAAATCAAATTCGAAAAACATTGCTTGGAATTTCAATCAAATTAATAATATGTCATGGGTTAGTAATAATACCGGAAATTCAAAAAAGAAAAGATATTATTGAAGAAGCTCATTCATCGAAAATCGGGGGACATAAAGGAATAACCAAAACTTATAATCGAATCAGACAAAATTTTTATTGGGGAAACATAAAAGCTGATATTCAAAGTTATATTAGTCAATGTTTGCAATGTCAAATTAAAAAATTAGTTAAAGTTAAAACCAAACAGCCCATACTAATCACTGACACACCATTTTCGTCATTTGAAAAAATATCAATGGATATAGTTGGACCATTACCTGAAACCACCAAAGGAAATTCCTATATCCTAACAATCCAAGATCATCTTACAAAATTTTCCCTAGCTATCTCTTTAAAATCAATAACTGCTGTTCAAGTAGCTGATGCGTTATTAAAATACTTTATTTGCATTTTCGGAGCACCTAAAATAATTTTGACTGATCAAGGCACAAATTTCATAAGTTATTTAATGAAAAGATTTACTAAACAATTCAAAATCAAACAATATAGAACAACTGCCTTTTATCCACAAGCAAATGGAGCTTTGGAAAGGTCACATTTAATATTAGTTGAATATTTAAAACAATGTGTGAATAAATTTACAGAATGGGATGATTTACTAGAATATGCTACCTTTTCATATAATACAAGCACTCATGAATCCACTGGATATACTCCATACGAGTTGGTATTTGAAAAAACAGCCAGACAACCATCTAGTGAAATTGTTAATGATATTGGAAAAGAGAAGACATATGATGATTATTTATATCAATTAATGACAAATATTCACGATCTACAAGAGTTAGCTCGAGAATGTTTGATTGCATCAAAAATGAAATCAAAATATTATTATGATAAAAAGATTAATCCACAAACCTTTCAAATAAATAATCAAGTTTTTCTTCTAAATGAACCAAAGAAAGGTAAATTAGGAGACCAATATTCTGGTCCACATATAATAACAGATATTTTACCTAACGGAAATATTAAACTCTTTTTTAAAAGAAAGTCAAGAATTGTTCATTCAAATAAAATCAGAAAAGTGAAATATAAATAAGATTAAAGGTGTACTCCGCAACATTTTTAATCTTATAAAATAATATATTAATAAACCTTTTTCTTAATTGTAATTAATACAGATGAAGATGATTCTGATGAAGATGATAATCTCAATAGTCACCCTATTTCTCAACATTCAAAATATATACGGAATCATTAGATACGATTGCGGAACATCGAACTTCAATGTGACGACTGTCTCGTTATTGGAAATAGAAGAATGTAACATCCCGTTAATGGAACCACATGTAGAAGAAACTAATATTCAACTATTACAACTTGCGAAATTTGACACAATCCATGTAATTCAATGTAAAATTTCGATTTCGAGAACAATTTATTACTGCGGAATGCACTCACATATTGCGACAGTAACTAATGCACAAGCGGAATATATTATCGATACGACGGTAGATCAATGTAAAAATATGCATAAAACCGGAACACTTATTGTAAACGTTAACAATGTAATCAATGGGTTAAAAGTAAATCACACAACGTCGCGACCAATCACTTTTGCAGGATCAGTAACAACAGACGGACAATGTTTTGGAATGCAATATTCAGATCCTTATGGAACATGGCAAAATGTAGTTGTGCAAGGAATAATAACCATTAGTTTAAATTCTCATCAAGCAGTAACTAATATAGAAACAAATCAGATACATTTAAAAACAGGAACAACCTGTCAATATTCAGATGGAAATTGTATAGATATTGAAGGAAAATATACTTTCTGGGAAACAATACCCAATGATTACTGTAAATTCAACCATTATGATGTATTATATGAAGGAAGAGCAAATAAGATGGTTAGTAATGTAGATAAAAATTTGCAAATAATTTATTCCTTGTCAACTAAAGACGTAACTTTTGCGTTAACACAAATGAGGGAAGAACTTCTTTATGGATATACGTTAATTAAAACAGAACATCCAAAACTTGTAATTTTAGAAATTAAAAAAGGAGAATCTTTTGCGCATAAACGCCATATATCAGTAGAAAATTTAGATATTTTTGCTTATGTAAACTCGAAATTTATTTATGTAGAAAAACACATACGCACACAAATGAACCGTTTATACACAGATGTATTAACACAACGCTGCAACTTGAAACGACAAGTAATGAAGAATGCACTGAGCTTAGCGATCCATGATCCAGATGATTTTGCGTATCAAATTATGAAAGGACCCGGATATATGGCAGTGATCTCAGGAGAAGTCGTACATATAATTAAATGCACTCCGGTGGACGTTAAGTATCGACAAACGCAGGAATGTTATCAACAATTACCAATATTTAAAGGAAATGAAACATATTTCTTAGCGCCAAGGACTCACATCTTGTTTAAAACAGGAACACAGACTACATGCAGCCGAATAATTCCAACAATGTATCTTTTAAATGACGGATGGTATCGAATAACACCAATTTTGGAATACAGCAAATCACCAGCAATAATAAAACCAAACAGTAAACCTACGTGGCAATATAATGATCCTGGACCATTGGCAGCAAGCAGTATTTATACTAATAGCGAACTTGAAAGTTTAAGGGATCAAATAATGTTCCCAGCGGAAAGGAATGGAATTTTAAATACAATGGCGCGCGGTGTAAAAGGAGAACCAGTATTAACACAAGGAATATCACTCTCTCACCTTCTGGATGAAAATTCATTGGAAAAAATAACGGAAAACACCTGGAAGAAAATTTGGGGAATGTTTCTATCCATCGGCAATGCAAGTGCAGGAGTAATTGGATTATACTTCTGCATAAGAACAACTAAATTAATAGTGGATACCATCATACATGGCTATGCACTTCATACTATTTATGGATGGTCAATACATTTAATTGGAGCCATTGGAGCGCTATGGGACTCAGTGACAAATTTGCTGTTACATTTAGCAAGAGGAACAACACGGAAAGAAAAAGATCAAACATCCTCAAGAGAAGAGTCAACAAAAACACAAACAACATTAACACAAGTAATAACAGAAAATGCAAACTCATCAGAAACAAAGACATTACATTCACAACAACATACAAGTAATATTATTTGCTCTGCTCCTGAGATTGAAATAAAAGATAAAACAGTTATCCACAATGAAACTCAAAACCTATATCCGCGATTATAATGAAGAAAGATAAACTCTAAATTCTTTAGGAAATCAACAATAGGCACCATTAGAGTAAGGTTTCAGTTTTCATTAGATAAGAAGGCTGCCCGAGGGACAGCTCGTGAATGTAAGTCAGTGCGAATTCAGACGCAATCAAAGCGAAGTTAAAAAGTAATAAATTGTTCACAATCAGTTTAAAAAAATATATATCAAGGTAAACATTAAATAAACAATTATATAAATTAGAATAATTTGTTAAACTAACACCAGTAAACACTTATATACATCAAGAATGAAACCGCCGACGCCTGATGAAAGGAGTAAGGAGGAAAAAAATGAGTTTTATGAGCCAATCGACGGGGTACTGCCCGAAAACCACGAAGAAACGTACAGGACTATCATAAACGGCGCGTGCCTTCGCGGCCCGGAGGGGGAGGATGGAATGATACTGATCAAATCCTCCTGGCCACGAACAAAAATGTGCCTAAGCTGTTACTTAGAACAACTCCCATCACTCGAGGAGGACGAGGACATCCCCGAGGTCAATGGGTATGAAATTAAATCGGGGTACCACTCCCTTAGCTCACAACGTTACGAGCTCCCACAATCGATTAGATTCTGCTATTCCATCTGCAAAGAAGTGATTTTGGGCATGAAACCGGCCCGGCGGTGCCGTGATTGTATTGAAGAGTTCCTCGTACACAAGCAAAAGTACGAAGGCACAGACATTGCGAATTAATTTAAAAATAGAGGTGGTAAAGAGATATTAAAAAAAAAAATGGAAAAAGTGAATTTAGTTTAACAAAATATATATCGATTCAACTAACAATTATACAACTAACAATTATATATGCAAGTTTTAAATTTAGTTTAACAAAATACATATCGATTTAATTAACAATTATACAACTAACAATTATATATGCAATTAAAAAAAATAATATTATATACACTAATATACATTATTATTATTATTATATGGATTATTATAGTTTTGGCTTACATATTTTGGCTCTGGCTTATATTGCTCTATTACATATTATTATTATACGTATTATTTTAATCTATTTTATGCAATTATTATATCTATATTTGCGCTAATACATTTATAATACATATTACACATTAATTTAAAATTTATTAAACATAATTTATTTTGCACGAAAACCATTATCTAAAATAAATAACGTAATTTTCGATTCAATTTTTCTTTTAACAATTCATACGCGGTAACAAACGTACCACGTATGACTTAAGGGGGAAGGTGTTACGTGCGAGCAAAATTCAATCTAAAAATAGCCAATAAGAATGTTAAGAGCGAAGAATCGATATTGATTAATTATTCGATTTCTGATGGGGAGACGGTTTTCAGGCCGCGGTTCACAAGGGATAAAATTACATCTAGTGATAAGACCTTCCTCCTCCTCCAAACATAAAGACAAAAGAAGTGGTGAGAAGCTCACGCGGAAGGAGGGGGGTTCTTGCCACTTGAATATAAATAAGAGTGAAAAATCATCGATAGTCAGTTGTTGTTGGGAATTAGTAGTTGTCATTGCTTAACAGTCTTTAAAAATTCTGACTTGACAGATCTTAACTGCAATTTGAATCTTAAACCAAGATTGTAAGGAAAGTCTCCTTGAATAAAGGTGATTTAAATTATATTTCTTAAATTAATTTACACTAAAAACCTTTAATTCCACAAACCTTAACTGTCGCTGCCAAATAGCGTGGCAATAGGATTTGCCAAATTCGTTTTTTCTTCGAACTAGATTAATCGCACAACCTGGTCCAAATCCTGGGTAAATTACTTAAATGTTTTGACCCAAAAACGGACGAACTAACTAACTTTTGACAGAACGTGACAGTATAAACAGTACATATACGAAGAACATAACCCCGAAGTACCAGCATCAACGGCACATTCTCGAAAAAAAAGACATGATACTTTTAGTTAAAATTGTCGCCAGAGTTTATGTATTTTTCTGTACAACTAATTCATTTTTTATGGTGTTTGCACAGAGTCAAGAAAATCTTGGTTCGGTTGAGAACATAAAATGTTCAAAGTTGAGCCGAATAGAGGGGATAAATGTAGCTGGAAGTAGCAATGAAGTCGCAATTATACCTATATTTTCATCTGAGAAAGATTCTGGTTCCGAGGGTCTCCAAAGCAGCGATGGAGAAGTAGATGACATTTCATCGTGCTTAAGTCATGATGAAGGAGATGATAGTTTATTATGTACAGATAACTCATCAGAGTATGAAATTGATTTGACCTCTGACATGGACGAATATGAGGAAATCCCTATTGCTGATGAAGATCACAATAATGTTATTGATAATGCCGAAGATCATAATCAAGATCCACACATGGAGCAGGTAATATACGTATATCACCTTACAGAATCGCTAATAACTAATCAATGAAAAACTACTCAAAACCATTCATTAACCATACAGAAAACTATAGATCTATTGTTTTCTATGTGGTGTTAGTGGAATCGTTTTGAATAGTTTTCTATTGGACATGGTTTATACCACGGAATCTACTGATATCTGTGTATAAATAAAGTCTTGATTATATGTTATGTGCCGTTGTACAGTGTCTTGTACAGTGCCATTAAAAAGTTTTCATCTCCCCCTAATTGAAATGTTTAAAGTTTTATATCTTGGTGAAACATTTTCGTGGGAAAAAATATAAAAACTTATTTCAAAGAGAAAATAGCTTTTTTAAAGGTAAATTTTGGTATTTTTATTGTAGTAAGTAATGTAAAATTATTTTATGTTATACAGTTTCACCAATAAGTACTGTACGAAGGATGCAATCTTTTAAAAGAAGAAAGCAAAATGCTGCTTGTGAGTTTGGCTCTTCGTCATCAACTGACCGATGTCTCTTGTTCAAGTAATTGATTGTCATCTTTCTCGTACACATCATGGCTCCAAATATTTATTATTAAAGTCATTACCAGAAAGGAAAGCGTGTAAATACTATTACTGTCCGGAATGTTATACGATACTGAATTCATGTATCGATAATCGAATGAAATGTGTCTGTACAACAATTTACAAAAAAAGTATCTCGATAAAAAAAAACAAGTATTTTATACATATTCCACTCAAAAAGCAATTAATAGAATTAGTAAAATCCGAAGATTTTGCACAATTCCGAAAAACTAAAGAAATGGAAAGTGACATCATTAATGGAAATGTTTACCGTAATTTAAGAAGTAAAAATATCATTGGAGATAATGACATTACCCTCCAGTGGAATTCAGATGGGGTACAATTATTTAAGTCTTCCATGTCATCTATTTGGCCGATTTTAGTTACAATAAACGAATTGCCTTATCGTTTGCGAAGGCAACACATTCTCTTAGCTAGCATATGGTTTGACGCTGTAAAACCAAATATGAATATTTTTCTTCAGCCATTCATTGATGAACTTATTGACTTACATAATAATGGTTTTATTACAACAACATTCATGCATAAGAAAGTAATATGTATTAAGGTTCATACACTTGTAGCTCTTGTTGATTCAATAGCAAGGTCGATAATACAAAACATGAAACAGTTCAACGGCAAATACGGATGTTCGTATTGCTATAATAAAGGAAAGGTAGTTAAGACAAGAAGCGGGGGTTTCAAACGCATTTATTGTGGAGATCTTTATGCTTTGCGTCAAAAACATCAACACAACAAACATGTTAAAAAAAGTATCTCGAAAAATCATTCAGTAAAAGGAGTCAAGGGTCCTTCGATGACACAACTTATACCGCTCTTTAACATAATTAAGTCTTGCCCGCCAGATTATATGCACAGTGTTGCGGAAGGCGTGATTAAACAATTTGTTATGGCGTGGTTTGATTCCAGCAATCATGATAAAGAGTGGTATTTAGGGAAGTATCAACAAGTTTTTGATAATAAATTGATAAGTATACTACCTCCATCAGAAATAACACGAATACCACGATCGATAGTTCAAAGAAAATTGTTTAAGGCATCAGAGTGGAAAAATGTTTTACTGTACTATTCGTTGCCTTGTTTAACTGGATTAATGCCACAGAAATTCATTAAACATTGGCTACTTTTTGTATTTAGTATAAATATTTTTTTACAAACACACATTTCTGATAACAAATTTATCGCTGCTGAACAAGCATTACGAACATTTGTATTGCAAATAGAAGAATTGTATGGAGATGATTTTATGAATTACAATATTCATTTTTTATTGCACATACCTGAATCAGTGAAAAATTACGGTGCTCTCTGGGCTTGGTCAACTTTTCATTTTGAAGGCTTTAATCGAACATTAAAAACTTTATTCAATGGTTCACAATGCATAGCGCAACAAATATCTAAAATTTATTCTAGATTAAGGTTTATTAACAATAACAGGACTTTTACTGGCAAAAATTGTAGCGCGAAAGGCAAAGCTATTTTTGATTCGTTAATGAAAGTGTGTTATATTAAAAGATGCACAGAATATGAAAAATCTTTAAAAACATTTGGAATAAAAAAAGAAATAGTGTTAACTGCCATACAAAAACTTGTTGTAGAAGAATTAATAGGGGAACCTGTCGAAAGCACGGATTTCACTTTTGATCGATTTATTTTTAAAAAAATATTCTTTACCATACTTCAAATTATCCTAGATTATTAAAAAGATATAATAGTACAATATTAACAGAGAACAGATTGATATTGGATATATTACATTTATGTATTGTGACAAAAGCAAATGGTGGAACTGAAACTAATTTATTATTATGCAAAGAATATTGTATTTTACCGGAAGAAGTATTCAGAAATAATCGGATATCTTCCATGAATTTTAGTTTTATTACAAAAAAAACTGATAACATTAGAGATTGCCTATTGGATATGATTAAAAGTAAATGCGTTGTTATACCATATTCCAATGGGCATAAGCAATTTATCAAGCCTGTCGTTAATACAATTAAAACCGATTAATTTTTAGAGACATAGCGAGCAAGAGATACGGGTGAACAATGCGTAGACTTTTTGGATGAATGTATGTACAATATTATATTATTATTAAGTCAGTTTATATAGTTATAATATAAATTAATGTATTTTGTAGTAAATAAAATAGGAGCAATAGTAGCGATCTGTAATGATGAGGAAGCAATGTGCAAGTTTCTAAATTTTTTTGGATAAAAATGCTAGATTTTCGAAAAGTATTTGATAATCAAAAAGCTGGGATTAAATTTAATTAAAAAATATATTTTAATCGTATTAAGAAATACACATTTACAAATAATTCTCGTATTTTTTAGTATATCGATCTGTATATAATATGATACAACTTTTTATATCTTAAAATAATTATAAAAACTATCTTAAAGAGAGAATTTCTCAAATTAGGATAAAAACTTTCATTTACATATGTAAATATCTTTATATAATACTTCATTTGGTCAATGATGATGTCCAGTTGTAATCAAAGCAGGTAAAAATGATCCTATTACTAAGAATAATATTTCTTTAACTTTAAGTCCAGTCGTAGAGAGCGTCGTACCCTCGCCGCTTGGCACATGCGAATAATTACTGCTTCGTGTCATCAATTCTGGCAAAACATGTACAGTGGCTACATAAAGGAATGTTCCAGCACTAAACAACATAGCCAAACCAGTTGCATTGACACTGCTCAGTGTTTCTTTTCCTTCCTGAAACAATACAAAAGTTATAATTAATATTTATAATTCAAATATTATTCTCTATAGTACAAGAAATGATAATGGAAGAATTATAAATTATCAGTTATAATAATCTCTATATGTATAAAAATGAATGTATGTATGTATGTTTGTCCGCTATGCAAATATACAGTTTTCAAATTAGAATAACTTAAATTTGGTATACTATCCCATGATACTCTAACTTAGACCATAGACGTATTTTGAGAACCGTATCATTACCGATTTTTTGGGAAACCGGTTCCAAAATTTTTCTAATGTCTGTCTGTCTGTCTGACTGCGAACTACTCATTCATTAATGGACCGATTTTCTGGAAACCGGTGCCAAAATTTGTCTAATTTTTCGGGGATGGTGTCGATAAAGAATAAATTAATATAAGAAAATAAAAAAAGAAATAAAAAGGGGCCCTCATACCAAATTGTCTAAAAAGGTCCCTTTTTTTCAAAAAAAAATTTGGGGGGGGTAAATATTTCTATTCGAGGAAAAACATCGTCTACTGTCTAAGTCTACTGTCTAATAAATTAGCCCGTAGAAGATTTTGGAAAGGAATCGAAGTGAGGAGAAAAAGGGAAAGAATGCTGGGAAAGAATGTTTATTAGTTTTAATGATTAGTTAATAATCAATTTAATTTGTGATATTATAATTTTATTCTCACAGTTTTCAAATTAGAACAACTAAATTTAGTATAATATATTATCTCATGATACTCTAACTTAGACCGTAAAGGGTTTTGGGAATGGGTCTGAGGCCGGGGACAAAGGGCCCTCATACAAAATTTATAAGTAAAAAACCGCACGGATTTATTGGCCAACCTATTACTATCTACTATCCCAAGAAGCGCTAATGCGCGTATTGGAACCTGACATTTGTCGCCATGACATCTGTAATCAAAAGTGAAAGCACTCAGGGCTCACAGATCTCGTGGCATTTTACAGGCTTAATGTGCGGTCATAATGGCTTTGCGTTGTATTTTTATTAATATGGATGAATTTTCTGCGCGTTGTAAATCTACGAGCAGAATTCAATGTTTAGGTCGCGGTTGTGGAAATAAGGTTGATATAATTTAAATGTTCGATTTCATCACTTTCCCAAGCCCAAAGAGTGCATCGTACATGTCAAAAATTATTTTGGCAATTTAGAGAAAATTGATCGTTTCAAAGCCTGGAAAAATGCATTAAAAATGGAGAGTGACCCCTTATATAAGATATAAGAGTGTGTTCACTGCATTTCAAGAAAGAGGATTATATACTGCTAGGTAAGTTAATTTTTGACAGGAAAAATTAGTTTGAGATTTTGTTTAACCTAAAGCATGAATGTGTAAATACATTTCCAATAATAATTAACGGTGAATAATTTGATGATAGATGTTGTAAAAACGAGACGCTTGAAGAAAACTGCTGTGAGAAGTTTGTAAACACAGAGCTGTAAAGCTCACAACATCACTTCTCATGTTTTGTTCATTTATTTCACATTTAATTATATGTCCTGCGTTTTTAAAACTCTTTTGTCTTCAATAAACTTTCTCTGCGCAGGATTTGCACCAGCTCAATCACAAATATTTTCCATGGATATTAACATTTTAATAACAGACTATAACAGCATACAGACTATACAGTATTTGAAGCCCACCAAAACTGTGAGCTGATCGGCGCCATATTGGTTAAGCCTTGCCTTCATGTCAGATCCCAATAACGTGCTTTTAATGCGCGTACAATTGAATTGGCTTCAAAACCACATTAAGGCTGCGTTCGAAAACGCTACCTGAGGGTAAACTCGGGTGAGTAGTAGTGGGGGTAGGGCGTATCCCGAGTGTAAGTAGTTTCCGAACGGCAAATAAGTAATATAAGACATGGCGGACAAAAGGCAATCCCGAAAAAATATTATTGTATCCTGTGCATTACTGCTGGACAAGAAATAATATAATCAGGATAGCTCTAGATAGTTTATATCCAGATAGTAATGATAAGCCGCTGAGTGCTGCTGAATGCTTCTACAGCTTCTACTTCCTTTCAATAAAATTAGTAATGCAATCATCAAATATAACGATGACATGATATTTTATTATTTAAAATTGTTGTAATGCGGATGCCGAGTTGGCCTCGTTGCGACACCGAGCTGCCAGCGCACGAGTTCCGGCTATTGCCAAATACACCTTCGGTGGCCATTCCGGGCTTCACCAGGTCGCCAGGCTACTGACTTGAGCCCGAAAGCAAAAGCGCTGACAGCTGAGTCGACAACGAGGAAGCGACTCCGCGCGATAAAAGGCCCGCCCTTCCGATAAGCGGCGGGCAATCCAGATTCCGAGCACGTACCGCGTTAGTCTATTATTATTATTACAAATTATACACTTTATTACACCCGCAAGTCAGGGTAATGAAACTAAGACAATTCCGTGTATTACATCGAATATCTACTTTATTAAAAACCACTGCTACACGAATCTCGCGAGTGTTGTTCTTTCTTCTACCCGGCGGATCCTACGAACCCGGTGCCGGCCCTGAGAACGACCTCACGGTGCGGCACGACAACAAAATTATCGGTTATTACTTTACAAAAGGAGTGTAAAATATATCGATTGCTTAAGCAACTGTTAAGATATATCTATTACGTAAAATAAATTATTAATTAATATAAATAATAGAAAAACATAATCGTAATTAGCGTCAAGATATTATTAAATGTAGATAAAATCTGATAATAAATTAGCGGTAGGCAATAAAATATAATTAACCCTAGAAAGACTTTTTCGGATCTGAGAGATCCAGCCAAATTTTCGAGTAACTGGCATCGCGGGGTTATTGACATTATAAAGATATGGCTTTATGGCGTAAAAAAAACTTTGGTTCTTTCCCTACCATTTGCCGCTAGGGGGACCCTGCGTAGTCGCTACGGAACCGTGCGAACATAAGTAGCATCGAGTCTCAAAGATCCAATTATGTACGACTCGGTTGAAATTCAAAAGTAAATATATGCCTCTTTTGCTGTTTTGGTACAAAATAAGTAGTATTGAATAAATATTAACGTTTTTGTTAGTTTTTCGATATTAACAATTATTTATTGGTTTTATAAGTATGACTTTGATATTAAAATGTTTGATAGAATGTGTGTGTACACACACACACACACACACGCACGCACGCACGCACGCACGCACGCACGCACGCACACGCACACACACACACACACACACGCACGCACGCACGCACGCACGCACGCACGCACGCACACGCACACGCACACGCACACGCACACGCACACGCACACGCACACGCACACGCACACGCACACGCACACGCACACGCACACGCACACGCACACGCACACGCACACGCACACGCACACGCACAACTATGAAACTTGTTTTTTTTTATTTCATCTTTAGTTTTTCATTTAAAAAAGACAAATTAAGTTGCTATTTTTACGTATTATATGTCAATTTAAAATATGGTGTTCAAAACTAAATATTGCTTCCTCATAGAGGAAGCTTTGTTTTCGTGAAATCGTTTATGGATTTTTGTTTGCGTATAAAGTTGGATCTAGTCATCCAAATTTAAATTAATTATATATGAAATAGGGGTAGAAGAAACCAAAGAAGAGATCGGTTTTGGAGTTTTTTATGCCAATATGTTCATATTGTTGTAAAAGGTCAAAATATCGCATTAAAAAAAATGTCCGTATGTATGTATGTGTGTATGTACAGATTTGATGTCCGTGGTTGCTCTAACTTTCGCAAATATTGAGATATCGGGCTGTTTTTTTTTTTAATCGATAGAGTATCATTCAAAGAAGGTTGGTATTGAATTTAGTGATAATCGGTAAAAGAGTTCTTTTTAAAAAAATTTTAAATTTTTTTAGAAATGTCCGTGGTTGCTCTAACTTCTGCAAATTTTGAGATATCGATCTATTTCTAATTTTATTATAGTTTTCAGTCTTTTCTACCCCTATTTCATATATTTAAAACTTAAATTCGGTTAATTAGTTCCAGAGTTATAGACATTTTGGTAAATTTGGCACATATATACACACATACACACATACAGACATTTTTTAAAAATCCAATTTTTCGACGTTTTAGAACATTCTGAACACGTTCAGAAAAACAAAAAAAATTTATTGTCCCAAGGCCGGCCTGAGAAAGGAGAGGGTTGGAGTGGGCAGTTTTAGTACCCACTCCGTAAAACTAATTATATAATTTTAAAATTATATAATTAGTTTTAAATAAATTTATTTTAAATAAATTTTAAATAAATAAATAAACTTATTCTATACTTAATTATAAGCCGCATTATCCGCCGTCCGCGTCGTCACGCACACCCATATCACTCACTCCCACATCCACGCTGATAATCATTTAATATTACTCCCATCGCATTCTTCTCTGAATTATTTTTATTTATTGTTGTCCTTATTTATTTAAAATTTCGAGGTCTAGCAGCGCCAAGTTTTTTTACAAGAAAAATTTATGTATTTTAATAAAATATTTTTATTTTGTACTGTTACCTCTGTAATTCTTTGTGGCCATTAAAAAATACACATGTAAACTTTGTATTTAAATATCTTGTATTCCCTTGTTAAATTTAAATAAAATTTTTAATCTTATAAAATTGTTATCATACATTCTTTTCTAATTGACACAATGTAAAGATTTTTCAAAGTAGTGTAACAATTATTTTTTGAGGCAATATACATGTTCTCTCTGTAATTGGCGCTCTAATTTAAAGAGATATCATTTCTTTTTTGTAATTGTAATAGATCACTTGAAGCGCGACTCTTCTTTTTGATATGGTAACATAATTTTGTGACGTGTATCACTTGGGTTATAATTTTTCGGAAATAAAGATACTACTGCTTAGATTTTTTCGAGATTTTTCGAGATATAAAGATCTACCACTTGTTACTTAGATTTTTTCGAAGTATAATACTACCACTTTCTTTTTTTGTTAGGTAACAACATATACATTACTATACGTGTACTTGGCGCCTTTTTTACCTTTTTTTAAAAAAGGTAAAACATTACGCAAATTAGAAATTTGCACATTGCCGCTACATGGACCTTTACCGAGAAACAAGGGTATCCATAGAATTTCCCTCACATAAAAAAAAAATGCTTAAAAAGAAATATAGTAAAAACATTTAGTATTTTTTACTTCCCAAAAATTTTTAAACTAAAGAAAACAAACGCAAATTTGCAAATTAAAAACTTGCACATTGCTTCCACATTATTTTATTCAACTTATAAAGTTTCCTAGGAGGAAATTCATTATATGCTAATAATTTAGGAAATTTCTCATAGAGGAAAATTTGAACTAAAAAAACGAGCACAGTAACAACTGTGCCGCAAAAAACAACGTAAAACCACGTCAACCTGACACTATTTCATGTTGAAGTATTCTTCTTTCTTAATGCTAAATACTTAACATGAAATAGTGATAGTTGACGTAATTCTACGTTGTTGTTTGCCGCACAGTTTTTATATCTTAATTGGTTTCTCCTAATGACCAACTGGCTCTTATTTTTTAAACACGCCTTAGATTGCAGATCCTGCAGATCTATCCATCCATCCATCTCCATCCTCCTTATCCATATCCCTAATTTAAAAAGTCATGGAAACGCAAGAAAAGCTTGTTTGGAGTCGAATATATCGCGTGCATTGTTACCGTTTTTCCGTGTATCTGATTAGCTGTCGAGTTTGCGCGGCGAGTTTCGCGATACTGATGATGCAGTGAACTGTGACGGATGATGACAGGATAACGGCTTGCATATTGTGGGATTAATACGCGAAATTAGAGAGAGTGGGATTATATATATATATATAATATATAATTTTTATTTAAAAAAAATTTTATTTTTTATTAAAAAAAATTAATTACTACATTCTTCATTATATATTTTTTTATATTTTTAAAGAACACAAAGTTAAAAAAGATATAGAGAAGAAAGTAAGGGAAAGTGGAAAGTTTTGTTAAAGAAAAAGCATGGAGATGACAGAAAGATAAGGGTAGAAAGATAGAAAAAATTAGGTATAAAAAAGAGAACGAAAGAGAAGAGAAGAAGGAACGATAAAAAGAGAAAAGTATATATTAAAAAAATATATATTTATTATATATATATATATATATATATATATATATATATATTACAAAAATATATCTATCATAATTATATATTTTAAAATTATAACCTTGGTTAAAAAAAAAAGATAGAACTACAGTGTTATGGATATAATTAGATCATGTTAAATACTTATTTAATATAGTTATCAACTAAAATTTAATAACTTACCTCGTGATTTAAATAAAAAAGTCTCTCTAGAAATGTCCGTTTATGCTCTAACTTTTGTAATTTTTTAGATATCGGGATGCATTTTTTTTAATCAATAGAGTATCATGTAAAGAAGGTTGGGATTGAATTTGGCAAAGATCAGTAAAGCGGTTTTTTTTACAGAAAATTTCGAATTTTTGTAGAAATGTTTGTGGTTGCTCTAACTTTCGCAAATTTTAAGATATCGGGCTGTTTTTAATTTTATTATATTCTTCAATTTTTTCTACCCTTATATTTCATATATAATTCTTTAAGATTTGGTTGATTAGATCCAGTTTTATACGCGATCAAAGATCCATATGCGAAAGTCCATATATGGACCATATATTCTGAATTCCCAAAGTCAATATCAATTTGACATTGCGTCAATTGTAAAACCCCACTTGTATTACTAAGATGACCCTTTTTCAATTCATAAAAAGGTTAAATTTAAAATTAAAAAAAATGTGCAAATTAGAAACTTGCACATTGCTTCCTTATCATTACAGATCGCTACCATTGCTCCTATTTTATTTTGCTCATAAAGCTTCTCTATAAGGAAGCCAAACTAATAAATACTAATAATAATTATACATTAAATAAAATATACAAGCTTTTTATATATTATTTACATAAAAATCCTTGAAAACTGTGGTTTTTGAAAAAATAGGGCTAACAGCCGAATGTCTGATCCCTGAAAATACAGAAAATACACGCGCAAGATCAGGTCAGGTCAGGTTAGGTGACTTTGCGTGCGTATTTTCTTAATTTCCAGGAATCAGATACTATGTATCTGGTTGTTAGCCGTTTTTTCGAAAATTACAGTTTTCAAGGATTTTTTATATAAATAACATAAAAATACGATGCATGCAAGTGTTGAAAGTGTTTATAACAGCAAATGCATTCATTTCTGTACTAAACACACGTATCATAGTTTATCCTTTACAGAAAAATTAACAAATCTAGAGGTGTATTGAAATTAATGAGCGGTAATGTGTACGTTTAAAAATTCATGTGTTTTATATCTCGTGCTTAAGGTAGGAAAGTTACAGAAAATAAAGAAGAGAAAAAAAAGAAGAGGAACATTTTGTTGAATAGAAAATGAGAAAATGACAAAAAGATAGAGATAGAAAGAGAAAAAGGTAAAAATAGAGAAGAAAGAAAGAAAGAGAAGAGAAGAAAAGGAACAATAAAGAGAAAGGTATACAATATTATAAAAATATTTAAATTCAGTACATCTGCAGTATAATGCTAATCCCTCCGTTTTTTTTAATTTTTTATATTTTGTGTATTTTGCGTCATAAAAAAATTTTGATATATATATATATATATATATATATATATATATATATATATAAGAAGAATATCGTTGTTTGTGTTCCGTTTGTTTCAAGTTTATAATATTTAAAATATCACAATGTCGATAAGTAAAAAAATAACAATTTATAAATATATCATCTCTCTCAGTTTTGCATTAATATCTACCAATTATCTTGAAAAATTTGTATTTAATTTAAAAAATGTTCAAAATAAAAAATATTTCTTTTTACTTCTATTTTCGCATAAAACATTTAAAAAATGGGGTTTTCATTTAAAAAATAAAATTGACTATTATTTGACCTGTAGTTGCACCATCTATAACGAAACTAAAAGTTTCCTCTTTGATATCAGACAAATTTTGTTTAATACATTTTACATTGAATTTACATTGAATATAGTTAAACTCTGTAAAAATTTTTCGTCTAATGTGCTTTGTAAAACGAGAAACACAGACTTTACACCTCAATAATATTTTTTAAAACATGAAAATGGATCAAAATTTTTATTAAATTTTTAAATTGCAAAAATAAAAATAATAAAATAAAAATATTTTTTAGTAGTAATGTAACAATACTTTTAACACTTAATATGTAATATAATAATATTTAATGTTATAATACTTTTTATAAAATATTCAGAAGTGTTCAATCATACTATTTTGTCCATGGTATCTTAGCATATTTTTAATCGACTTCAAAAAGGAGGTTCTCAATTCAACGAGTATGATGTACGTGGGTATGTTCACGATTTTTTCTGAAACTACTGGACGGATGCGGTTTTCACTGTCCTATAAATCAAAATCCTCCAGGAAAGTTTTAGTACATAAAATATCGCGTTAAAACATCAGGGTACGGAGTATTAAGAAAATATACTATTTAATAATTACAAGCAAACAATAAATTATTTTTTATTAGTATTAATTGAATAACGCACTAAAGAAGTATAAAATAAAAAAAAATAAAGAAGCTTTAAAAAATATGAAATAATACTTTTAAGAATTTCTTTCAATTTTTTGAAGTCAGTGAAAAATTAATAATATTTTTAAGTTTTTCTTTCAATTTTTTGAAGTTGGTGCCCAATTAATAATTGTTAGAATGTCAGATCTATGTGTGCTCGTGCCTATTAGGTCCTAGTTACTATCGATATATATATAACGCGGACAGTGCCAAATAAATACTAATCGTCAAGTACTCTACACTATTATCGTTTACGCCTTTTAACCAACCATTTCTAACAATAATAATTACTAAAAATAATAATTATCTACTAAATTAATTTGACGTCAACTTCAAAATTGAAAGAAATACTTGAAAATATTATTAATTTGGCGCCGACTTAAAAAAAATTGAAAAGAATTCTTAAAAGTATTATTTCATACTTTTGAAAGCTTCTTTTTTCTTTATTTTTTTCCCATTTTTTTTAGAGCTTTTTTGAGAGCTTTTTTTAAAAAATCGGTTCTATTTTTTTTTAATTTTCACGCTGACTCATCTACGTAATAAAAAAAGCAAATGTGTTTCTTTAAATTTTTAAACAATAAATGATATAACTGATCCTATAAATCATGATCGCATCAATGATGAAGATGGCTACAGCGTGTCTTATGTAATATATGATTCTTTCATTTTTTATGATTAAGGTATCATAAAGTTAAAACAAATAGAAGAAAAAAGAAATAAAAAAAAAGAGCCAAGAAACAGAGAAAAGGAGAGAGAGAGGAAGAGGGAGAGAAAAAGAGAGAGGAAGAGGAAGAAAGAGGGGGGAGAGAAAGAGGGAAAAAAGGTAGAGAGAGAAGGAAGATGAGAGAAAGGAAGGGAGAGAGAGAGAAAGAGGGATGGAGAGGTAAAGGGAGGCAGAAGGAGGAAGGGTGGGAAGGAAGGAATGAGAGTGAGAGGGTGGGAAGGAGAGGGAGGGGCAGAGGGAAAGAGGGAGAGCAAGAGAGAGAGAATTAGTGAGAATAAGAAAAAATGGCTGTAAAATGCGAAACAAAACAGAATTAGAACGACATCAAGACATGAATTTAAGGAAATGGATGAGGATAAAATTGAATAATAGGATATGAACAAAAATCGGATAGAATCAGAGAAGATAAAAAAAAATGAGAGAAATAAAGAGAAGACAATGAGCAAAAATGAAGCATTATGAATGAGAACAAGTAAGAATAAAGAAGAATGAGAGAAGATAAAGCAGTAAAATGCAATAAAATTAGAAAAATGATGCAGAATAAATGAGAATGAAGGAAACTATATGAAGATAACGGAAAGAGACTACATGAAGATAGTGGTGAAAGAACGTCACTGAAAGTGAATCAAACAAAATAAAACAAAATGAGACAGAATGAGAGAGAATAAGTAAGAATGAAAAAAATTGAAAAAATACAAGGGAGTCTGAAAAATAAAATATAATGTGATTAATTAATAAGAGAGGGAGAAAGCGAGCAAGCGAATACAATGATCTAGAAGATTCAACTGTATAAGTTCTTATGTCATAATCTAATCTAAAGTTATGTATTTTACATTAAAAATATTGATTTTATCTATTAATAATTAATAATTTATTAGTAATTTTATAGAGTATCATTAAAATAAGGTTATTTTAAATTTGGCAAAAATCGATGCCTTCATTGATCTTCGCCAAAAGGAGTTACCGATTTCTGTTCAAAAAGTTTCATGTATAAGTTGTATATGTAATTTTATATAAAGTATCATTAAAAGAAAGTTGGTATTTTAAATTTGGCGATAATCGGTAAAAGGGTTCTTTTTTTTATAAAATTTTGAATTTTTTGAGGATCGGTGAAGGGGTTACCAATTTTTGTCTAAGAAGTGGACAAGTTATACATGTAATCTTATATATAGATTATCATTAAAAAAAGGTTGTTATTTAATTTAGCGAGAATCGGTGAAGAGATTACCGATTTCTGCTTAAGAAGTGTATAAAATGTACATGTAATTTTCTATAGAGTATCATTAAAATAAAGTTGTTTTGAATTTTGCGAGGATCGGTGAAAAGATTACCAATTTTTGCTTTAAAAAATGTGTAAGTTATTTGATGGATAGAATATCATTTAAGGGAGATATTAAATTTGGCGAGGATCAGTGAAAGAGTTACCGATTTCTGCTGAAAAATGTTCATATATAAGTTATACATGTAATTTTATATATAGTATCATTAAAAGAAAGTTGATATTGAATTTGGCGATAATCGGTAAAAAGGTTTTCTTTATAAAAGTTTGAATTTTTTGAGAAATGTCCGTGGTTGCTCTAACTTTCGCCAATTTTGAGATATCAAGTCCATATTGGACCATGTAGCCTGAACTCCCAAAGTCAACATCGATTTGACATTGTGTCAATTGTAAAAACCCACTTATACTATTAAACTCTATCAATTTATAAAAAAATTAAATAAAATTAAAAATTGTGCAAATTAGGAACTTGCACATTGCTTCCTCATTATTACAGATCGCTACCATTGCTCCTATTTTATTTCGCTCATAAAGCTTCCTTTATGAGAAAGCCAAAACAAATAAATACTAATAATTATGCACCGAATAAAATACAAGCTTCCTCATAGATCTTTGTGAGCGAAATAAAATAGAAGCAATGGTAGTGATCTGTAATAATGAGGAAACAACGTGCAAGTTTATAATTTGCACACTTTTTATATTTTGTGTATTTTGCGTCATAAAAAAATTTTTGAGAAGGAATATCGTTGTTCATGTTCCGTTTGTTTAAAGTTTATAATATTTAAAATATCACGATGTCGATAAGTAAAACAATTATTTATTTATAAATACATTATCTCTCTCAGTTTTGTATTAATGTTATAGTCAAAGCCCGAAACGCGGGCATTCCTAGGATTGACTAGTCAATCCTGGGGAACGACCAAACGTCTTGGTCAAAGCCCGAAATAAGTTTTGCGTTTCGGCTTTTGACTAGTCAATCCTAGGAATAACTAATACGGCTGGTCAAAGTTAGAAACTAAGAAAAATCACTTTGGACTTTGACTAGTCAATCCTAGGTGTGGCTTAATTCGGACTTTGTGACTGTTAACAAATAAAATCAAAATTTTTTTTACTAAATTAAGTTCTTATTGTTAACATAATGTAACTTTTTATTTACGTTGTAAAGCGAAATTATAAAGTACATGCATGAGGGGGGGAATGCAGAGGAGAAAAGCCTTCCTGTTCACGTGCGCTCACGCATGTAAGCCCCCTTGCACCTCTCCATGCATGTGCTTTATAATTTCGCTTTACAACTTAGCATGTACTTTAAGTTGTAAAGCGAGGTCAACGCTGCCTACCGGCGGGGTGGGTGCGGGGAAGGGGGGCCAAAAGTATAGAAGTTGTGATTTTCGTTAAAGCAGGGCACACACACACGTGTGTATGCCCTGCTTTATAGAAGTTGTGATTTTCATTAAAGCAGGGCGCACACACACATACACACGTGTGTATGCCCTGCTTTAACAAAAATCATTAAACAGTTAAATCGTGCAAAATAACCAAGCATCTCGATTCAAGCAGTTAGGTCTCACGCTGGGAGTTTTTTTAGTTTAATTATGCGTGGGAAGCACACACACACACACACACACACACACGGGGGGTGCAAGGAGGGGCCTTCGGCCCCCCCTCCCCCGTACCCACCCCGCCGGTAGGCAGCGTTGACCTCGCTTTACAACTTAAAGTACATGCTAAGTTGTAAAGCGAAATTATAAAGCACATGCATGGAGGGGTGCAAGGGGGCTTACATGCGTGAGCGCACGTGAACAGGAAGGCTTTTCTCCCCTGCACTCTCCCCTCATGCATGTATTTTATAATTTCGCTTTACAACGTAAATAAAAAGCTACATTATGTTAACAATAAGAACTTAATTTAGTAAAAAAAATCTTGATTTTATTTGTTAATAGTCACACAGTCCGAATTAAACCACACCTAGGATTAACTAGTCAAAGTCCGAAGTGATTTTTCTTTAGTTTCTAACTTTGACCAGCCGTATTAGTTATTCCTAGGATTGACTAGTCAAAGTCCGAAGTGATTTTTCTTAGTTTCTAACTTTGACCAGCCGTATTAGTTATTCCTAGGATTGACTAGTCAAAAGCCGAAACGCAAAACTTATTTCGGGCTTTGACCAAGACGCTTGGTCGTTCCCCAGAATTGACTAGTCAATCCTAGGAATGCCCGCGTTTCGGGCTTTGACTATAACATTAATATCTACCAATTATATCAAAAAATTTGTATTTAATTTTGAAAATGGTCAAAATAAAAAATATTTCATTTTACTTCAATTTTCGCGTAAAACGTTAAAAAAAATGGGGTTTCCATTTAAAAAATAAAATTGACTTTTATTTGAGTAGTTGCACCATCTATAATGAAACTAAAAGTTTCCTCTTTAATATCAAACAAATCTTGTTTAATATATTTTACATTAAATATAGTTAAAGGTACCACATAAAATCTAGTATATTATATTTTATATATGTTGTATATATTATATATAGAATCAATTTTATTAAAACAAATAAAGTACTTTTTCTTCGCCAGTGAGTAATACAATTAAACAACTCCTTTGCTTCGACCAAACTGGCAGTATTTATTAATTTAATAAGCACTTTGTGCTTAATTAAGTTGTTTAATTCAATTTTATTAGTTGATAAGTGCTGTAAAAATTGCTCATAAGATTTTTTTATTTCCGAAAGTTGGGACCACAACTTGATTCCTCACATCGAAAACAACTTATGTGTAAAACTCTAGGTCGATTGGAAGCAGGGGTCATTCGGAACTATATCCATATATAATAAAGTTCTTATTCCAATAAAAACTGCAAATATTTGAATTAAGTTTAAACAAAATAATTTTTAAACTAACATACATTATGATTAATGCCATCACTAACAATCTTTCTCCTGTAGTTTTATAATTATTGAAATATTTAATATTAATAGAAGCATAGAAGTTGGAATATATGTACATGTATTATTAATAATACATATATACGGAAAATTAATATTGAACTGCCTAAGATCTAAGCTTAGACCGAAAACGACTTGTATATTTAATAGAATCATATTTTTGTTTGTTTAAAAATTTATCTTAGATTTTATTTAACCAACAAAAAAATAAGTCTAAAAAAAATTAATCAATATTCGAATATTGTTCAATGCTTGTTGAGAAATGCATAATTTATAATACTCATACTTTAAATACTCTAATATTTCCGGTGTTACTATACATACATATATATATTTTCCGGTGTTACTATACATACATATATATATTATATACACACGAGGGTAGTCTGAAAAGTTTTGAGCCTAACATCGACTTAAAAGGAGACTATGTTGAAAAATTTGACCAAATTTAACCGAAAAAAACTTGTTTGAGGCTGAAAACTTTTCAGAGACTACCCACGTATAGTTTAAATTCATATTTTTTACATTACTCACTTTTCCAATCCCGAAATACGTCACAAGTGCAAGACATGGTGCCGCAAGAGAAAAAATTAATAAATGTCTGCTTATCCTCTTTTTATCTACACCTTCATGAAGAAGAAATGACACAAGTCCAAATGCAGCTGGTGCCTAAAAAAACACCATAATTAAATTTTTTAATAACAAAGAACAACAAACAAAGAACATAGAAATGATGCAATTGCATTAATATTACATTTGCTATTAAGGCTCCTAGATACTCGCCGTGGTTTTATTGGAATCCCACTGTCAGAAGCAAGAAATGACACATACAGGCTTATATTCAGGCGCACTATTTTTAAAGTGTGTTGAAGTAATCTAAAGTGTTATTTTACGCAAATATCTTTTTATTTGGAAATTGCATGCAAGAATTTTCAGCATGTCATTTCTCGCTTCTGATGTCACGACCTTACATGACTGCAACAAAAGCCCAGGAGCCTTAAGCTCTTGTTAATCAATTGTTAAAACTGTTGATGATCAGAAACTTTACTTTGTGCAACATTATTGCCAAAAAAACTATCACTTCAACATCAGCTTGGGATGTAGTAGCAGCAGCTCCTAATGCAACTCCATCAACTGCTGCATGTACTACAAGACCTAAAGTTGCTGTAACACTTTTTTGTCTTCCATCACTTTTTCTTGCTGAACATTGATCAATCAGAAGCATAAATACAAAACCAAGTACTAAACTAATTCCAATTAAAGAATGTAAATCACCTGTAACATAGCAGTGTGTATCAATTAAAGATATTGATTTTAGAAAATAAATAAATTATAAACAAATATAAAATTATATACCATGTAACTCTTTTCCATTAGTAATTTCACCAGTAAATAAAGCTCTTATACCTTCAGGTATAATGACTGCTAATGCAGTTCCAACAAGAAGACCTGCTCCTAATACCGACACTAATTGTAATTTGTCCTAGAAAAAACAAATACTGTATATAGTCATATAGCGTGCTTTGATACATTCAGAATATTTCATATAAAAAATATTTTTCATCTTATTATAAAAAATTATCTTACTTCCGACAAACTCATGACTAATGGTAAAGATCCAGCCAGGCAAGAGCCAACCAGCATAACAAGAGTAAGCATCCATAACATTGCTACCTCTTCCATTATTTTCTCTTAATAATGAAAGGAACTATTAATTTCAAATATTACATTATCAATTAATAAAATACACATGTAAAAACAAGATTGGTTAACTGCATGTTAATCGTAAATTATAAACTTTCTCTTTACACTGATCTATCTCACTCACAATTTTACAAACAGATAACAGTATATGTACATAAAACAACATCAATGACTGATGCACGTGAACATTATTAACGGATTGCTAAATTCATTACCTAGAATACCTAGATAGTAAACATCATGGAAGTTCGGCCCACACTCAACACACACACACACACACACACACACACACACACACACACAGTCGCAAGTCGACTAGTGGAGGATTCACACTGCGTCCGATGTTCAACGTACGACGATCCGACATCCAATAGGAAATTTTTGTCTCTAATAATAAATTTGGATGTCGGATCGTCGTACGTCGAACATCGGACGTGATCGGACGCAATGTGAATCCTCCATAGGGTTCCTATAACCCTAAAGTCGACAAGCATGAAGGCTATCGCACACACACAAAATGCGCGTAGCATAAAAGCCATCGCACACAAAATGCATAACTTAGCATAAGCGTAGCATAAAAGCTGATTTATAGAGGCCGTAACCGTTCTTCTCACATTCGACTGTGATTGGTCAATTTCTTAAAGATTACGGCTTAAATCAACGGTTACGGCCTCTATAAATCAGCCTTAAGACCGCTGGACCAATGAGCATCTTATGTAAATCAATATGGCGACTTTATGCTGGATGCTCATTGGATTAGCGGTCTTATGCTAAGCTTATGCTAAGCTATGCATTTTGTGTGCGATGGCTTTAATGCTTAGGTCTACAATGCGAGTCGTAAAGTCGTAAGTTATAAGAATTGACCAATCACAGTCGATTATTCTCCTCAAATTCGATTGTGATTGGTCAATTCTTACGACTCACGATTTTACGACTTGCATTGTAGACCTAGCTTAGAACGCTGAACCATAGTATAACTAGTATGCTCACTCGAGTCCCGCACGTTTGAACGGAAAAGCGGAATCCGCTATTATCGTGTATGTATGTATGGCTGCGTTTCGATATTCACTGCCAGTACTTAACGCAGCCTATGTATGTACCCTGGCTTGCATATAAGATATACTTCATAATAACCATCAACATGATGTTTGGATCTATAATATTATACTGCCACTTTTATTAAATAATAAAGTAATCGAAGAGTATGTGTAAAAGCTTTTTTTTTTCAATGTGATTAAACAGCTCCGAAATTTGATGGAGTATACTGTATCCGCGTTGACAACGGATTTTGACGCGTTTGTTCAGTGAGTTTGTTTCTCCTTATATTACATGGAGCACAATTTGCGCGGAAAAGCGGAACAGTATAGTGACAAATAGACATTTGTATTCATTTCTTAAAATTGTGTTCACTTAATTCATTGCAATTTTTATTAATATGCTTATCTTTTCAGCTTATCTATTGAATACAAGCATTTTAATCAATAAATACCGTTAAAAATTAATATTTTATAATTCTACCCTTTTTCGTGGTTTGCGCCGATCCGTACTGCGCATCGCCATTATTTTGGCGGAAACCAATCAGAGGATTTTTATATATGTGGTAGTGCAAAATCGGTGTGACGCTTGGTATGTGTGGTAGCGTAAAGTCGGTGTGACGCCACAGAGGTTAATTTCGGTGAAATATTGCATAAATCAGACGCCAAAATGAATAAAAGCAAAAATCACTTAATTTGCAGCGTTCGAGGCTGCCAAAATAGGTGCCAAAATTGCCATTTCTTTCGTTTTCCTAAGGATGAAAGGTTTGTTGTACATGTGTACATGTTAAAACTTTGTCAAGTAATTCATCGAAACATTGTTATTCTAGCAATTTCATTAATCACTTTTATTTATATAATATTTTTTGTGTATTTTTTTTTTTTTTTTTTTTTTTTTTATAGACCATATATTCCCAATAAGAATGAATAATGTATACAGTTTTTTTGCACATTTAACAAGTAACATTACTCAAGTGTGTCACACGCCGATTTTTTTAAAAGTGTGTACACATAGAACTTCAAAAAATATTTGTGTCGTATTTTTTTATTTTTGATCATAAAGCATTTTAAGAGTATAATAGGGACCACCTTCGAAATATTAACCTTCTACACCCTATATACGTTATCCTGAATGGTTTTTGCACCAAAATAATATCTTTAGGAGTTTTCAGGGTTTTCTGGTCTGTATTTTTACAAAAAATTGACGTGCATAATCTAAAGGATTATTATACATAGAATTAATTGAGAAGGTTAATATTTCGAGGGTAGTTTCTACTCTTAAACGCTTTATAAGCAAAAATAAAAAAATACGACACAAATATTTTTCAAAGTTCTACATGTGTGCATAGTTTCGAAAAAGTCGGCGTATGACATTTGGGCAGTGTTAGGCTGAGTTTCCACTGAGCGCGTCACGCGTCGCGTCGTCCGAGTTGAACCAATCAAAACATCCCGTTTCGATCCCGTCACAAGAATGTAATGAAATGGAATGTTTTGATTGGTTAACTTGTGACGACGCGACGCGTGAAGCGCTCAGTGGAAACTCAGCCTTACTTGTAGGTACTACAACCCGGGGCCCTTTAACCGCTTGATACGTCGATGGTCCTCCAAAAACATGGCGGCGAATCGGAAACCAATAGATCAAAGGTGCCGACAGAGAGTGAGCATATTGGTTATACTATGGCTGGACCAATAGGCGCGTTCAGCAGACACAACTGTTGCACAACTGTTGAGTTTGTCTTATCAACAATCCGTGTTGATTGGTTGGTTCTAAAAGTAAGAACCAATCACGTTCGACCGCTACTGAGCAGCTTGGTCTGCTGAACGCGGCGAATAAGCATCTTATGTAAATCAATATGGCGACTTTATGCTGGATGCTCATGGTTTAGCGGTCTTATGCTATGCTTATGCTAAGCTATGCATTTTGTGTGCGATGGTCTTAAAGCTATTATATATCCACACAAACTTGCATAGGTGCATAAAGGCCATTGCACGTAACAAAAAAGTTCACAATCGTAAGGCCGTAAGAAAATAGACCAATCACAGTCGATTATTCTCCTCGCGCTTGAAGATTAATCGAGTGTGATTGGTCTATTTTCTTACGGCCTTACGATTAAAACTAAAACTTTGTTAAGTGCAATAGCCTTAATGCCCGTATCAGACTACGGATTGGGATTGAGATTGCATTGAAATATAACCAATCAGAGCAAAGTTTACTAAACTTGAGATCAGTTTTCTCTGTTCTGATTGATTAAATTTCAATCCAATCTCAATCCCAATCCGTAGTCTGATACGGGCTTAACTATATGCATAAAGAAACGGATTGGCCTATGGCTGCGTTCCCACTATACGCGTAGCGCGTTGTGTCACGACGCCGCGTCATGAGTTATCCAATCAAAACGTTTTATTTTATGACGTCATTTCCGACAAAATCTCGCTTCGGAAATGACGTCATAAAATCAAACGTTTTAATTGGATAACTCATGACGCGGCGTCGTGACGCGACGCGCGACGCGTATAGTGGAAACGCAGCATATTTCCTTATGCACATGCATATGGACCAATCAATTCTCTTATGCTTATGTTTATGCGCTATGCAAGTTTGTCTAGATTGACCTTAAATGCGGGGAGCACACACTTCTGCACAACGCATAATACGTAAGCATAAAGGCCTTTAAGGCCTTCACACACGAATCGACGAAAGACGTAAGACGTAAATTGTAAGGAAATCCACCAATCAGAGTCGACTATTCTCCTCTTTAAGAGGGAAGAAGAGGGGAATAATCGACTCTGATTAGTGGATTTCCTTACGATTTACGTCTTACGTCTTCCGTCGATTGGTGTGTCCAGGCCTTCACACATAAAATGTTGTAAAGACGTAAAACGTAAGCGTAAGAAAATCAATCAATCCTAATCGAGTATTTTCCTTTACTGGGGTTACGGACAGCACAATACTCGATTGGGATTGATCGATTTTCTTGCGCTTACGTTTTACATTCTTACAGGATTTTATGTGTGAAAGCCTTAAGAAAACTGATTGGTCTATTTCCTTATGCACATGTATATAGACCAATAAATTTTCTTATGCTTACGCATTATGCGTTATGCAGAAGTGTGTGCTCCCCGCTTAAAGCTATATCCACACAAACTTGCATAAGCCCATAAAGTTTTTGTTTTAATCGTAAGGCCGTAAGAAAATAGACCAATCACAATCGATTATTCTTCAAGCGCGAAAAGAATAATCGACTGTGATTGGTCTATTTTCTTACGGTTTTACAATTACAACTAAAACTTTATTACATGCAATGGCCTTAAAACTTCGTCTACAATGGCAGCAAGAGTATGCAGTAAGACGTAAGCAGTAAGCTATTGACCAACCACAGTCAATTATTCTTGAATTGTAAAAATCTCATTAGTCAATAACTTATTACTGGGTTCGTTCAGCCGATACTCCGCTAGCCTAGCAATCGTGAGCAGTCGCTCGTTTTCGCTCGTTTCCTCTCCTTTTAATCCATTGGATCAAAGGAGAGGAAACAAGCGAAAACGAGCGACTGCTCACTATTGCTAGGCTAGCGGAGTATCGGCTGAACGCACGCACTGCTTACGTTTTACTTCTTACTGTATGTATGTACCTGTAATAAGGGAAGCAATTAATTTTCAATTTAATGAGGCACAAATAATGCTTTGCTTTTACAGCGTTGGACTTACTTCACATACACAACCTGACTTGTTTGATATCCACTGTTCACGGCGAATATTTAGATTTTGAAGCCACTTTTTTCGTCGCTTCACATTTATTGGAATTCGAAAAAGTTGAAACCCTTTTTCGCTTCTATTACTGCAATTAATTGCAACGCAGCCAGTCATTTTGGAATCTAAAGGCTATTCTACAATTGCGTAAGCGTAAGGTTGTAGGAGTAGGAGTAGTAGTAGTCGTGATGTTGTACAACGGTTCAGTCTACAATAAATTAACGATACGTTGTAAACTTGATTACAGCAACCAATCAGAGTGCAGTGGAAAGTACAGAGGTCAAGGCACTTCCGATACTCGTCCAGCACAAACTTTTCATTTGTTGATCTTTGTGTGAAATGCATCGTTTTTTCCATAATAACTCGTTGCTTCTCACCAGCCCAATCAATTCTCTACACGATAATAAGTTTAAAAAAGTTTCATCTTCCTCGTACTGAGCACTTTCCTCGTATTCCATGATGAACACGTACCAAAAACACTACAATAGAAAAAAAGAATACTTTCGGATGCCGAGAAAGAATGTTATAACTTGACTCTTGAGATCTTTATAGCGGTCTTCGGTTCGGATCACGTGTATTTACTGTTTCGACAAAAACAATTATAGCAGCGCGCGGCGTGATGACGCGTAACAGCACTCTGATTGGTTGGCTCTTACGTTCACATCTGGCGTAGTCGTGAAAGATGAAGTTTAACCATCTTCCACAACACGCTTTACAACCGCAGTACCGCTCTACAACCACGCCGTACAACACTCTTACAACCACTTACGACCACGCTTACGCAATTGTAGAATAGCCTTTTAGAATACGAGACCGAAAAGCGTATTGACGTTTACGAAAAGGTTATGTTTTCACATATGTTTGGTTCAAAAATGGCGGAACAAGAATACCTACTTTTTTTTAGAGCTCTAGAAGCTGCGGTCCACTTGACGGCGACGCTACAAATGCTTCAAAGCATTCCTCTTCTCTTTTCTTTCAATGAAGAAAGAAGGAGAAGAAGAACGCTCCAAAGCATTTGTAGCGTCAAGTTGCGTCAAGTGGAGACCGCAGCCAGAATCAGCTGCGGGACCATCACTCTCGGTTGTGATTGGTGACCGCGGTCGGCGCGGTCAGCCAGTCAGCAAGCGAGCCGCCGGATGCGCTTCTCTTATTATTTATTATTGTAAACGGTCCTTTAAGGCCTTTGCACAATGCTAGACAGCTAGACAATGGGTGTTTTCCAGCAAGGAACACAGGCGACACTGCGTGGCACAGTGTCAGACACAGTGCTTCCCAACAACGACAGTAACGACACAGCGAAGCACATCTCGACACAGCATCGGTGTAGAGTTCGAGTGTGTTCTGTCGGCATTGTTGCCAATCTTTCTCAGCACTAGTTTTTTATTTATTTTATTTGTTTAAACATAACCTTTTTACTGCTTTCACATTAAACATAACTTATTTAAGGTGCCATTACATGGGAGCGTCCGAGCGTCCGAGCGTCGAGCGTCGAGCGTCAAACACGTGCGCATCACCTTTGCGCAGGATTCTAAACCGTACAGATTTCAGCGTCTTGACGCTATTCCTATTGCAATGGCGAGTGACGAGGTAAGTAGGTTATGTTCCTGTTTTGGCATATCTCTTGTTGAGATAAGTAATTAAAATATTGTATGCTAATAGGCATCAGATATAACGTGCGGCGTGTGCACGGCAACAATTGTAAGAAAAAATATTAAGAGTCACCAATGTGTGCAACAATGGCACGGTATTACCATCGAGTCTGAGTCCCAAATATTTTATCCTACAAATGGTATGGCCTATAATTCATTAAATTATACAATAATATACAACTATTGTATATATACATATATACATACATATATATATATATATATATATATATATATATATATATATATATATATATGTATTGAAAGACATTGTAAGTATAAGCAGTATGTGTGCGATTTTGCAGAAAGAGATGAATGTTTGGCAAGAGTAATATGTGATGGCAAGGAACAAATCGTATTAATAAATAAAGAATCACTTGGTCAATCCTATTTGAAACAAATACAAATAGGCAATGAAGTGACAAAGTCTATTAATCTATCGGTGGATGATTGCTGTCCTTCAGATGATGATTCAGTATTGTGCTCAACAGCAGTAAACAAAAATATAATAGACGAATTATTGATCGAAGAAGTCAGAAAGAGACCCCCTATATACGATTACACACTGCCTTTGTCTTTCCGTGGCAGACACAAAGTTGCAGAGTTGTGGGCAGAAATTTCTAATGCTCTTAAAGGTACCTGTATTACATAAGCCTGCGAATTACCAAATAAAAACAATGATATTACATTAAATGGTGTAAAAGTATGTATTAACAAATTTATTTAACCCATTGTAACAAATGTTTTAGGTCATTTAATGTGGCTAAGGTCGAACTTACAGACGGCCAGATTCTACCAGCGGATATAGCTATTGTTGGAATAGGATCCACTTTTTATACCGACTGGCTGAAAGAATCTTCTGTTCAAATGAGGGACGATGGTGCTATACCAGTAAATAAGGTATAACATTTGGACACGGTACTAATTATGTACAGTTCTAATTATGTATCATTCTTCATTTTAATAATTGGATGTTAATCGAATTCTAGCATTTAAGAACAAGTGTGGAAAATGTATATGCTGGAGGTGACATAGCTTATGCACCGATATATGGATCCGACGACACGTTAGCTGCGATAGGTCATTATTCTTTAGCTCATTATCACGGCAAAATTGCGGCTCTAAACATATGCGGTAAAGAAACTTCTTTGAAGACTGTGCCATTCTTCTGGACGAACTTACTGGGTAGAAATTACAGATATGCAGGTAAATTTGCACATAATATATTTATTGTCCTTTTAAAATCGAGTTTAAAATACTCTGTTTGCACAACACAGTATTTCAAAAGTATAATAAATTACGCACTTCGTAAAGATTTAACAATCCAATTAAACAATCTTTATCGCTTCATTTTCAGGCCATGGAAACCCTACTAGCATAAAGATTCATGGCTCACTGGACAAACTGGAATTCTTCGCTTACTATCTTAAAGATGGCAAAGTAATAGGAATTAGTAGTGTTAATGCTGATCCAGTTGCAGCAGATTTTGCAAATATGCTGTACGAGAGAAAGATACTAACAGAAGAGGAGATTAATACAGATCCGTTTGGTTGGATGAAAAATAAGCCAAAGGATGTCTCAACCCGGTTTCAAGAAAGCATTCTTATTGACGTGCAAGCTTGAGTTATTTTATACAAACGAAATAACTTAACGATTTCGAACAATTATGTCACAGTATTAGTCTCAACTTTTACTTTGTACATTCTCAATGTACCTTATTAGACGTAACTTGTGTAATATATTTCATGATACTGTTCTTATGTTAAGAAATACTTCATGTAGTATATTCGGCATTGTGCACAAAAAGAAAAGAGAAAATTAAATGTCATTGTTGAATTTGTTGCTTATTTAATTTACGAAAACCTAAAGGGTACAAGGCACCAAAATTCCTCACCCGAGGAATGCAACCGAAAAAACCCCCCCTCACTCGCCATTGCAATAGGAATAGCGTCAAGACGCTGAAATCTGTACGGTTTAGAATCCTGCGCAAAGGTGATGCGCACGTGTTTGACGCTCGACGCTCGACGCTCGGACGCTCCCATGTAATGGCACCTTCTGCTTTAAAATTATTCTGGTGAAAAACCCTTGCAAAAATATAAATGTGTCCACAATGGTCAAGTTTTGCGTTCCAACAAACACTCATACACATACTACGTTTACGCGAGCGTTACTTCTGTAGTAACTTACGTTAATTCCTTCGCGTAAACGGGATTTTGTAGTATAACTTACGATAATTTACTCCGCGTAAACGAGTGATATATCGTAAGTTACTACAGAAATAACGCTCGCGTAAACGTAGTAATAGTGTTCGAGTGTTACTACGTTTACGCGAGCGTTACTTCTGTAGTAAGTAGTAACTTACGATATATCACTCGTTTACGCGGAGTAAATTATCGCAAGTTACTACAAAATCCCGTTTACGCGAAGGAAAATCCTATTTACGCAAAGGAGTTATTGTAAGTTACTACAGAAGCAACGCTCGCGTAAACGTAGTAAGTGTCGCACCGTTACTACGTTTACGCGAGCGTTACTTCTGTAGTAACTTACGATATATTACTCGTTTACGCGGAGTAAATTATCGTAAGTTACTACAAAATCCCGTTTACGCGAAGGAATTATCGTAAGTTACTACAGAAGTAACGCTCGCGTAAACGTAGTACTTGCTGGAAAACAGCCAATATAGGGCCGCAGGGGGAAGTGATCCGCGCAGTTCCTTGGGCCTAACTGGGCCTAACAAACCTACGGCATTAACCCGAGTTCCCGACACCGCGGACATACACACACAACTACACATACTCGCGTCAGTGCAATTGAAAAAAGACACGCCTCACGGCCTCACGGCTCATACTTGCGTCAGTGCAATTGAAAATAGACACGCCTCACGGCTCAAATTCGACAAGTGGTTCGTCCTGGCCGTTTTTGGAGCAGTACTGCTTGAAGGCCAATCACAGAAGAAGAAGAAGAAGCTAGACAATAGACAATAGACAATAGGCAATAGGAGAACAGGGAATATATATAAAGAAATCAGAAATCATGTATAAATGCAGAATAAACAGTGGCACAGGCAATAGACAGAGTTTCCGTCACGTTGAAAATTCTGTGCCTATTACCTGTTGCCAACCAATCGACAATCGTAGCATTCGAATTTTTTAGGTTGTAGCTAATTAACGAATTTTTGGTTATTTCCTCTTTCCATTGCTTGTTGCTTGGCATTGTGCAAGGGCCTTTACTGTGTGTGTGTGATTTACAATATATATAAATAAGCTAATTTATTTAAAGGAAAAATTCACCTTATTTTTCTGTAAGGAGACTAAAAGCCATGAGAGTAAACTACAGATTTATATGGTAATAAAATTACAAGTTTTTTGATCTTTTAGGAATATCTTTAATTGTACAATCATAAAACAATGTTAAAAGAACCTACTATGAAAATCCTCATTTTACGTTGGACCATCGGCTGTATATAATATTAATATGTATAACTCTTTTTATCATAGCGAATTTTATTCTAGCCATTGTTTACTTCTGGTTGCACTATTTCCAATTGTACTTCTTCTTTTTTCTCAACAGTATGATCATTATCGAAGTTTTCATTTATTATAGACTGCATTGAAATATCAGCATTATCATTGATTGCAGTCTCAATATTATGTTCTGGATTAGGATCTCGATTTTCTTCACCCTCTTGTATTAAAGGTGCAGCTTCTACAGTATGTAAAGATGAAGATGCTTCAAAGTTTTGTGAATGTTTGCCTAATCCTATCTGAACCTCTATTAGATTTAATTCTTCAACCAAAGCTTTTTCTCTTCTTTCAATTTCCTCTGAAATAATACAAGATAAATATACTATTTTATGAACATTCGCGTATATATATATATATAAATATTGTATATATATATATATATATATATATATATATAAGTATATATATATATATTAAATAAATAAAATTACATACAATATTTATGAGAATACTAACCATGAAGTTCTTTTGTGGACTGCGCTAGTAACATGTCCGTTTGTGGATGTTTACGCTTTGGTACATAATAAATAGAAGGTTGTGCATGCGTTTTTATAAAAGAAACAAGGGGCAACTGTGCATTGCGCCAATCTTGAAACTGCCGACTACGTGTGAGCTTTGCTTCCAATGCTCGTACTTCAGCCAATTGTCGTTTTCGTGATAAAAATAGTTGTTGTCTCTCTTTTCGTAGTTCTTCTTTCTCTCGTCGTCTAGCCTCTTCTACTCTAGCTTCTACTTCTGCCTTTTTATCTTCCTGTAAATGAGACATTATATATTTTAATGATAAATATATCTATTTGCTGAATATACCTTACCTAAATATATCTTACCTTCGCCTTAAGTTTAGTTTCCTCTTGTCTAAATTTTTGTAAAGTACCCAAAAGTGCACCAAACATACGTTTATTTCTTTGTCGACTACGTTCATCTGTTCTTTCTCGTCTAATAACCTCTTGACGCGAAGGAATTTCTCGAGGAGTGGCTATTACTCTGGATGATACAGCAGGCTTAATAAACATTAAAATACATATTAGTTTATCTTATGTACAAATATTAGAGTAGAATACATCAAAGATTATACAAAATTATACTTGACAAGTCAAAATACATGGTTAAAAAAGTATAATAAAAAAGTATAATTTGAGTGTAAATCAAAACAATAAAATAAATTTAAAAATATATGAAAAAATTTATATTATATTTATGCTTTTTTTTTAAGCTTGCATGATCCCTAATACAGTTTGTGTCATCAAATTATTGAATTTATATCAATATCAAATATCAAAATAATTTATAAATAAAGAATAAACGCGTATAAAATAAAGTAAATTAAATGGAGTCTGTGTCTCAAAAGTTTCTTTTCTTTTCTTATTCTGAATTTCTTTAAAGCTGTTTCAAACAAATCCATAAAATTTGTTTTTTTCCTGCAATTTCATAATGCTGAAATAAAAATATAATTTTCAATTAAAAAAACAAAATAACCTTGATATATAAACTTTAAAAATTAAATAAAAATATTTTTTATTTTTATTATCAAATTCTATATTAAATATAATGGTAAATATTTCTTTACACAGTCAGCCCCGATGATCTTGACCTTGACATGTGTTGTCAAGGACATGATCCTGAATAACTTCTTGTAACTTAATCGTCGTTCATTGCTTATTTAAAAGTTATAAATAAAAAAAGTTTGAGAAATTTACAAGTTTGTGTCAGGTCTATCATTGTACGGTTCAGGTTTTTAACTTTCCACACGAACCGAGATCCACCCCTACTCTCCCCTGCCTGTGGGGGAGAGGCTATCCCCCTCCCTCGCTTACATGTGTACTGTCTACACACATCAGCATACATATCAGCAAATTACTTTCCTTAGTATTGACACAAATTCGTATATTTTTCAAACTTTTTTGTTCATAACTTTTAAATAACCAATGAGCGACGATTAAGTTATAACGAAAAGTTGCTCACAGTCATGTCCTTGACAACATATGTCAAGGTCAAGATCATCGACTCCATTATCAAAAAAAGAAAAAAAAGGTCAAGATCATTGGAGCTGACTATATAAAGGGAAATATTTACCCTTAAAAATATTGCAATACATTACATATTCACGAAGTATCTCAAATTGAATGTGTAGTGTGCGTGCATGTGCGTGTGTGTACAAATACATATTGAAATGTCCAGGCATTCTTGCTGGTCAGTGTACAACCAAAATTGGAAAAATTTAAAGAATGTGAATTTTGCAGAACCATTAAATATTTTTATATTAGACAGACGTTTCTATTAAGAAGTATCAATCACAAACAAAATATGTTATTTTCAAGATCACATATACGTAAATAAATACCTTAGCAATGCTATCGTCTTCATCAGCACTGTCATCTGCGGTAGATGGAACGCGTGCACTTAATCGACTAAAAACTGTTTTTGGTTCTACATTTGAACTCCCTTGCCAGCGCCGTTTGCCTCCAGGCAGTTCATTATTCACAAACTCTGTTATAGTTCTTCGACGATCTTCTTGCAATAGTCGTTTTTGAGGTATTCTAGAAAATAATGAATTAAATAAAACAAAATTACACCTAACACAATCACACTAACAAGAATATATATAAAAATATATATATAGTTATTTAATATATAATAAAAAAAATATATGTGTGTGTGTGTGTAATATAAGGCTGGTATTACTACATTTACGCAAGCGTTACTTCTGTAGTAACTTACAATAATTCCTTCGCGTAACCGAGATTTTGTAATAACTTACGATAATTTACTCCGCGTAAACGAGTAAATTATCGTAAGTTACTGAGAAGTAACGCTCGCGTAAAAGTAGCAATAGAAAGTAATCTTATATGTAAGATCCAACTATAAATATCGCTTTAAGTAACATACATATGAAATAAACGAGAAAAATATATAACAAGTAGTACAAAAATAAAGGTTACACGAAAATGTATGAGAATATACGTGATAATGAATATTGCTAAAATATCTCATGACTGTTATTATAAAGTACTTTAAAAATTCATAATAATTTTATAAATTTAGAAAATAAATTAAAGATTTTTGAATTAAATATAACCTAGATTGCAATGGACCGCTTTCACCATCAGGAATATCCCGGCCCAAGATTTTACGAATGCTGCGATCGAGACCACGAAGCCCATCGCGGGCGACTTCTAACTGAGCTTCTAATCTGTCGGCTCCCCATAACTCTTGACAATCTAATTTCCTCATTACAAATTCTTCAACCACTTAATAACACAGAAAATAAATTTCTTTAACAAAAATCACAATAGTATCATCAATATCGTCAATCGTCGCCAAAAGACTAAAGAGATTTTATAAACTGTGAATTTAGACATAAACATAGTAACGGCTCTTGCTCATAGAACGCAGAAACACTTGCGCGCAGCAGAAAGCGAAGCGGTAGCCAATCAACATGCCATTTTTTCGTAAAAACTAGTAGTTTATTGATTACCACTTTTTTACTACGTTTACGCGAGCGTTACTTCTGTAGTAACTTACGATATATCACTCGTTTACGCAGAGTAAATTATCGCAAGTTACTACAAAATCCCGTTTACGCGAAGGAATTATTGTAAGTTACTACAAAAGTAAAAACGCTCGCGTAAGTAGTATACGATATACGACTCGCATTTGTAGACCTAGCATTGTGACTAGAGTGAATTTTGGAACGCAGTCCATATACTGGTTATACTGCTGTGGTGGAATTTTGGAACGCTCTGGTGGAAACATCAATGTTTACCGTCACTAGATGTCAGTATTAAGAGACGATTATAATTCCTCTGTCGACGTAATTTCGTACTAAGCAGTATTGCAATTGGCAACGAGTCAAGCACGAGCGAGAGAAGTGATCAAAAAATGGCATCCGTGCCGACGTCGCACAATGAGGTTTCCCAGGAATTTTCTGTCAACAAACTCATCCGTGTCGGTTATTACGAACTGGAAAAAACTATTGGTAAAGGAAATTTTGCCGTAGTTAAAATGGCCACTCACGTCGTAACAAAATCCAAGGTAAAAGACGCCGTAAAAACCTTTAGTCACAAACATGAAATCCGTCATTTTGTCGTTAATATCTTCTGAATATCTGTGTGAATACTTCTTTAGTTTTATATTTTTAGGATTTAATTATAACATATGATTGTTTTAATACAGTTATGTTTTATGGCTATATTTAACCAGTTAATATTTTAAAAAGTACATTTATCATTGTTCAAAAAAATACATTGTTGCCTTATTTGAAGTATGTAATTCATATGTATAAATTTCATAAATCATGTTATTTATATTTGCACATTAGACATTTTGAGCAAACATGCAACAGCAATATATCAGTAGCAGAAATATTTCTTGTAATTTTAAAATTGGTTTATAGCTAGCTTGATTTTAAATTTGTATATCCAAACTTATATCCTTTTAATTAAAATGTGCCGTTAATGAGAAAAAGAAAGGAATAGTGACTACACACATACATTTGTGTACATACAGATACATATTCACGCATATAAATACACTAGTGAGGTTATATGTTTATTATATTTTCTGAGTTAATTGCGAGGTTAATTGTATATATTGGAAAGTATATATATATAAAATTTTACTTAAAATTATAGTTCATTTCCATGACTTGACACGTTAATATGTTTGATTTTATAGTTATATGAATATTATGTTAAAAGTAACAACTTACTAGTATTTTACATAAATACATATATACTTAGTTAGAAGGTACACTAGGGCTGCATTCCACTTATCGCTCACAACGCTCGCGAGCATCATTTCGTCCTTGTTTAACACTTGACAAACAACAAGGATAAAATGATTCCACGAGCATTGCGAGCGATAAGTGGAACGCACCCTAGGTAATCTGCTTGCACTTTTCTATAAAATTATATATATTTTTTGGAGTAAATCGAGTAATTCTTTTATTGTGTCGAAAAGGTTATACAAATTTGTGAAGATATGCATGCAAGTCGCTTGTGCTACTAAATTTGAAAATTGCTTTTTTTGATAGTTAATTTTTCAATGTATAACAATTTGATATTTTTTATTCAGTTTAGTGGATATTATTTCCCATTTCCATCTAAGATCTGAATTCTTTCCTTAAATATCTTATATACAACTATGAAACTCGCTACATAATTATAAAAATAGAACCATATAAGTTCATTTTTATCGCATCAATAAATTATTGAATCAAATGTGATATAAAGAAAATATAAGGTACACATGCTATTTATATTTAAATCTATTTTTTTCATATAGACGAAATTTGCTCATATTTTTTTTATTTATATATATACATATCTGGATATACTCATAAAGAGCATAAAATTAAAAATATTAAAAGCTATTGTTTAGAAACTTATTAGATAGCAGTAAAGTTTTTTTTTGCATTTTTGCAATTAATGCTGTTTATATGCATATATATGGCAAGATATATTGAGTGTTACTGCCGGATTACTCAGAGAGAGAAGTGACTAAGATTTTTTAAGTAAAATTATATTTTTTGCATAAATTGATTTTTGTCATGATTTTGCATCTCAAAATATTAAGATTATCAAAAAAAGAAACATTTAAATGTGATTTTTAAAATTATATCTATTTTTATAAGTGAACCACTAACTTATATTTAAAGATGCGTCTGTAATATGCAATTGCATTTCTTACTTTTTTAAATGTAGCTTGTAGTTACATGTTTTATTATATTAATTCTTTTTTTTTACTTTTTGTATAAAATATTTAGATAATATTATTTACTTTTTGACGATATATAATTATCTTAATATTTTTACATGTAGGATGGAATAAGAATGAATTTGTAAGAAAGAGTAGTAAATGGGGGGAAAAGAAACGCAAAATATTGACTTCTCAATATCTCTTTCTGTTATCGAGAAATCTTGCAACAATACTTTATATATCATGTAAAATGTGCGTATCAAACTCTTAGATATTAAAAAAGATTTTGTCACTTATATTTAGTTAAAAAAATAGCTTTTATTTTTAACTTTATGTGTGTGTGTGTGTGTGTGTGTGTGTGTGTGTATTCGATTTTTCTACTTTTTAAAAGTCGAAGAGTGAAATATCACTCAAAACGAGTAAAATGCAAATGTAAGGAAAAGTAAAAATTGTGCCTGTGTACTTCGAGTGATTTGTCACTCTAAGAAAGAGTAAAATTGCGCTCTATAAGTTGGAGTAAAATTGCATTCTATTTAAGTAAAAGAACTCTTTTCGAGTGCAGTAGATCAGTATCCATAGAAGTGAATTATATCACTACAATTTTGAATAGAAAATTACGTCTTATAAGTTAACGGAACAAAGTGAGCAGAATCGATTTTAATTAATATTTTTATTTGTTGCTTATTTGTTGCTAAAAAGTTGCCAAAGAAAAAAATTTGTTGTTCTGTAAGTTTTCTTAAAAAACAATGTTCCGCTAGAAGAAGATTAAGTTAGCGTGACAATATACATATAATAACGAAATTACACATAACAATAACGTAAGAATTTGTTGCTAATTTGTTGCTAATTTGTTGCTCGCAAAATAAGTGTAAACAATAGCGGAAAACCTCAGCGTGCGGAGTTATAAAAGTAAAGTATCAGAAAAAAATTTGTTGCTCGTTTAAATTTGGTACTGGCGTATTGTCTGAATTTGTTGCTCTCAAAATATCCGAGTTCCGAATTTGTTGCTTGCAAAATAAGTATAAACAATAGCGGAAAAACTCAGCGTGCAGCTAGTTACAAGAGTAAAGTATTAGAAAAAAATTTGTTGCTTATTTAAATTTGGTACTGGCGTATTGTCTGAATTTGTTGCTCTTGAAATATCCGAGTTCCGAATTTATTGCTTGCAAAATAAGTATAAACAATAGCGGAAAACCTCAGCGTGCAACTAGTTACAAGAGTAAAGTATTAGAAAAAAATTTGTTGCTCGTTTGGTACTGTTTGGACCTATTGTCTGAATTTGTTGCTCTCGAAATATTCAAGTTTTGAATTTATTGCTTGTTGTAAAAAGAATTTGCTCGCTGTATTAAAAGCTGGACCTCTAACACAGTCTTTTTATACGGCAGATTTGATAGTCGAAAATAGGAAAGAAAAATATACATTTTTAGCTGTGATAGATTATAAAGGACCACATCATACTCGAAGATCCAGTCAACAACTAGGACATTTCACAACATTATGTCTTTGTCCAAATAAGACATGGATGCTGTATGATGACTTAACAGAAAAAGAACAAAGAAAACCTGATACTTATAAAACAGATCCTCAGTTACTAATATGTGTATTGAATAAACATGAAACATAAATTCTAATAACTTTTTATTCCACATACACCACAGACACATACATAATTTCCTTTATACGTTTTACTCTAACAATAAGGATACAAAACTGATTTTTTGTAACTGCATGCTGACAACTTTGCTGTTATTTACATTTATTTTGCAAGCAATAAATTCAGAACTTGTATATATCCAGAGCAACCAATACGTCAGTAAAAAAGTTACTTTGTCCGTTGTGCGCAAAGCACGTGAGTTAGCATTCTTCCTTTCTTTTATTGAGAGAATTGTCGCGCATGCGCATAGCGAATAAAATTTTCTGCCAGACAGAGAGAATGATATCGTCTGTAACGTGATGTTTTCGGCCTTTTCCCGACCCAACTGGCAATGTAGTTTTATTACATATATGAGTCTGTCACACAAAATGACAGCTGCATGTACATAAGACTGTCTAGACCAATGAGCATCTATAACATAAAGCATGCTATGTTAGACTAGATGCTCATTAGTTTTAGTTATGCATATGCAGCTATGTTATTTTGTGTGTTATAGGCCTAACACCAAATCCAGCCGCAGATTATATGTTGATGTACAAGGGTCGTAAAAGAAAAAAATGAATTTAAATGATACAAAGAACACAGTTTATTATTAAAACCTGTGTATAATTACTATATAAGAAAGAAATATAGTTTATATACAAATCAAGATATTCCAAAATGTAAATATTGCATACAAGTAATAAATGGCAAGTTTGCGAGATAGAAAAAACCATGGAGAATGAAAGTGACCATTATCCAAGAAGCTAATTGCACAAAAATTCAATATCAATGAAAGCCGCAAAGAATCAGTAACTGTAGCAAGAGAAAAAAGACATCTGGTGCAATATAATCTTCACGTTTATGTTGTTACGAAAAAACTATCAATGAAATTATGTATCTAAGAATAATGAAATACAACAACTTTAAGACTAAACGACAAAAGACTGATCACTAGATGACTGGGGCAACGTTCTCTGGATCGATGAATTGAAATTTAAAATCTTCGGCTTTAAACGACATATTTTTATTTGACATATGCCTAGACTACATTATACTAATAGTAAAATATGGAAGTGACTTATAGTAATATGAAAATATCTATAAAAGAAGTAAGGCATTCACACACATTTCGTATCAATTGTATTCTCAAGAAAGAAATACAAAGAAATTCACGAAAATCATGCCTTTCTTTCAAATAAGCAATTAATAGATAGGTTTATAATGCAAGTGCATAATAATGCAAAATATATTTTACAGTTTTGTAAAAAGTATTTGGAAGACCGTGAAAGAATTGTACAAAATATTGATTGGACTCTTCAATTGACAGATTTAAATGCAATCAAATTTTTGGAAAGACAAAACTACATGAAAAAGGGTCCAGTTTTTAAAAAAGATTGGAAAATTTATAAAAGATCTGATGTATATCATATATTATAACAGAAACTATACAAAAAAATATAATTAAAAATGTGATTAAAAAAGAAATTATACAAAAATTAATCAAAAGAATATCAAGATTGTGTCAAATGAGCATGTCAAATAAAAAAAAGGATTTTTTTTGCGAAAAGGAAGTTTAACACACACACACAATAATAATCACACATAATAACTAAAACAGTCAAAATTACAAGTTTATAATTTTTTTTAATTACTTAAACTTATAACGGCGCATATTTTCTGAGATTTTCCGTGACTTTTGTTGCAATGTAAGTGATTAAATTGATCAATTTACTTTCCTCCTTTATCCTTTTTCTATAATGATATACAGGGTATCTCATTTTAATTTTTCCACGTAATTATCTTTCGTACTATTTGTTTTTTGAAAAAAATATTTTGAATAAAACTTACTCTGTTTCGAAAAGGACATCTTATTATAGACACAGGTCTTATCTAAATGGAGGTGCCTCTAAGATTTCAAGGTAATCTTTATTTTTTTAAATAATGGTACAATAAAAAATAGGGGTTTTTATGTATAAAAAAAACATTCCAAAGATTACCTTGAAATCTCAGAGGTAACTTTACATAGGCAAAACTTGTATCTATAATGAAATGTCTCCCTCGAAACAGAGCAAGTTTTATTTGAAATATTTTTTTGAAAAACAAATGGTTCAGGAGATAATTGTGTGGAAAGATTAAAATAGGATATTCTGGTTAAGGAAAGATCAGGGCTATCTGTCTGGACTTTACGCTTTTTTTCAAGTTTACTAAAATACTAATAAAGATATTTGGCTAAACATTTTAATGATACAATCTTTTAACTTTGCTATAAAAAAAAATAAAACAGAATTGTTAATCTTTTAACATTTTACAGAGATTAATTTCTTAAGTGGTCAAGCGTAGAGAGATGGCCCCATATGCTGGGCTATCTGTCTACATTCGAGGGGCTGTTTGTCCACATAATAATAAACACATTATTTATATTAATTTTTATACTTAATAATATCATTTATTATTAATATTGAAAAAACTGCCTAGTCATTGGAGTCAGCAGTAGTAGACACTTCGTGTAGATTTTGTAACAGGATTCCTGCGTGGAGCTGACTTTTCTTTGTATACGGTGGCATCAAACTGATTTTGAGCCTGTCACAAAATCAACATAATGAGTTTCTTTTGTTCCTTTTTTCATTCTTTTTTGCATTTAAGGCTTTTGCTTTTTCCTCAACAGTTTATTTTGGAGGGTGATGAGGTTAACAGCGCTTAATACTTTGTGGGATTTTTTTGGCATTTTTGCGTAGGGGTGCTTTTTGAAGAGGGTTGAACTAGGTCAACAGGTAACTTTACTAGTGGAGGGTCGCAAGTTTGGTCCTGGTGTAGTTACTGGCGGTACTAGTTTGTTGCTGATTAGAAAGAGGTGCCAATTTTGCAAGAGCATGTGATTTGGTATCGTCAATAACCGACTCATTGTCACTTTCAACGGCTACTAAATCTGTTTTGCCGATGGGTATAGGCTTATCAGTTACGCTAGCTGGCAAGAAATCTGATTCGTTGAATATTTCTAAATTAAACGGATGGATTCCTGTCTTTTTGAAGTCTGCAACAATGTTTGTTGGTGTAATGGATACTGGAGATACTGGAAATAGCCATTTTGACGATCTCTGGAATATTGTCATATGTCATCATTTTTCCAGGATTATTTGTGATCCAATTATTACACGCGGTATTGTAAGCTTTCTTAAAAGGCCCGTACATAGACACATCTAATGACTACACTTTGTTACTACAGTGCGGGGGAAGAAACAACATTGTTATGCCGTTTTCACGCGCAAAATTTATTGTTGCAACACTTATGAGCGATGGGTGATTATCTAAGTGACAGCAAAAGGACGGGCCTTTCTTTCGAGCATCTACTAGGACTGGTGATTTGCTTTGAAGGTTTCGATATTCGAAGTTTCGAAAAATATATTTGTGTGAATGGCGAATTAATTTATGTGCTCAAAAAATAATTTTTTTGAAATTAAAATTTTAAAGTATTATAACACATGAATTATTACATATTTAATATAGAAGAGTTTTAAATAAAAAGTCAAGCAGTTTTTACTGAAACATGAAGCGAGTTTTTGGAAATATTTCCTGTTCTGATAAATAATTATTTAAAAAGGTTAGTATTGCAATTAATATTTATATACTATCTTATTTAAAAAAATATATATATATATTAAAAAGAATAGGTGTCGAGAATAGCGTTCGTTGTATATAAGTGAATAAGATAGTTTTTAAAAAAGTGGAGATTACTTTTAAACTTTCAAAAAATCAATTTTTTAATTAATTTTTATTAAATGTTGAACTTTTTATATTTTTAACAATTAAAGTAATTTAAATCGACCTGACTGGCAATATATATAACGTCTTTCCGATATGAACATTGAAAAACTGTGAGCCAACTTGGTTTGTCGGATTCACACAGCACTTTTTTCAGATCAATATCGAGACATTATTAATTTTGACCGTGGTTTTGGTCCCTTGATGTAATTTCTAAATTAAATAGTTTTTAATTTTATTGCGAAAAATATTACCCCAGCCAGGGTTTGAACCTGGAACCTGGAACTTCCCGTATACCGTGCGGGTGTCGTGCCAATTCGACCACTGGGGCTGTGGTAATATTTATCGCAATAACAACTGTAAGATGGAGCACCGATTACTAGGTCGACGGTGTATAATAAACAGAATAATAAATTTTTCTATTTTTTTTTTTAATAAAACGCTTGTTAAAATTTGAAATATTTACCAAGTTATAATATTTTGTTACGTCAGAGATTCAAATTTTGTTAATACTGTCACTTTAATCACGCATTTTTCAAAATAAATCGAATTGTTCAATACATTTTACTTTTAATCTAATTAAAAATTGTTAATACAATTAACAATTTGTTTTTAAACTAAATTATTTTTAAACTATATATTTTTTGTTAAAAAAATAAAAAAGTATGGTTTTATTATCTCTAATAAAAACTTGTTAAAAAAAACGGGCACAGCTGTGCCGCAAGCAACAACGTAGAGCTACGTCGACTATCACTATTTCATGTTAAAGTATTCAGCGAAGGAAAGTAGACGTAGGGCTACGTCAACTGTCACTATTATTTAGCCAGACAGATTTTTTTTTAAATAAGAGACTACCGATGACTATAAAAAAATTTTATAAATTTATAGACAGCAATCCTGAAATTTCGATCTATAGATAAAGAGGAAATTCGAATGATTTATATTTTTTAATTACATTTTTACTTATTTTTATTATTGAAGTACTTTTTTTTATAATGGAATATTATAAATTGGGGAACTTAACGGATAGCATGTGACAATTAAATCATATAGTAAAAAAATTATTTTCGAAAAAAAATGAGTTTCTTAAAAAAATTGAAGTTATTGAAATCCCATCTTCATCAATGGCTTAAATATTTCGAAACTAAGTCTAGGATTTGTGAGATTTTTTTGAAAAACAAAACGGTTGCATTAAAAAACATATTTTTTACTTAAATCTTAAAAAAAAACAGTCATATTGCCCATTAAAAATTTTTTTGATATTTTCTTTAAAAAGTGCAGTAAAAAGAAAAAGATTACCTCATTTTATACAATATTTTTTTCTTTTTAAAGTTACAGGCATTTGAAATTTTAAACTGTATTTTTTTGAAAAAAATCTATAATTTAAGTATGTGTAGAGATGAAAATCTAAAAAAAGTCATGGAAGCAACTTTTATTTAAACAAAAATGAAAACAAAAAAATTTCTGCCAAATCAAAAATGGTCGAGGAAAATCTTCTGTGATTTGGCATGAAAAATGCGCTATATATATATATATATATATATATATATATATATATATATATATATATATATACACTATATATATGTATGTTTGTATATATATATATATATATATATATATATGTACACTGATAAAAATTGATGCGAATTTACAAAGGAAATTTATTTAATTTTAGGAGAAATTTACTGAATTTTTATAGGTTTTTAATTTCAAATTTGCATTGTTTTTTTAAATTAAAAATACAGAAATTTTATAAAAAATTAACTGAATCTGGTATTTTTACAGATCATTTGTAAATTAGCTCCTAGTATTGTTAAATTTATTCACAATATTATATACATGTACATCTCACATACCTACTTAAATTTTATTTCTATACAGTAAATTTACAGTCTGGTATGGGATTTTACTTTCAGTAGCGTGGTATTACGGTATATTCGAAATTATTGCTGTAATAGAAGGTTAAGTAGCTAAATATCTGACATATCTGCAGTATCTGTGAGATGTAAAATTTGTGACTTTACTCATAAAAACACAAAATCTATAATTAAACATGATTATAATCATATAAGGACTAGGGCTGTAATTTTTGACAACTTCGAAACATTGAAAAATTTGAAGCTTTGAATATTGAATCCTTCGAAGCAAATTTCATCGTACGGGTATCCGAATTAGGACTGGTAATTTGCTTCGAAGGATTAGATATTCGAAGCTTTGAAAGTTCGAAGTTAACTTCGAAGCTTTGAATTCTTTCGAAGCTTATTATTCGAAGCTTCAAAGTTGTCAAAAATAACAGCCTTACTTTAAATGTTTATATATAAACAATACCATATATTGTAGAAATAACTGGAATTATTTATATTATATTATAGTTGACTGCAGATCATAGAACTGATAATATGGCTCGATATACATTAATTGAGATATGGAAAAAAATGATCAAAGATGGAGATTGTCGAATACGGAAATTCTTCTTGTGGCATTACTTTATTGTCAGTGGGAAAATCGAAACCATAAATAATATAATTACGAAATATTATATGGGATGTTTAAAAGAAAAACATCTACGAAGTTTTAGATGAAAGAAACTATTGAGTAGAATTAATTGTATCGTTAAAATGAAAATTTATTGTAGATAAACAAAAATATGGTCTATGTTATATATTAATTAGGTGAGAAAAAGTTGTCAATGTTAATGGTTTTATGTTATGAAATAAAAAATGGATTTTTTTGATGAAATAAACGTCGAAGTATTAATGAATGAGAAGATTTAATAAATTCAATGTATTGCTGAAAATTGGAAAAAGGAATTGTTAATGAATTAAATTTTGACTTATTCGGAAGAGCAATAGAACACATATGCAACGTTCAATTAGTATTAGAAGTAATTGTTGAAATTAAGAATTTCACGCAGTGTTTCAAACAAAAAAATTATTTTATTCAATCTATGAAAGAACGTGGTGTTGACCACGTGATGCACGCGTGGTATACGCGTGGCTCCTCTTTACAAAAATTAAACTAATTCTAAATTCTAATTGCTAATCAGAGTCTTTCGCTTTATAATAACCAATCACGCTTTACAATAATACTGCTCTGATAACCGCTCTGATCAGACTCGCCGTGTACTTATCTGAAATTACGTCACCCCGGTCAGCTCACTTCGGAGTCCTATGCTACCTGATCTGTCGCCTATGAGAAAGAGAGTTATTCCTCGCGAGCACGTGCCTATAAAGGTTCCTATCGTCTTGTTTTCATGATTCTAAGATCGCTAATCATTAGACCGCGCTCTCAATAAGACACGGGATTCGTGTGTTAGGTGTGGCGCGAGAATTACTTTCCAACAGTAATTTTAGATATTAAACTTCAATTGTGAAATATAGTGGAAAAAACATTGTGGTTTAAGGAATTTTTCATGAAAAAATTGATTTACTCGAAATTAAGACCATGGATAATATTATATACAATGATATCTTGAAAACAAATGTATTTTAATATACTAAAAGAAAAATGTGTGCCATAAAATAAAATTGAATTTTAGCATGACAATGGTTATAATATAAATCAATGTTAGTCAAAGGATCTATTATCCTGTGAGAATGTGAAAGTTTTAAATTGCCGTCTCAATCTCTGGACTTCAATTAAATATTCGATTAAATATCTGTGACAAGAAGCAAAGTGTCGAGCCCAAAAATATAAACATTCAAACAAGACAGCATTATATATAATACAAAAATGTAATGTAGAAAATTAGGATAAAGCGTCTTCTGATTACGTTACGTGTTTAATCGAGTGCACATTTTGCTGCCATTATTGCTGTGAAAGATGTGACTTCCAAATATTTATAATAAAAACGTGGTCTAAAAGATTTTAAATGTGCTGTACTGTAAGTTAAATTATTTGTTTCTCTTATATAACGAAGTGACCGGAGACTATTTAACTTGCAATTTGTTACATAAATACGTACAAGATTATAAAAATATTTATTTGTTTACACTACTTTCTTTCATCTAACTCATTTTTATAATAAATTTATATATTTAATATTGGTTTTACGAAGCTCGTTCAAGTCAAACCGAGACTTATAGTTGCACGAAATATAATAGCGTTTTCCATTGGGATAAACTCATCGGCACTGGCAGCACTGAGTGCTTGAAGCGTATTATGCGATCGCGACGAGTTTTTTGTGGTGGTAAGTGACAAGTGTCTCCTATCATCGGTATGCGGCGTACTTCTCTCAGTTAAATTGATAGCAAAATAGCAGACAACAGTGTTAACGCATATATGGAACAGCGAATTATTATAAAGATATTTCTTGTGAATGGAGGCGTGAAACCGGCGGACATTTGCAGAAGACTCCAAGCACATTACGACGATGAGACAATTAGCTTCAGTAAAACATTTGAATGGTGCAAACGATTTAAAGATGGCCGTACATCATACTGCCTATCGCACTACTTTACATTATTGGAACTTGTATGGGAGATATTGCTTCATCCTCCTTCAGTTCAGACCTTGCTCCGAGCGATTTTCATTTTTTCGGACCTTTAAAAAACTTCTTGGAAGGCCAGCATTTCAGAACTGATGGTGAGGTAAAACACGCTGTCCGATTCTGGCTCCGGTACAGATGAATTTTTTTATGCTACTGGTATCCAGGTGTTAGTGAAACGGGGCAAGTGCATAAAAATGTAGCAGGAGACTATATCGAAAAATAAATATAGTTTTTATTTTTATAAATGCGTTCTATTATTTCGTACTTTACCCTTAAAAGTTTCGGTTTGACTTGAACAACCCTTGTATCTCCTTCTTTTTAAATCCTGCTTTTAAAAAATTAAACAACTATTTCTTTGATCGGAAACTTTTGCATGTCATCTACCTTTAGAATATTAAGTTATATTGATATTGTATTTATATTGTTATAGGTTGCTATAAAGATAATAGATAAAACTAAACTAAATGAGGAAAACTTAGCAAAAATTTTTCGTGAAGTACATATAATGAAAAGGTTACGACATCCTCATATTATAAGACTGTACCAAGTAATGGAAACGGAGAAAATGATATATTTAGTGACAGAATATGCTCCTGGAGGTGAAATATTTGATCATCTTGTTCGAAATGGTAGAATGCCAGAACCAGAAGCACGAAGAGTTTTCCGTCAGATTGTACTTGCCGTTCATTATCTGCATCAACAAAGAGTAGTTCATCGAGATCTTAAGGTCTAGCTGTTGTGTTATATCGAAATTGGATGTCCTACAATCTTAATTGTTAATAAAATTTATTACAAATTGTATACATATTGTTATATGCATATAATTAGCTTTTGCTTCTTCTTTTTTTAGGCTGAAAATTTGTTACTTGATGCAGACAATAATATAAAACTTGCTGATTTTGGATTTAGTAACGAATATACACCTGGTGTTCTACTTAGTACATGGTGTGGTTCACCACCATATGCCGCACCTGAAATTTTTGAAGGAAAACACTATGATGGTCCAAGAGCTGACGTATGGGTATGTTATAGTTTTTATATACATATATTTTTTTTAATATTTAAAGGCGACTTATGTAAATAACCCTATTATATATAGTTTAATTAATTTGATCAAACACTGCTGCGTTGCAGCGCGCACGGGATTGATTGACTTATGTCTGTTTTCACCAACATCGTTTAACTTTAACTTTAGTCTAACTAACCTAAGGGAGACTGTTAGAAAGAGACAAAGAATAAGTCAAACTAAGGTTAAAGTTAAAACGACGTTGATGAAAACGGGCATTAATGATTAAATAACTCAATGAATAACAACACGCGCGCGCGTGCGAACGCACGCGCACACACACACGCACACGCACACACGCGCGCACGCGCACGCACGCACACACACGCACACACACGCACGCACGCACGCACACACACACACACACACACACACGCACGCACACACGCACGCACGCACGCACGCACGCACGCACGCACGCACGCACGCACGCACGCACACACACACACACACCCACACCCACACACACTCACTCACACACACACCCACCCACCCACACACCCACCCACCCACCCCCACACACCCACCCACCCACCCACACACACACACACACACACACACACACACACACACACACACACACACACACACACACACACACACACACACACACACACACACACACACACACACACACACACACACACACACACACACACACACACACACACACACACAAACACACAAACACACACGCCCACACGCACGCACGCACGCACGCACGCACGCTCGCACCCACGCACCCACGCACCCACGCACCCACGCACCCACGCACCCACGCACCCACGCACCCACGCACCCACGCACCCACGCACCCACACACCCACACACCCACACACCCACGCACCCACGCACGCACGCACACACACACACACACGCACGCACACACACACGTCCCCCTTCAAACCAAACAACTTTCGTCTGAACCATTTCTTTCTAGAATCACAAATAAAAAAGTTTTTGGGGGTGATTGATTGAAATGGGACACTCTTTGTGCGCGTGCGTGTACGTGTGCGTGTATATTTATATAAGTCCGTTAAATATTAAAAAATCCACCATTTATAAACTACGCAACGGATACTATATTTTATTACATTGACATAAATTTTTCAAGTTTTTTACATATCTCTGAAATGCTCAATGTATCCATTTTTGCAGATGCAGCAGACATCTTGACGATACTCTATTTCATTTCACACACGTGTCATGGCCGTTCTGGTCACTGGATTTAACTTATGCGACTTTCTCGTGATTTGTGAAGGATACTGTCTTTGTGTCCCCATTCTCTGCTAATCTTATGGAATTTTGCACTGTATCACCGTGGCTGTGATACTGATTGACTGTGACATGTCACGCGTGTAGAATAAAATAGAGTATCGTCTAAATGTCTGCCACATCTGCAAAGGTAGACACGTTGCGCATTTGTATGTAAAAGGTACGTAAAGTTGAGGTATGTAAAAAAAACTTAGAAATTTACTTCCAATTCAGTGTAATGAAATGTAGTGTCTTTTGCGTAGTTTATGAATAATGGATTTTTTAAATGTTTTATGGACATATGAATAACCCTGTATATATTTTTTTATTCTAAAAAGTACAATTGTTCAAATATAATGATAATTATTTACTTTAGGAGAAGCACCTTCGATGACCTTAACCTTGATATATGTTGTCAAGAACATGACCCTGAGTAATTTTTCCTCATAACTTATTCGTCTCTCATTGCTTATTTAAAACTTATGAACAAAAAAAGTTTGAGAAATATAACAGTTTGTGTCGATACTAAGGAAAGTAATTTGCTGATATGTGTATATAGACAGTACACATGAAGGCGGGAGAGGGGCTGCCGCCTCTATCCCGCAAGCAGGAATGGATGGGCGTGGATCTCGCTTTGCGTGAAAAGTTAAAAACCCGAATCGTACAATGATAAACCTTGTTTTATCTTATAAGCAGGGTTGGGGTTAAGTGGGGTGGATCTTACTTCTCGTGGATGTTTCTCTGGACAGCATTGTACTTTCCACGCAAAGCGAGGTCCACCTTATTCCACCCCACCCCAACCCTGCTTATATAAGGTGAAACAAGGTTTATATTATTGACAGTTCGGGTTTTTAATTTTTCACGCAAACCAAGGTTCACCCCCACTCACCTCTGCCTACGAGGGAAGGGCTACCGCCGGCTACATGGTACTATCTAATATATCAGCAAATTACTTTCTTCAGTACACGGAAAAAATGATGTTGTATCAACAGCATCATTTTTGTATCAAGAGCATCAGTGTAATTGCGATAAAATTTATTGATGCAACATCAATATTAATGAACAAAAAACATCAGATAATTATTTTAATAACTTAAATATTTGGTCCAATAATATCCAGTTGAATTAACTATTTATGTTTATGGCAGCCCGTGACGTCGATGTTTGATTGAAGCAACTTTATTTTTTTTTCTATGTACTGACACAAACTATGGAAATGCATGGAAAGTGTATCCGTGGAGGCAGTAGGTTCCACTCCTCTTACGATTTCCACATACATATTAGTCATTTGTGCCTTTCAACGTTCAAAATAATTATTATATTTTTTAAATTCTTTTGTTCATAACTTTTAAATAAGCAATGAGCGACGATTAAGTTATAAGAAAAAGTTACTTAGGGTCATGTCCTTGACAATATTAAGGTCAAGGTTATCGGAGGTGCTTCCCCTAAAGTAAATAATTACCAATATAATTTTATTCTAGTTACACAGAGTGGATATAGAACTTATTAATGATGACCGTACGTGTGCGTGGTACTTCATATACAGGGTGTTGAAAAAAGGTGATACCAAATTTAAGAAGTATATGAAAACAAACCAAAAAGTCTTAAAAAGCCATTTATTTCCGAGTTATAAAACATATTCTGCGGCAGATGTTCGATGTGCCCTTCATTCATTTTAATACTCAATTCGACATACTTTCTTATTGAAGATTGAACATGTTAAAAAATTCCAGGTTTATTGCGTATTTATTAACAAGAGTTTAGGTTTATTGCATATTTATTAATAAGAATTGTCAATTTTCTGTATTAGTTTATCTAATGTATCAACTGATGTGACGTACACTATGTTTTTCAAATGTCCTCATAAATAAAAGTTTAACGGATTTAAATCCGTGAGCGAGGTGGCCATACAACTGGACCGCCACGTCATATCTACTTTTTCTGAAAACAATTGCTTAAATGTTGTTTAACAGTTATGAGCACCATCATACATGAACTACATTTATTGTCTACGTAGAAGAGCAATTTTTCTAAAAGTTCGACGATGTTCATTATTCATCAACCTTAGAAGTTTGTAAAGGACGAGTATACGAGCGGTCGCGTGTAAATACGTTGTACAATGAATACTCGTAAAACGAACGGAGAATACACATCGAATGTTTTATAACTCGGAAATAAATAGTTTGATAAATGTGTATAAAAGGTCAAACCTCACCGATTTTATCGCCATTTTAATATGTTGTAGGGGAGGTCTTTCTGAGTAATTCTACGCAAAAAGAAAGTGGGGGATGGCATTGGTTCAGAAGATATAACAAATTAAAGTTTCACAATTTTAATACTTTTTTTAGGTGTTGTAAAGTCACATTAGTTCTAAGAGAAGTAATTTGCTGATGTGTGTATAGACAGTACCATGTAGGCGGAGGAGGGGTGGTAGCCCCTCCCCTACAAGCAGAGATGGGTGGGGGTAGACCTCGATTCGCGTGGAAGTTATAGGTATTTTGTCAACAATCAAATTGACCAATTTTTCACAATTTGTTAGAAGCTTTTACCATGCAACTACACGAATTTCTCAGCCTCGTTAACGATAATAAGAAGTCGGTCAATTCAATTGTTGACAAAATACTCATGACTTTCCACGCAAACCGAGATATATCTAGACCCTCCCCCGCCCACATGTGTACTGTCTATACATACATCAGCAAATTACTTACCTTAGTACTAAAAAAAATAACATATTACAGCATATACAAACTTTAATATCAAATTTCAATTTGTTGTATCTTTTAAACTAATACCGTCTTCCACTTTTTTCTGGCGTAGAATTACTCAGAAAGATCTATTCTACAACATATTTAAGTAGCGATAAAATCGGTGAAGGGTTTGACCTTTTATACACATTTATATAAATAGTTTTTGGAGTAATGCTTATTAAGATCTTACGGTTTGTTTTCACGAATACTACATATAAAATTTGGTACTACCTTTTTTAACACTCTATATATTATATTTTATATATGTAGGATGGATCAAACAAAATGTTGCAAATGTTATCTCAGGCCAAACAATTTCTACTTGAAATATTTTTTGTCTGAAATTATACAATTAAAAGTTATGTATAACAAAAATTAGAGATTGTTGTACAACACTGATTAATTTATAAATTCAGAAATCAAATTATTTTTTTAGAGTTATTAAATATTTAAAATATTCATTAATATCTCCAAATATTTAATCTAAATACAAAATTTGATCGGATATTTGACAATGTGGATGACACGATTGATGTATAAAGTGCGTTCGTGGAGTGCGTTATTAGCGCTAGGTATTGCATTATTTTATCTTTATCGTTTATTAGATGTAAAACGAGGATGGAATTACATAATAGTGTTAATAATGCGTTCCGTGAACGCACCCTTTGTATTCTTTTTTTTATGTCTTCTACTGTCATTAAAGATGTGAAAAATACTCTATATTTTACACAAGGTTATAAAAAAATCTAATAAGGCGGATGGCAAGAAATAAGAAATAGAATAAGTCATAGTTTATTCGAATGGAAAAAGGGGTTTATATAGGGAAGAGTGGGGTAACTTCGAACACGAGGTAAACGCGAACGATTATTGTAGTAGTATATTAGAGTAGTGATATTTTCTAACTTTTCTCGCACCTAGCGATAGTCCGATATACGTTCAGTGGTATAAGTACGAGAAGTGGGAGAATATCACTACTCTAATATACTACAATAGTTAATTTCTGAAAAATTTCTGAAAAATTTGCAATTAAATTTGGGCATCCAGCCAACTGTATGATAAGTACTAGAACTTAGCTCTAATAAGCAGTGAAACGGTGGTAGCTGCTTTTTTTTAATAACCACTATATTTTATAATGGAATTAACTTTTGTTATTCTTTATAGCAAAATATTAATCATGTAATATTCGTTATACAGGGTGTTTGGTAATAATCGTCGGACCTCTTGTACACAAGTAGAGTGAGTTAAACCGAGTAGAAAAGTCCTCTACCATTTTGCGAAATTCGCAAATATTTGGGAATGGAATGTCTTTTTTCTCGCTGCGCGCTTTTACTAGAGTAGATTGGCCGATCTTTTTCAATTGATTTCTTAGTAAGTATTGCGAGCTTTGCAAAATGGTACAGAACTTTTCTACTCGGTTTAACTCACTCTACTTGCGTACAAGAGGTACAGCGATTATTACCAGACACTTTGTAATATTAAAAAATAAGAATTTGTGTATTTTTAATTGTTTACTATAAAATTCGGACATTGCCATACAATATTACAATATATTTTTACGTTAATTTTCACCCACAACATTGTAGGACAATGTTTGAATTTTATAACAAAATAAAAATTCTTGTGTTTTTTATACACATTCTATATGATAAATATTGCAACATTGTACGGCAAAATGTCCAAATTTTATAATAAATAATTAAAGATACACAAATTCTTGATAATTTTTTATTATATATATAACGAATATTGTATGATTAATATTTTGTTATAAAAAATAACAAAATTAATTACATTGTAAAATATAGTGATTACTAAAAAAAAAGTTGACACTGCCGAAATTTGAACTCTCATCGGCTGTAGATGAAAAAGTATAACCCCTGGTTTCCATGAACGCGTTATAACGCGTGTCAAATATGCGTCTCCATAGATTACCCCAATTAAATGCGTGCTTTTTTTAAACGCGCGCATTTGACGCGCAATTTAACGCGCGGCAATGGGTGCATGGAAATCAGGAGTAAAGGCCCGGGCACATAGAAAAACTTAAGCAGTAAGACGTAAGCAGTAAGCTATTGACCAATCACAGTCGATTATTCTTGAATTGTAAAAATCTCATTAAGGGCCTTGGCACATAAAAAAACTTAAGCAGTTAAACTTAAGCAGTAAGAAATCAACGGTATGGATTCGCTACCGCTTAGGGCCGTGCCTTAAGTTCTTGACTGTGATTGGCTGATTTGCTTACTGCTTGAGTTTTACTGCTTAAGGCCTTAAGGCCTTAAGCCAGGCCTTAAGGCCCGGACACATAGAAAAACTTAAGCAAGTAAGACTTAAGCAGTAAGCAAATCAGCCAATCACAGAATTTAAGACATAACATAAGCGGTAGCGAATCCAAACTGTTGATTTCTTTACTACTTACGTCTTAGGCTGCATCCTCATGGAGAGAGAAATAGCGGAACGGAATTAAAACAGAATCACTCTGATTGACTAATCTCCAGGTGGGGGCTCTTAAGCTGGGATATTAACCAATCAAAGTAATTTCGTTTTAGTTCGGTTCCGCTATTTCTCTCTCCATAGGGATACAGCCTTACTGCTTAAGTTTTTCTATGTGCCTGGACCCTTAGTCAATAATTTACTGTTTTAAGGTTATCGCCACACAAAATTGCATAGGCTGCATAAGCATAGCATAAGACCGCTGGACCAATGAGCATTTTATGTAAATTAAGCGCAGCAACGCCATGAAAAACTGGATGACTGTCCCCGATTGCAACTACTTCCTTTCTGCATTAATTGCAAAGGAAAGCACCTCCCTACGTCTCCAAGTTGTCCGGTTTTCATCAAACAAAAACAAATATTTACAATAGCTGCTGTTGTGAACATACTAGAGGCTTGTGCCAGGGTAACCCAGAACCCCCTGGCTCCTCGACTTTTAACTTTACATTTGGTTTTCCTTCTCTCTTTCCGATCTCGAATAACACGTTTCCATCCGGGAAGTCCGGCGTGAGCACGGCGTACCAATTTTCCCTGCAGACGGGTAAGCTACAAAATAACGATTCCTTTAATCATAAAGTCTCATACGCTTCAGCTCTCTGGGGAGCGCAACAGGGTAATCCAGCGGACAAAGTGGATTCGCCCTTTTTTAGACCTCAACGTGATACATCTTTTGACCCCGCGACAAAAAGTGTTCTTATCCGTAATATGGCGCAAGAAAGTGCAATTTGACTTTGGCAGCAAAAGCTGCGAGAAGAGCGCGATGCTCTACTTATATCTCTTAATGGTAGGTCAGAAAGCGTCAACGGCTCTCCATCTTTCATTTCTGATAATTTTGAATATAATAACATACCGTCAAATTATACGGAAAACAAAAACAGTTTTACCGGGACTAATCTTTTGCAAGCTCTCATTACGCTAATTAACACATTTCCAAATTACTTTCCCTCGATCAAGGACACTCAGCTTTTCTAGACTTTGCGTCAACTCGGCGTAATCTTGCAAGGACTTTGCGGGAACTTCGGGCATTAGAATGGATTCAGGAGTTCCGAATTCCAAAGTTTATCAAGGTTTTAGAACACTTTATTGCCGTACACAAAAAGCCAGACATCGAAAGACTCTGTGAGTCTCACGACGTCTGTATTATTCTGGCAGAAACTTGCCTCACGCCCGTACATTCCTCCTAAATTTCTGGTTTTAATGTGGTGCGTAGAGACAGGGTATTGGGGAGGCGGGGCATGGCGGTTTTGTCCGTAACACTATCTGTGTATCTGAGATCAATTTGACAGGAATGCTAGATTCTTCTATGGAGGCTATCGGTCTTAAGTTTACGCTAGAAAATTCCAGCACAGTTATCATAGGCGTATACAGGTATCCCAATACTCCGTGTTTATACAGCATTTTGCAAAAAATTTTTAATTTGGCTGAATCCTTCAAATATTCCATAATTTTGGGAGATGCCCATCATTCTTTGTGGGGGGTTCATTACTCCAATCCGGCGGGCAATGTACTAGTAGACCTGCTAGACAAAAAATCTTTTTCTCTGCTCAATACTATGATCCCAACTTACATACCTCTTCCGGATAAAAAACTCCATTGTTAATTGACCTAGCTATCCGCAAGTATCGTCCCAATTTCGGAAATTCGAGTCTTCCGGGATACTTTGAGCAGCGACCACTGCCCGATTCAGATCATTCTCAGCCGCAAGGTCAAAACAAGATCCGTCTTTTCTTTTATGCAAGTTTACTCATCAACAATTTAAAAATTTTGTCAAAACTCTGGAGAACAACTTAGCAAACATCCAGGAAAAAGTTCTCAATTGGGGTGATAATGAGCTCTTACAACAATATAAAGTCTTTACCGAATTCTTGCAAGATTCGGTGATTAACTTCTTTACACCTCCTGTTGTATCAATTTCTTGATATCCGCGACTCGTGTCGCATGCGTATGTGGACGCTATTACTATTACTATAAATGGTCGAATAATGAAAGACACTTTTTTAATTTTCTGTATGTATTTAATGCGTGCTGTTGTGACGACTCTTCGTTTGAGACTTTCGCGTATACAAAGAAAAAGTCTTGACTAGACTCGCCGGTCAGTGTTCGGCCGACAGCGCTACCAAGTAGCAACTAGCGAAATAACTAGCGCGCGAAATATAGATCTCTGTAGGCGGGTTACTTAAAAACTATTCGTACGCAACACTTCCAGTTAGAGATTCAAGAAATTTGAATTACATCGTAATAAGGACGGAACCTGTAGTGGTTCTCCCTTAACTTTTTAGTAGAACAAAGATTGCTCGGCAGCGGTTCGAGCCAGAAAAGTGGCGTGTAAGAACTATCGCAAAGTGCTTACGATTGAGAACTACCAAATAAGTGGTAGAAACAAGGAAAGTATTGAGAAAAGCTAAGTGGGAAGGATGGAAGGGCTACTGTTCTTTGCTTGATCATTTGATTCTAACCGGTAATATACGGAAAATGATAAAGAGATATAGAAATCGCAAACTCGCCACTGGTAACACTAATGTTTCTCCAGACAATAGTGCAATTGAGAACACAATTGCCAACATATGCTCTCCCTTCTGTTCAAATTCTCCAGTTTAAATACCTGACAATCATTTTAGGGAAAACCAATATCTATTGTAGCTTAATAATTCCTTTATATACAAGGAGTTTTACATTGCACTCAACTCTTCTCATGGCAATTCCAGCCTTGGTATAGATCGTTTTGATTACAAAATACTTAAAGCTTTCCGCTCTCTTTAAAGAGACTATTCCTAAGGATTCTCAATAACCTATTCGTGGAAGGATGTTTTCCAGAGACAATGGCTTCATTCACTAGTATATTTAATCCCGAAGCCTCATGGCAAAGGTGTACGTTCCATTGCTTTCACTTCTTGCATATTAAACTCCTTGAGAAAATGATACTAAATAGAATTTACTAGGCCATGTTTAGACAATCTCACTATTTTCACCTTGGAAGTTCACCGGAACTTCGAAGGTTGTCCTACGGCGGCAGCCTTCATTGACATTAAGGCAGCCTTCGATAACGTTATTCCTGAGATTTTGATCAAAGACTTAGTTGATGCCAACTTTTCTAAAAACATCTGTACATTTGTTTAGAACCTAATCTCTCAAAGAAACGTTCAGTTTGTTTTGGACGGTAACCCCACCCCACCTAGAATTTCTCGTAAAGATACCCCGCATGGGTCGCTTTTCAGCCCTGCGTTATTCAACTTTTATCTTAGGCTAATTGGAAACAAATTACATCGTCACACTAAGATACTACAATTTGCGGATGACATTGTCATCTATGCATCGGCTTCCAGTCTTAGCAAGTTTCTCAGTTTGTTGGAAAAATTTTTGGCTAGTATTAGGGAATATTTGACAAATCGAGGTTTTGAGATATCTCCCACTAATAAGTCACAAATGATTTTTTCAAAAAGCGCTTCGGCCAATTTTAGACATTATTACATTAAGTTCGGTGATGACATTATTAGGTTTGCGGAAACAGTGAGGTTTTTAGTGTGGTATTGGATCCCAAGTTGACGGGAAAGCCCCTTATGGATTATATCATTGACAAAGCCAGGAAAATTGTCAACATTATATTTTCTTTGAGAGGGGTATGGTGGGGCTCACCTACAACTACTTCTATGTTTACCGTGCCATTCTGAGGGGTTCAATCGAATATGCCTCTCACATGTTTGCATTTACATGCTACCCCAAATTTCACTGATTAGAAATAATATAAAATAAGGTCATCAGAGCTTGTCTAGGGTATAGAATTTCCACCCCTATAAATACTATATTGGCAGAGGTCAAGGAACCCCTCTTGAAGTTACGATTGAGATATTTAGCCTCCAAATATCTGTTCAAAATCCTATCGATCACTGACCACGCCGTAAGCAAAGTACTGTATCAAATTTTAGACGCTATTCATGATAACGTCGAGGCAACTGAGAATGTCATTCGAAACTTCCCTCTGATTAATCTCTTCCAACAAGTCACTTCATACTCGCTTCATCTCCACCAATCAATTTATCCTACTCCATTCCAACATTCTTACAAATCCACCCTTTTTCTCCACCTCACTACTACCCGGGAGTCGATCTTTTTAGCATTTTTGAAAGAGTTTCTAGATTTTCTGTACAAAATATATTTGATGAAACCTTCGGTCCAATTCTGAAAGACTCCATTGTTTTCTACACGGACGCTATCCGCAAGGTTTAAGTTTGGAGCGGGCTGTCACGTTGGTTCCACGTGTTACTCACCGCAGCTACAATTAAGCCTTAAGTACAAACTTCCATCTCAGGCTTCAATATTCACTGCAGAAGCATGGGCCATGTATAACGCGGTAATAACCTCGCTTGACCTCGGATCACCGAAAATAATTATCGTCACCGATTCTAAAAGCGTTCTCGAGGCACTTGTTAACCAACTTAGTTGTAAGTCCAATTATTTAATTTTTCTTACTAAATCTAGGTTAGAAAGGGCATCAGAGTGCGGTATAAACATAGAATTCATATGGATCCTCTCCCATAAAGGGATTGAGGGCAATGAAATTGTTGATAATTGTCACATACGGATATATTCTGCAAAGCTAAGGAAGAACTAGATTTCAGCTTTCACAGCTACTACTTGTGTAGCGCGATACAAAGGTTCTCACTTTTTCCAGAAAATTTACATTAATGCAGCCAAACCATGGTACTACCACAAATCAAATCTTAAACGCGAAACCATTGTTACGGTATCTCGGATTAGAGCCAACCATTACAACGTAAACCACAGGTTGTACAGAAAAAACATAATTGACAACGGATTATGTTTCTGTGGGAACAATGTTCAGGACATTAACCATTTGATTTTTTGTTCTTTAATTACATCTGGCTGGGCCTTCAGCCTACGCACAGCCATCTGCTCGCTTAAAGACTCTCGATGTCGTGATATTTTTGAAGTGTTACTAAAGCCGACAAACAAAATTTGCCGACATCATAGCTTTCTGTAAGACCGCCGATATACACATATAGGCTTTAAACAACTTGATGCGTTTCGTGCGCCGCGCGCTTCTCTCTCCTCAGCCCCTTTTGCACCTCTTCTATGCATACAAAAGCGTTGCCAATCAGCTTAGCTCTCGCCTTATTCGTTACAAATAGATACCGAGTTGGCCATTACACAGTTATAAGATACTGGCCGTATTGCTCTTTGAAAAGAGGCAAGAGCCGCATCAGAACAAGAAGAAGGTCAGGTTAATAAAACAAATTTAATAGCCTAAGTTACACCAATTTTATTTACTTCTGATAAGGCGTTTAGGAGAAAATAAGCTCAAAACAACGAAAAAAGTAGAAACTTGAAATTGCGTAGATGCTAAGAGTGCATTAATGAACAGGGACATCATTTTGAACATATTTGATAATTTGTTTAAAAATTATTTTTCTTGATGGCAATTGTGAGCGGGTGATAATGATCAACGAGCGATTGCAAGACAACGTGGCACACACAATATATTTTCTGTAATAAATGAAGAAGAACCCAAGTTACATATATATACACGAATGCAGTGTGTATATATAGTATATATTAATTGTTATTCTATATACTGGCGAAAGAAATTTATTATTCTATATATAGGAAACATAGATTCGTATCGCGTGTCGATACAAGCGTGGTATATCGATCCTATCGAATTGAGATCACAAGATCTGATTGGACAGTTTTAACACCCCCACTTGAGCTCGAGTCTTAACAAAAAAATGCTAATCAATTTTCAAACCCATACCCTCACGACACAAATTATTCTTTTCGCTGAAAACACCTTTAGTCAAAGAATCTGCAATCATTTCACGTGTATTTAAATAATGCAAAGAGACAACTTTATCATTTATTTTTTTTGAATGAAATGAACTCTAGTGTCTATATGCTTCGAACGCGCCCGATATGCACTATTTTTGGCGGATTTGATTGTACTCTGATTGTCCGTGTATATCACTGTAGATTCTTTGACCAACTCTTTCTTGATCTCCTTGAGTAAGTGACGAAGCCAGATGGCCTCTTGAGCTGTTGCTGAGACTGCTATGTACTCTGCTTCATTGGTAGATAAGGTAACTGATCTTTGCCTTTTGCTATTCCATGTTATTGCTCTACCTTGCAATATGAAGACGTATCCTGTCGTCGACCTTCTATTGTCGGTGTCGCCGGCCCAATCGGCGTCGCTGTAGCCAATCAAGTTGGAGTTACCATCACGTGAATACTCTAATTTGTAGTGGATGGTCTCTTTAAGATATCGATAAACTTTTTTCAACGCTCTCCAGTGCGCTTTGCCCGGGTCGTTGGAGAAGCAACTGAGCGTCGTGATTGCGCAAGCTATGTCGGGCCGAGTGCCTTGGCATGCGAACATAGCACTTCCCAGCGCCTGCCTGTATGGAATCCGCTCCATCTCTGATCATTCTGCTGTCGTCTTCTGCTGACATCTCCTGGCTTAATTTTTGGTTCGGATCGAGGTACGTCATCGATGGATTCGCATCCCACATGTTGAATCTCTTCAGTATTTCTTGAATGTACACTGACTGGTCGATTGAAATCTTGCCTTTTTTTCGATTCCTGATGACTCTTATCCCCAGTAGACTGCTAACTGGTCCCAGATTCTTCATTTTGAATCTATCATGTAACTTCTTCTTGATCGTGGCTTTTGTGGACTTGTCATTTGTCGCAAGGAGCAAGTCGTCGACGTAAACGCATATAATTGCGATTTTTCTTCCGCGTATATATATGTATATACCTTGATCGACACTTGACTTGACGAATCCGATTTCAGTGAGAGCAGCGTCAAGCTTGTGATTCCATTCGTAGCTGCCCTGCTTTAGCCCATAGAGTGCTTTCTTGAGACAGCATACTAATGACTCATTACCCTTGACGACGAAACCCTCGGGTCGCTCCATGAATATTTCCTCCGTCAGGTCTCCTTGTAGAAACGTTGTGATCACATCCATATGGTCCACGTCCAAGTCATATTTGGCCGCAAGAGCGAGTAGAAGTCTAATAGATCCGTACCTCACGACTGGTGAGTAGGTTTCTCCGTAATCAATGCCTTTGACCTGTGAGTAACCTTTAATGACAAGACGAGCTTTATGTCGTTCAATTTCACCGTTGGAGTTTTTTTTTCCTTTTGAAAACCCATTTGTTCTTCAAGGCCTTTTGATCAGCCGGTAGCTTGGTTCCATAAGAGATCTGTATTCTTTGGCCATAGCCTTTTTTTATTTAACGCTATCAGAGCTTTTGAGGGCTTCTTTAATCGTAACTGGATCAATCAAGGTCTCATCCGTTGCCTTGTAGCTCACGTAGTCAAACTTTCTTGGTGCTGGTTTTCTCGAAGATCTCCTCACTTGCTCGGCGGGTTTCTGGAGTGGCGCGGTTTGGCGTTCGTCATCTCCGTCATCGCCGTCATCGCCGATTCCGACGAGACGGTTACGGTTGACAGGGAATCTTCTTCCTTGGGCAGTGCCCCCCACTTCATCGAGGACTTCTATATCGTTGACTGGAATGTTGGTCTCGCCCTTCATTTTCTTCTCTTTAGGTTCCTTTTTCTTGCGATCACCTTCCAGGAAAACGACGTCTCTGCTCTTGATTATTTTTCATGACGATAACTGGTATAGACGATAGCCTTTGCTTTTTTCTAGGTAACCGAGGAAGATGCATTCCTCTGATTTCACGTCCCACTTCTTCCTCTTCTCCTTTGGCACATGAGACATGGCACGACATCCAAATACGCGTAGATGCGATAAGTTTGGTCTCTCACCAGTCCAAAGCTCTTTTGGAGTCTTGTGTTGAAGCGCCCTCGCTGGAGAACGGTTTATCAAATAAACCGCGGTCGATACTGCCTCTCCCCAGAAGTTAGTGTCTAGCTCTGCATCGGCTAAGAGGCACCTGGCTCTCTCCACTATGGTACGGTTCATCCGCTCAGCGAGTCCGTTCTGCTCAGGCGTCCTAGGAATCGTAGTTTGGTGACGAATTCCCGATTTTCGTAGAAAGGCTGAAAACTCTTTATTTATAAATTCTCTCCCATTATCCGTGCGGAGAACTTTTATTTTCCGTTTTATTTTTTGCCATGCTTTTAAAGTCCCGAAAACTATCCAAAGCTTGAGACTTTGTTTTGAGAAAATACACCGAAGTTTTTCTTGAGTAGTCATCGATCAGCGTCATGAAGTACTTTGATCCACCTATTGAAGTTTTTTGCATTGAGCCGCACAGGTCCAAATGCACTAATTCTAATGGTCTGGATGCTCTCTTCCCTGATCGAGGAAATGGTTCTCGGTGTTGCTTGCCCTTCAAGCACGTAACGCATGGCTCATTCGTAGGATCCTCGAAGCTAATACCTACGCCATGTTTGTCCCTGAGTAGCTTTATCCCGGACCGTCCAAGATGTCCCAGCCGTCGATGCCACAGTGTGAACTCTCTTTCTCTTGTTGACCACGGTAGGAGATAATCCCAGCTCATGTTCCCTGTTGGCGGGTGAACAATTTGACGCTTGGCGAATTCTGCTTCGCAATGATAGGAAGAGCCGACATCGAAGGATCAAAAAGCGATGTCGCTATGAACGCTTGGCCGTCACAAGCCAGTTATCCCTGTGGTAACTTTTCTGACACCTTTTGCTGAAAACTTTTCAAGCCAAAAGGATTGATAGGCCGTGCTTTCGCAGTTTCTATGCGTACTGAACATCGAGATCAAGCCAGCTTTTGCCCTTTTGCTCTACGCGAGGTTTCTGTCCTTGCTGAGCTGGCTTTAGGAGACCATGGACGGACAATCAAGACGATATGTGTCATTGATGCGAGACGCCGTCGCCATCGGCTCTTTACTTTTGTCCGTTATCACGCATTTCTCCTTTGTAAAGGTTACAGTATAACCTTTTGAGGTTATCTTACTGACAGAGAAGATTCGCTGACAGCTCAGGTACGTACAACGTGTCCTTGATCTTCAATTGATCCGTTGAGCCGTTGACTTGAATTACCAGATCAATGTCTCCCTTGCCCTCCACCGAGAGCTTCGCGTCATTGGCGACCTTGATCTCCGTATTCTCACATTTTTTCAATTTTTTGTACCACTCCCGTCATGTGGGAAGACGCTCCGGAATCGATCAACCAACCTTCTGCTTTTCCCGTCGCATTTCCTGTGAAAAAGGCTTTAGGCTCATTTGTCTTCTTGTTTTTCGACTTTTTTTTTAGGATTTTGGCGCTATATGACCGAATTGATTACAAGAAAAACATTTTACCTTTTTCTTCTGCTTTTGCTTACTGAGAAATGCAGCATCGGACTCGCTACTCTTTGGCTTAGCACTGCCACTTCTTATCTTCTGCAGAAGTTTCGTCTTGATTGAATCTCCGGTAATTGGCATACCAGAGCTTTCAAGCCCCATTATCATTGGCTTGTAACTGTCCGGAAGCCCCACGAGCAGCAACGTACCGATCCACTCGTCCTTTACCTGCAAGCCTACGCCGTTGAGTTGATGCGCCGTTGTGATGATCTGGTTGACGCATTCCTCCACTGAATAATTTCCTCAAAAGTTCGACTTTTTGTGTTAGGCCCGTATCATCGAATATTTCCTTTAATTTCTCCCAAGCTTCTTTTGGCGTTTTGGTCCTTTGCAGGTGAATGTAATTCACAGGATCCACTGAAAGTATTATTTTAGCCCGCGCACGTGTACACTTTTTCTCGTCTGAATTCACGCCACGTACACAGTGCTACAGGTCCTCAAGTTCCAAGTAGCTTTGCATCGCAAACTTCTATGTCGTAAAGTTTTCGCGACCGATTAACTTTTCTATAGGAGATAACGCGTGTGTACTTGTTTGACTCATTTCTGGGAGCGATTTCTGCTTGCACGAAGGAAAGTCCGGGCTACACGACACGCAACGGCGTTGCGAGCTGATCACGCGTCGGCCACGTGTAACTCGGCGCCGGCGAAAATCTTTCCGCGATCACTTTGCGATAACTTCGCGATCAAGATATCTCTCACACCGTAACTCTCACAGACTCGTTTACGCAGTTACTTGGCGATAAACTGGGCCCATAACCTGATGGCAATTGTGAGTGGGTGATAATGATCAACGAGCGATTGCAAGACAACGTGGCACACACAATATATTTTCTGTAATAAGTGAAGAAGAACCCAAGTTACATAGATACATGAATGTAGTGTGTATATATAGGAAACGTAGATACGTATCACGTGTCGATACAAGCGCGGTATATCGATCCTATTGAATCGAGATCACAAGCTCTGATTGTACAGTTTTAACATTTCTCTTACTTTTAATAAAATTGTTGTTCTTCTGAATGGTCTTATTAATATAATGTTTTTCTGGTATTATTCCTTTGTGTATTATTCCTTTTTTAAGTCAATTTTTTAACGTTTTAAGCGTTTTTGGATCTAAGTTTATAGGATCTTTTTTGTTCCAAATTTAATTTTTTATAAGACTGAAGTTTCTGTTTTTTTTTTATTGTTTTGAGCTTATTTTTTTTTAAACACCTCATCATAATTAAATAAAATTAATGTAAATTAGTTTGTTATTTAATTATCTATCAAATTTATTTCGTTACTTTTCTTTAATAAATGAAGGATTTTAAAGTTATTTTTAAAAATTGTAAAAAAAACGTGATTTTTTGAAGTTTATTAGCTATAACTTTTTAATAAAATGTTTTTGGACCTATATGATTATAGGAACTTTTTTGCTCCAAATTCAATTTCCTATAAAATCCTGAAGTTTTATTGACTTGACCTGGAACACTTTCTATAAGAGTCAATTAATTTAATAGTCACAAGTGTTAAACAATAAAATCACAAGTCAGAATTATGAGTTATGACAATTTTCGTTGTTGGTAAATCGTGAAAATAGAGTCCCATGTTTAAAATGCAGTGTAGTGTAAATGTAGTCACAGAATGTACGGACTAAATTATTGGTCGATTTTTTACTTTGACAAATTATTTTAAAACAAATATTCAATAAGAGGGCTGGCGAACAAGCTAGGTGTTTTTGCTAAATTCTAATATTCTAATGAACAACACAGACGTTTCGGCCTTGAATATGGCCTTCCTCAGTGTAAAAAAACCTTGGTCGTTGATAAAGTCGTTACATTGAGTATAAAAATAACGGAACCTAACATTGTTATAATTTAATAGAGAAGCTAAATGTCATTACATCAAGTATTAATTTAACAGAGTATGGGCGCTACTACTTTTATTATACGGTATTCTACCTTAGTCAGCTATGCTTATTCTAACTTAGCCAGCTACTGGTGCGTGAGTAGGAGTTGGCCCAAAGGTTGTGAATCGCAAGGGGTAGCAAGGAAGATGACACAGATTTGCATTTAACGATTGATATATATTTACACTATATACAACTGTGAATGTGTCAGTGTTTGTAATGTTATTTGCTTGAGAATGATTCTGCCTCCTGTCGGTTTGGTCTGCGTGGCCGCGTTTCTTCCTTCCTTTTTTGGGCTGGTTTCTGTGAAAGTTGAAGGTGTCCGTGCGCCTAGGAAGTTGCGCTAGAGTCTTTGATTTATGCTGTGGGACCGGCGTTTGTCACGTTTCGCGTGGTCGATAGGGGACTCACGCCGTGGTAGTGACCGAGCGCTTTGATTGGCCCGGAACAGCGGCCGAGCGCTTGAGGTGGTTAAGGCCGAGGAAGCGTTTAGGCGCTCTATGCTCCTGGCGACTGGCGCCGGGAAGATCTGCTCGAGCCCGTAGGGGGTCTCCCTTTATACTCGTCGGTGCAAAACTTAGAACTCGCGAAGCTGCCCCGGCGATGCGACGCCTAGCGGCGTTGCTGCGAACTGCCGGTATTGTAGGCATCGCGCAGGGATGTATCATTGGTGGCGCGAACCGCCACACAGAGAAACTAACGTTGTTATAAATTGATAGAAGTCGCTACATCGATTGAGATACTCGCTTACATTTCTGTCTTTGTGTGTGTCTTTTCTGTCTATCACAGTCACTGGTAACAATGCTGATTCCATTCTTGTTCAATTATTTAGATAGCGTCAATAAGTCGGTAGAGGAAAGGATCTATTTTTACCGTCCAAGATTGAAGCACGCTGACAATCCGAATGTCCTTAGATTACCATATAATTAGTTGTAGTGATTTATATGTAATGAATTGTATGTGATGTGGATCTTAATATCTTAATTTATCTCCGGGAATACAAGTGTTTCAGTCGTTGGTCAAACGGCAAATGCGACAGTCGGAAAATGTAATGTAAAAATAAAGTGAAGGGATGGAATATAGGAGGGGTTAAGAGTAGAGTGGAAGTTAAGGAGGAGGGAGTAAACTAAGTATTGGGAGATATGCGTCTGGTAATAATTCTATGTCACTTTGTTAAGGCCCTCATTCTGTCTTTTTATATGTGCCATCTCAGAAATGAGTTTTATAATATATGGGTTTACTATCCAAGATTTTAACCCCTTCTCAATTTAATTTATGGTCTTTTTAAGACGATGTTCAGAAATAACAGATGGAGAACGGCTTTTCTTCGTTAAATTCGATTTGTGCTCTTTAATTCTAGTTTTTAACTGTCTTTTAGACTGGCCAACGTATGTTGCATCACAATCGCTGCAACTTATTTTGTATACGATTCCACAGTGTGCTGATCTTTCTAATTTATCTTTGCCAGTTATAATAAAGTTATTCTATTTAAATGGAATCGTAAAAGCCGGATGGAACTTAATATCTTTAGCCAACGTTGTGAAGTTTTCTGAGATGGATTTAATGTATGGTATTGTAAAATTAGGAGTCTTATTGTCGATAGTGAGATTGTTATGTAATTGTATGTTATTATAAGAGTGGTATTTAATCCTATTCCTAATAGTATTTTGTTTTAGTGGGTGCTTTTATATTCAAAATAATTGTCGTAGTGTTAAAATATAAAATGAAAATACACCAAAGACTCCTATTTTGTATTATTTTATTTATAATTTAATATTAGAAAGCAAATATTTATTTCAATTTGGCAGCTGTCAAACAGCTTATTTTCATTCTTGCTTACCTATTGAAAAACATTTTTATTGTAATGTACGTATGTCACAAGAATTTTCATGATATTTTTCTCGCTTCTGATGTTATTAATCCAAGATGGCTACAGTGATTGAATAGGAGGCTTAATTGCAAACTTAGAAACTATAATAAGACTCATTCGCTCTAACCTTTTACACTTTTAGTATACTCAACCTCCTTTTCCTTTTGAATGAATCATGACTCATTCTATTTCGTATTTCGCATTTTTTGCCATTTTTTTGTACGTTTGTAAAATCAGAATGCGAGAGTCATTTGACAAATCTGATACATCAAATTTATTGAAAAACATCTAAAAATACTTGTATAACTCAAAATGTATTATTGTGCTGTTAATATTAGCTTGTTGAAGTCATCCTTTAATGTATATGTAGTAACTAACGGATCTATAATTTTCATGACTCATAACATTTAATCATATAATTTAAAAGAAAATGTTTTAAGTAAAAGTTCTTTAGTTTTTTAATCAGACTACATTATTTTTTTTACACCAACCACACATTTCATACAGGAAGTATGGAAGCAATTTAAAATTAAGTTGTCCTCTATTGTCTTTTTCTCAAGTTTATGAAATTTAATTTTAACATATTTAGAAAGTCTTCTTGTAACGAGAAAATTATCAACTGATTTATATGAAAGTATTCCATAATTATATATATATATATATATATATATATATATAATTATGGAATACTTTGATATAAATCAGTTGATATATATATATATATATATATACATATATATATATGGAAAAAACAATTTATATGGAAAGATCTTATTATGCGCGAAATTGAAGCCTTCCTGGGACTTGTCAAATGTACTTGTTACATATGTAACAGCAAAAGAATTAGAAAGCGTAGAAAGACAGGGAAAATTTGTGTCAACTGTGACAAACCAGTTTGTGAACAAGCATACATTTTTTTTATACATTTGAAGGGTATAAGGGAAAAGCGATCAATGTCCATTCGGAGTAATTTCGGGAAAAACGCAATTTTAAGTTTGAAGACATTAAATATCTTAGTTAATGAAGTTATTGAAAAAATTAGTAAAAAATTTAATGATTATTGGAACGTAGCCTTAGTATTTGCTTAGTGTTTACATTGCATGTTGGACTTTGATGATTCTTTCTCACAAGCGCATGGATTATGATCGTTTTTTCCCCACGGTACGTCTTTCGGCTTTATTTTGCAATGAATTATAATTGTTCTTGATCAAAACAGATAATAATTATGAAAGTTCTTTGAAAATGCCACAAAATAACAGGATCAGATCAATTTTAACAAAAAGTGGATTTTGATTGTTTCTCCCTTGTACTCTTCATTTAGTAAGTGCAAGGCTTGTTATTAAAATTAATAAAAAATTGAAAAACTTTTTTAAATAATCAATTACCAACGAAGGAACATTAAGCCGTAACTAGGTGTTAATGTTAATTTAATATAATTTAAATTACAAACGTTTCGGTCACATATGGGACCATTTTCAGTGTCGTACAATTAACGCAATTGGTTAAAATCGGAATTTTTCAAGTAAAACATTTTTATTTTTTATAACATTTACAAATTAATTGTTTTTTTTTTACTACCTAAAAATAGATTTTCTCTCTCGGTTCATCAATACAAAATGCTTCTGGGTACCCATGGTATTGAATAGGTATATGTCATGTTTCATGACCGAAAACTCAAAATTTTTTTAAGACATGTTTAAATAAACGAGTAAATTTACGTAAAATTGTATGTTGAGTATCCGAGATCGTTTGGCGATATTTTGAATGGAAACCACCGAAATTTTGAAAGAAAACCTGAAATGGGTACCCGGTCATCCGGGCACCTTGGTATTGAGAAGAGTTAAAAATTTTTCTTACTACCTCGGTCGAAAGTACGTACTTTCGGCCCCGGTTCTACGGCAGAAAGTCTCATTTTTATGCCTTGGTTATACTACATGCGCGCCATCTAGAATAGCGGGAGTAAAAACTTAGTTGCGTGCACTGGCACTCAATATATGACAAGATCCCTACCACAATATTACCACAAACCCAATTCACATCGCCCCAACCTCTACTTTTACTTTCACTCGTATAACCTAAAAATTTGTTATTTGCCTGCCCCCGACCAGCAGCACTCGCTTCGCTCGTGCCGCAAATGTCGGGGCAGGCATCAATATCTTCAACACACACATGTCATTCTTCCGTACTTTCGACCAGGCAGCAAGAAAAATAGTATACACTACACGGGCAGAAAGTTTGAGAGCTCTGAACTGCGCGCCATCGTGCTCGAGGCTTCGCCTCGAGCACGATGGCGCGCAGTGCAGGAATCTCAAACTTTCTGTCTTTGTAGTGTAATATACTATTAATGTCACCTAATATGACCTTGGAATTGTTACGCAAAATTAAACTGACTTTATCATTTTGTGTCCCCTTCAAAACCAAACAACTTTTGTTCGAAACATTTTTTTTTAAAACGTGATATTTTTCATATATTTAAGCATATTTTTGAAAATAGGACATGTATATAACATTATCTTGTGTTGTACCATTGAATGTACAATGCAAAAAGCTGGTAACAAGAATTTATTTTTAATGATAGGAGTACAACATTGAGCGCGATGCGCACCGGTCGCGCGTACCACAAACGGCGGGCACTTGTCAAATTATAATAATCGTTTGTATTGTTCATGCGTTTCGGATTTCAATCTTTCTCGGAGGCACTCCACGTTTCATTTATAATATGTATGCAAATAAAATACGATAAGTGAGCGTTAGTGACTGGGCGAACTCAGAGCGATTGATGTATTGGTTTGGCGGTTGTTAGAGCGACTGATTTCACCGCGGTCTCGGATATCGCGGATTCGGCGATCTCCCCCCGGTTCGACAATTCGCGCACGATGCCCACGCGTAATCGGGCCGTGCGGCATCAACCGTTACAAGAGTATATAATACATACATCCCGTTATATTTAGATTGTATTAGATTGTATTATATTCACCGCCATGACGGTCATTGGTAACCGACGCTGTTTTTTGTTTACGTCTTGTTGACTATCAGTGACCGTCAAGTGAGGCAACAGTCAGATAAATATTATACCATATTTTTATGTAACTAAAGACTATTAATTTAACACTATAAATTTAATACAGTAAAACTCCTGTTTAGGGGAGACACCTCCAATGGCCATATCTTTTACATATATTATAGAGGTTCTCTTGATAAGTAAACGTTAAAAGGTTTTAGCTTTCGTTCGTTGTTTATTAAAAAATTGTTAATAAAAAAAATATAGAATAGTGTACGATACGAATGAAAAGGACGTAAAAACAAGTAAAAAATAGTGCAAATTAGAAATTCGCACTTGGCTTCCTCATAGAGGAAGTGATGTCTTAAGATCACGGTCTTACATACAGGTCTCTCAACTCTGATGTGTGTATGTGCCAAATTTACCGATATTTCTATAACTCCAGAACTAATTAACCAAATCTTAACGAATTGTATATGAAATAGGGGTAGAATTTTCCGGGGAGTACTATAGAGTGTATAGTTTTTTGTTACCGATTTTCTGGAAACCGTTTTTTTTTATTTTTCTAATTCTTGAGTAAAAAAATTTGACGAAGCACTAGAACCCCTTGATTATTAGCAATTTTTATTCATTCTATATATTCTTCAGTTTCTCTTCTACCCCTATTTCATATATAATTTTTTTAAATTTGGTTGACTAGATCCAACTTTATACACAATTAAAGGTTTATATACGAACTTACGAAAACAAAGCTTCCTCTATGAGGAAGCAAAAGTAGTCTCGTTTTTCACACTTTATACAGTTTTTAATTTTATATGCAAATAGTATTGTTTAAACAAAGATAAAGCCAGTTTTTGTAATAAATCTAATGGATACACAGAACTCATGTTTCTGTATTCATCTCAAAGAAAGCATGGAGGGATTTATTAAAATATTTTAAATAACAATTCTAGGAGATAATTTATAAAATACTAATTGCGTGTACCGTAGCAACAAATATTTGCTCTCATATCTCTTCACAATCTTTCTGTGTATGAACTCATATTTCTGTATTCACAAAATTAGTAGTATGGTTCACTATTTGCTCTACACAAAGCTGCTTTTGATGCTTATCATTGGCTTCTTTTATCGCCAGTTTCTCGCTCTTCCAGAGCAAATTTCTGGCTGACAAAGTTGCTAGCGTTAAACCATTTACACGTTACTGGTAAACGATATTAGGTTACCAGTTTTGGAGAGAATTTAGTAAAACTCGACAATTAGGGCCTGTACGAGAAATTAATTGGGAAGAGATAAATTTTATTTATCCTTGCCCCCTGAATCCAAAACTGTTGATAGAAGTTGGGAGTTGTTGCTTATTAAAAGTTATTAACAAAGAAAATACTTATATAGACAGTGGGTTTCGTCCCTAATGCGGAGGGCTCCACCTCCAAAAAAACTAATCTAACTCAACTCAGTTATTGTATGGGTGGATCACACATGTATGATCACAAATACATTTTTCCACCTACACAACAATTGGGTTGGGTTAGATTCCCGAGAAAAAAGAATTAGATCTGCCGAGATATGACCAGATCTGGTTCATCAGATCTGGCCAGATATAATTTGATCTGCAAATTGTCTCTATCTGGCCAGATCTGAACAGATGTAATCAAATCTGAACTGATACAATTTGATCTGCCGAGATATAATTATTTACCGAATGTATTTAGATCTGCTCAGATATAATTAAAAATTATTGTTAAGGACTTGTGTTGGTTAGTATATCGAAGGGTAGGCGTGAATACAATTAAGCAATTTATTGTAACATTACACAATTACGAAAGAACGGATACTTATACACGACTCGCCATCGTCGCCATATTGGCTTGCTGAACCGAACTGAACTGAACTCGTCGCACGAGCGACCTCCTCATAGACTCTATAAAACCTAGAGGGTTGTAATAACTAAAAAGTTCACTATGTCTTTAGAGAAAAGATTCCTGTGACTCGCTCTATCGAAAAGAAAAAAAAAGTCAAATACGAAGCAGGAAAATACTCAACAATTATGAAGGGATCAGTTTTTTGGAGACGTCCCACAGGGAGACGGAACCAAAGTAGCAATATGACGTCTAAAGACTTATTGACGTTAGAGACGTTAGAGACGTCAAGACGTTATTAATATGTCATTTGACGTCACTCTGCTACCTGGAAACTCACGTAGCATCCACGTATACACTTTTCCATCTACACAACAATTGAATTGAGTTAGGTTAGTTTTTTTTTTTTAAGTGGAGCTCCACCCGCAGTGATCATATACTTGTAATCCACTCACACAACAATTGGGTTAGGTTAGGTTAGTTTTTTAAGGTGGAGCCTTCTGCAGGGGCGTGGAATCCATTGCATCCTCGCATACACTTTTTCAACCGCACAACATTCTTTTATTTTGTACAAAACGTATCGAATGAGCATAATTTTATCAATATTTGAGACGAGAAACTGTATAAGTTTTTCTAAAGAATTACCTTTTTAATGACCAACGACCCTCAATCTTTACAACATTACTCAAAGTGACGACCTTGATAACATATCTCAAAATTATGGAAATTGAGGGTGATTTCTTAATACTAAATATTTATACATTTTATTTTTATTTTTATAACAATATCTTAGAAAATACAAGCAACCTCAAATTTTATCAACAGTTTTGGATTCAAGGGGCGACATAAATACATAAAATTTACTTTTTCCTAATTGATTTCTTGTATAGACCCTAATTGTCGAGTTTTACCGAGAATTCTGTTAGTTATGACCATCTTGCGCATGCGCAGAATACCACTATTCTTTAGCCACCCGCTGATTCATTCGCTACCGTCTTGACACAGAGCTTTTCTTGACGCTGTTACTAAAGTCATCCAGCTATTTGCTTGACGAGAGCGTTAAAGTTGGACATGTTCAACGTGGACACTAAACGCGACTTTAAAATTTTAGACGCTAGCAAATAAAAAACGAGCACCTAGAAGTTTTTACCAGCGAATTTGCTGACCGAATTAAGATGCTAGCTGAAAATGAATAAAAGGAGTGCCGTAAATAAGCACCCCAATGAGTAATATTGGAAAAGAAACGCGTGAGCGCGAAGGGAGAGCCTCTCCCCCTGCCCTTCCATTCCGAATAATTTAATCTAATCAAACCTATTTCTGATTTAAAACTGAATTTTCCGTCCACACGTTTCTTTTCTAATGTTACTCTCAATCATAATATCAAAATACACGCAATGATCAAAGAAATTTAAATTTATAAATTTAGATTAAACTTTTGTTTAAATAATTGCCACCGGTTTTTTTATATATATACCTAATATTTATTATTGTACGGTTCACGTATGTATGTAAATACATTCTTAAATGTACACTATGTCAGAAAATTACATTTTACTTATTAAATTTATTTTGTTAATAACTTTTTTAATAAACAACGAGCGACTAAAATCGTTTGAAAGTTACTCATAAGGAGAACTTAGGTACTTTGGAACACAACGATATGAACCATACATTAACAGTTTATAAGGGGAAATCCTCTGAGTATACTAAAATATTATTAATTATTGGCCACAGCCATTTAAGATTTAATAACAAAAAAATTGAGTATCGTGTATAGACTATTTTTTCCAGCTTTTTTTCTTATAAAGTAATAATTCTTTAATTATTTTGTGAGTGATACAGCATTAAAAAATTAAAAAATTTTTAAATCAAAATTTTATTAACGTTTTATACAATATAACGTTAAGAATTTGATGGATAAGAAGTATATTAATTAACAACTAATTTTTTTTAACATAAATATGTACATACTCGGGCCAGCGTTCTTACCCGTCTCAATAAGCTAACGTCTTACCACGTTGCTACACGCTGCTATGAAATTTGGTTTTACTACAATGATCTACAAATACAGAATGCTCAAATCTCTTTTTGTTAATAACTCTTTAATAGCTGATCAAAAGTCAATAATGTTCTAGGTACTCAGGAAATCCTCTCTTACACACTGTTAATATGTGGTTTATATCCGCGTTCCGCAGTTTACAAGTTCGCCTTGTCAGTAGGATGACTTCTATAATATATGTGAAGGACAAGGTCATTGGAGATGCCTCCGCTAAACAGGAGTTTTACCTTCAATACTATAAAGTAAGTACTTCATTGTACTTTTTAATATAAAATTTTTAATTGGTATAAACGGAAAGTCATCTAAAATATATTTGACAGGAATGATGTTTTTTTTGAATATTGAAAGATGTAAAGTTCTTCAAGTAAGAGTTGGGATTAGGACTGTTACTCTTCGACAACTTCGAAGCTTTGAATAATTTAAACTTTTGAAGTTTACGGTGTTTTCGAAGCTTCGAAAAATACATTTGCGACATAAGCGACATAATTGCAACATTCGAAATTTTTTTCGGATTTTGTCATATAATTTTATAAATGTGTGCCTATTGCGGTACTATTACTATTGTATTAAATTAATAATTGTACAGTTTTGATTCTTTGAAGCTTTGAAGTTTGCATGTCGAAGCCTTTAAAACAAATCACCAGTCTTAATTTGGATACCACCTGTTATTTTCAGACTAATTATGATGCACTTTTCAAAAATGTTTATAACAGTTTAGTCTATGTAATTTTAATCTATGCAGTTTATATTAAGGGGATATTTGTTCAAAAATACCTGAAAAATAGATAATTTTAAAGATTTTTTGTTTATGTAACTTAAACGAAAAAAACTTGTAGTTTTGCATTTGTTTCTATTTTATTATTATTTTTATCGAATTTTATATAAAAATAACCAATATTTATTAATCTTGACGTTACAACTTTTATTTTTAATGATTGAGAAACACTGTACGTCTATTATCGTATATTATTAAGACGTATATTATAAAAAAATTGATTTAAAAGTTATTGAATTACTTACCGTAAGATATAATTATTGTTTTTTTTTGTTTACTTTTAACATAACTTTAATGTATTATACTTTGGATTCTTTTAAGTTTTTATGTTAGGGGAGAAGGGAAGTTGGAGGAAACTATGTTTGATAAATGTATGGCTGTATGTGTATAAATGTATGTATGTATGGCAATATTTGTCCTTGATAGTTGCCATGATTGAATCCGTTCTAATCATGGCAAACAAAAAAGTTAGTTTATTTTAATGAGTAGTCTTATCTCTATAGACTGTATTTCAATCATTTATAAAAAGCTAAACAAAAAAATGACGGTATGTTAAAGAAGAACTTTTTACTTAATTTTTTGTTTTAAATTATTTAAAAAATTGAATAAAATAGTAACGAATATATATGCAACACTGCTTATTTATAATAATTTTTATATCACACGTGCGTGGAATGTGGCCCATTCCGCGCGCGCCATCTGTGCGACAAATAGCCAATTTTCTACGCGAGAAATTCCTACTCAAACCCGTGCGGGAATATCTCATTCCCGCACGGCTTTGAGTGAGAAATCTCTCGTGCGTGCGGAATCGGCCATCCGTCGCACAGATGGCGCGCACGCAATAGGCCACTTTCCACGCACTTTGTAATATAAAATAGGGTGTGTAACACGTGCGGGTTGAGAGAATTGGACACGAGTGCGGAGTGGACGCACGAGCCGATGGCTCCAATTCTTAACTTCACGCATTTGTTACACAAATAACTATTGTTTATTAAAAAAAATTGCAAAAATTGCCTAATTTTTTAGACCTACTTTTGAGCGAATACCTTGTTAATACAAAAATGAGTTTAATTTGATAGTTTATATGTAATGTATAAATATTATTTTAATATATATTGCTATAATAAATCAATTAAAAAAGAAATAAAAGACGCACAATTTATATGAAAGAAGTGTTTTTGGTCAATTTTTTTGAATTTTTAATATACTAGGCATCACAGACGCGCGCTTCGCGCGCGCTATTTAGCTTTAACATTATACTATTACTATTACACTATTAACTTTTTGATACACACAACTGTCAAAGTATATGATGATAGCTACTCATGAAGTAAGCGCAGCGAGAAAACCAATCAGCATCGCGGAAAAGCGACAACAATAAACTTCGATAGATTCGAGTATCGACTTTACACCTTTTTTTAGATACACGCCTTTTTTTAGAAGGGGATGGATTATAGTACTTGTCTCTGATGAAAAGTTTCAAATTTTTCAACTTTCTATGATTAGTTTCTGGTGAGTTATAGGCATTTGAAAGTCGCATTCACAAGACCGTTTGTAGTTTGTCTACACGAGTTTGCACTTAAGGTAGTTTTTCTCAATTATGCTAGTCAAAATTAGACTTGATCAATAAAGTTCAATAAATGATGAATTCTTTTACATTCAATTCCAGAACAGATTTTTGAACATTATTGGTTCTCTTAGAATGTTAAAAACCGACAAAATAAAAGAGAGTTACAGAAAATGAAATAGTATTTTAACGTTGCCACATCCATAAAGCATGACCGTGCACGAAAAAACTAACCTACCCAAAATTTTTTGTATTTATCACACTCTGATACCGTATGGTCAGTGTCGTTGAAATTTAAACATGCATTTCTTTAAAAATTCAATTACTTTTGCTCAAATATTTGTTTTAATTCTTATTTTAGATTTTTTGTTTTTGCTACTGACAAATACATGTCCAAGTATTAGTTTTTCTATCTCAGTGGCCATAAGCGCAATGTTAAATTTCGAGGAAAAACAGTCAATTTTAAGCGATCATATTTCGGAAACTATAACAGTAAATCGAATCCAAAGGACTGTGCTCAGTTTTATATGAAAAATTGGGCCCCCGGCAGCAATCAGAAAATGGCTATAGCAACATAGCATTCGCTATGATTATATTATGACCATGTACCACTGGTCTGGTCCGATTTCTCTGCATCCAAGCCTTCCCGCGGTGACGACGATAACGGATTGCACCAAAGACATTGAAATAATAATAAAATAATTAAGGACGACTCTCAATAATAATAAGAACATTAAAAAATTGGCAATAAGAGAGTCGACGCGGTTATTAGTGCGTGATGTCAAAAGACAGATATATTTTCATATTACAAGTTTCCGGACGTTTTGGCTCTTCTTCGAGCCATCCTTAGCAGTACAATAAACCATTCTCCATCATAACCATGAGCTTTCGGATTAGGAAGTCGGAAAACCATGAGAACTAAATGATTGTTATCTATAAATGGTCAAACACAATTAATGAAACAAAGAATAAGAGCAATAACTCATTTTAATCCGAAACACTCACCATATAGTGCGGAGAACGGAAGATGGTCAACAATATAAAATTACATTAAAAATACATTAAAGATTAAAGTGTCCATGACATGTTGTCACGATAGATCGCACGACACTGTGAGCCATCTAGTGGAATAAGAACAATTATACTAAGTAAAGTAGGAATGTTTTAAAAACTTAATTCTGATTTTATTCTTAATAATCGCTCTTCTAGCCTTAATCCATAATTTCAATAATTTAACGACGTAATAAGCAAAGGTAAATGAAATAAATTTAAAAAATTGTTGACGCATTTTTTTTTAGCCAGAAATTATGGATTGCTTTGCATACAATACAAATATTTTTTGATAGCACTTGATGAGAGTGAAAGCCAATTATTATTAATCTCCTCCCTTTTTTCTGCAGACACATTAACTACATTTGCTTTTATTTTTTGCATGCAAAGGTGATCCAGTAAAGGCATCAGTTCATACTGTTGCAATGCTTCTTTGGTTTTCTTTTTCCAGGAGCACTTGACATCAGTGCAAGACAGTTCGTCAAGCTTCAAAAGTTTAACTCTTAAAATATTAAAATAAATGAAACATTAAAATAGAGAAAACTTAATTATGCATTAATACATTAATTAATTGTCTTAGAATAATTTCTTAAATTGCATGCGAATTGACAGTTATATATGCGATAAATTGATTATATTTTAAAACTTTCTGTTCATTGAGGTTAGAAAAAATATTGGTTGTTAAAGTCATCAGTATATACTATAAATTTTACTTACACTACATGTATATCAAAAGCTTATTATTATAAAAAATTATAATATTCAACTTACATAAAAAACATACATACCTTTGACAAAACATGAGTGCTGCAATATATGTTTACATCATCCGCTGTTTCCTGCTTTGCAAGAGCAACACATTTTAACAATTTCTCCATTAGTTGAAATGCTTCCTTCAATTTTGTGAAGAATTCCACTTTTCAAGCTAGATATTTGCAAACATCTTGCAATTAAGGGTATCATTCAACAAGATACGATATGTCCAGCTTGTAATAATTTTTCTCTTTTCACGATATTTCGAGACGACAGAGTTGAGTCTGCATATCTGCAGATTTTTAACAATGTTAGAAACATGATTCACTTTCACTTTACATTGATTTAAGCTTTCTTTATCTTTATATCGACAAAAATGCGTGAGCACACATATGTCTCACGTGTTGACGTGGTGGATTATGGCCGCCATATTGGCCAGCTGACGTCATCATGCCCGTTCCCAATAATGGGCATAATCTACTGCGGCGGAGAGTAGCCACCATCTCTCTCCGCCGCGTCTTTTCTGGTGTTGGTGGAGGCTGGACCGAGACCCGAGAGTCCCCGCTCGGATCTCGACTCCCACCGCCCGCGACAGAGCAGGGTACGAGACAGAACCCCTCCCCATTGGGGGGGAGGGACTCGCTCACCATTTCTCTCTCGCGGGCCGCGAAGTGGCGCTTAACGCGCCAGCAAACCCTCTGGTAGAGACCCTCTAATAAGAGTCTGACCACAATTGGATGGTCGCCATTTATGCGTGGAATCACACAAGTGGGAAAGCAATATGCTCACTTTCTCACTCAGTTGACGCATGCGCACACTTAACCTACCTCTTCGTGACGTACCACTTTATGAATAGCTGTATTTTAACATTACAAATCTTTTTTTAAAATAATTATTATCAAAAAATACCAAATAATTCATACGTGGTCTGATTAAACGTATTTTTGTCGATTTCTTCTAAGATCATAACCTTTGTATAAACTTTCATTAATAAATAATAAAAAATTAATAATTTTATCCATGTTAAAACTATATGTTTTTGAGAGAGATATATATTTTTTAATTTATATTACAGTATAGAGTATATATCACGCATCAACATTTAATGACACATTATATGTATATTTTATATTTTCACACTGAGAAATGTTTTATGAAATCTACAAGTTATAGATTTTTTGTACTGAAGTAACAAGTCTGCAAAATCAGGATACGACATGGCCCACGAAACGTTAAAGGTCATCCAAGTCATATTGTCAAATACTTTTGTGTGTTATTATAAAGAAAGCAAATTAATTAGATTGTATGGGAGTGATAATAAAAAAAAAATTTTATGTCAATATAATTATGTCTGTAGTGTATAATAAATTACATCATCACTTAATACTCATCTGATTAAATGGTTCATTGCGTAAATGAATCGTAAACATGAAGCGTAAAAAATCCTGAGACATTTATTTTCATGTATGTACACGTTATAAGAGTTAACATATATTCGTATTCCATATAAAAAAGAAATATAATTTTGTAAGATAAATACACGTATACTTCACATACATAGCATGCTACACTTTTAACTTGTTTATTTATATTATTACTGAAGACGCATGTACACAGAATATATCGCATATTATGTACTTTTTCTATTGGACCAATTCTTTACAGTTCTCCGTTTGTTATATAGAGCTTTAATTTGGTCTTCATTAAATACCATTTTCAAAGCTGTTTTGTATTTGTCTTGACTTATAACATATTTCAATCGATGCACCATATTTTTCAGTGATTTTGATTTTGATTGTCTCTGAATCCTTAAAAGACGTTTGGCTTGAGTGTCAAGAGCTTTTTTTAATTTTTTTTCTTCTCTTGCTGTTAATGAAGAAATAAGAATAAAGTTAACATTTTTTATTGTATGTTAACATAAATATTTTTATAAATAGAAATATTAGTCTATTGTTAATGTCAACATTAAAAACAAAATTTTAATTGGTTTCTAGGTCATAAAAGTACAAGAAACGTCAAAGTTAATGTACATCGTCATACTAAAAAAAATTATTGTATAATAATATAATAGTATAATAGATAGTAAAATAATAAGTACAGTTATATTTACCTTAGCAGCAGTTTGGTGCCCTTGGTCTGTAACATTTTGTTCTTCGTTCAAGACTGATTTAGCAAAATTTTGTTCATTTTGCGTTGAATTTGTGAAAGGTAATTGTCGTAATGCAAAGAATTAGTGATTGCGTACAGCGTACAGCTACAATTATTATTTCGACAGTATAATAATGAAAAAGTTTGTCACCTTATTTACAGTCTGTCTAAATGCAGTTTTCTCTGTAAGCCAGTATCCAAAAATTGTTGGCACTGCGTTTGGTTTTAACTTCGGTTTTTTATCACTCTTTTGCTCCCACATTTCTGGAGAAAAATGCACTTTCCAAAAACACATTTGTAATTAGTATGTTAAATAAGTCTAAAGTATAGAACATTTTTAAAACAATTTGTCAGTTTTGTTATTTTATATGTATATTATTCTATAACCTACAATTATTAAACACATTAATATACATGACCTGTGTTTAGTCACTTTTTTAATTAAAAAAAAACTTACCTTGCATAAATATGAGCGGTCAGTTGGTATCCAGTTCTTCACATTCATATTTGCAACCCATTGTGCCCGACGTTCAGGGTTTTTCGGAAATGTTTTACAAATATAGCCTTTAGCGGTAGAATTGTTGCAAAATGGGGCTGAGCGCCAAATCATGATATTTAAATTATCAAAAATATGAATTGACCAGCACTGACAAAAGGCTTCACCACGTGGCTTCACGATGACAATGGGCGAAAGGTTAAAACACGATGATATTCGCGCGATGTGCGATCTCAACTGAGTGAGTGAACGAGAACGCACGAATTCTTCCGAAGTTTGCCGAAGCACGCATAAATGGCGGACCAATCAAAATGCGGGACAAGGTGGCCAGACTCTTATTAGAGGGTCTCTAACCCTCTGGCTAGCCTAGCCAGGGGGGTTGCTTACAACAATGGCTTGTCTATCGTCGGATGGACGATTGTGCCGGCCCCGAGCGGCTAGAGCGGCTAGATGAATCTCACCGCTCAGGGCTGCCTTTCTTTGCTCCGAACCCCTCTCCCCGCAAAGGGGGGGGGGTGAGAGTAAGGGGAGGGTATATGCACGGGAGGGGAACAAGTTCCCTCTCCCTTTCTTCTATTATCGTTGTCACCCCGCGTCTCTAAGCTGCTGGGGCGCGGGATCTGGGAGCATCCGCCTTCGCCGGCAAGGAGGTGGTCTTCGCGGGCGCACGAAGATCCTCCCGTCTACGTTGGTCTGATCCGGCGCGGGTCGTTTTCCGCGCCGGATCCTTTTGGCCTCTTTTTTGGCGGCCATGACCGCGTTGCAAAACTTGGTCATGGTCCGCCATTTCTTTTCCCCCTCGACCATCGCTGCCACTACGGCCGGAAGGGAGAGGACACATTCTACACTGGCGCGCAGGACTCGGCGCTCTTCTGCCCACGCTGGACAACGTGCCAGCGTGTGCTGCGTCGAGTCCATGTCATCACCGCAGTGATGACATTGTGTGGTGCGTTTCTTACCGATGCGACACAGGTACTCACCAAAGCACCCATGCCCGGTCAGCATCTGTGTCAAATGGAACGTGAGTCCCTGCCTGCTCGCCCAGTTTTCCAGGCATTGTCGGACGGCTTCGACGACTCTCCTGCAGGATAACGCGGGGTTATCGAGGTAATCTCGCCATTTGGCGAGGAGGGTCGTCGCGGCTTACCGGCGTATCAACGCACGGTCGGTGATTATCACGCCCTCCGCCTGAACTTCCCGCGTACGCCAGAAAGTGAAGGCGTGCTTCTTCGCGAGAAGCTCTATCGGCGGAATCCCGGACAAGGTCGAGGCCGCCGCGTGGGAGACGGTTCGGTAGCCCCTTGCCACCCGGATGTCCACCTGCCTCTGTACACGGCACATCGGCTCTTTGAGGCTTTCGGTGGCCATCATGTTAGGGGCCCATATCGGGGCCCCGTATAGGGCCACCGAATGTACCACTTCCACGTAAAGCCGGCAAACGCTGTTGCTCGCCCCCTTAGGTTGGGCATTAGCCTACATAGGCTGTTAGTCCACTACCTTGACCGTGGGGGTCAGCCGAGCAACATGCTCGCCGAACTTTAGTCCGTCCAGCCAGAGACCCTGCAGCAGTTTCAGCCGGGTCCCCACGCGGACTCCATCCACCATCAAGAACATATCGGGTGACTTCCCCCTCGAGCAGTCGTGAAAGAAAACCGCTTGAGTTTTCTGGGGAGCCACCCGCAGCCTGAGGTTCTTGATGGCACACACCACACAGGTTCCGCCCCTTTGCAGGGGGCTCCACTATTGTCAAACTAGACACAGTGTGCCTTCAAAGTACATGCGTGGGATTTCACGCGTGAAAAGTTGTAAATATTTTTCAACTTTTTTTGTTAATAACTTTTTAATAAAAAACGACCGTCGGCTAAAGCCTTCTGAAGGTCACTTAGGAGGGTGATTTCTCTCTCTTTTTTTTTACGGAGGGGAAATCTACACGGATACCCCCTCCCCCGGGGCGGGGATGGCGGTTATGTGGGACTCTAACCCACTAAAACCCCTCTGGGTGTCCCTCTCGGCGTTAATGTGGGGAGGCTTCGGGAACTTGAGATATTTACCATGAGCCTCTCCGCCCATTAGGAGGGTGACCTTGACAACATATGTCATTGGTCATTGGTAAGTGGGGTTTTTTTTATGCATAATTACCAAATATATAAATAGAAAGATCCGAGATAAAATATTTGATTCAAGTGAAAATCTGGATATCCGGCTTTTGTGTGGATCCAGATCTTGTGTGGATCCAGATCTTGTTCGGATTCAGTTTTTGTTTGGATCCGAATCTTGTTCAGATCCGGATCTTGTTCTTATTGAATTGTTTGATGCTGTCTAGATTTCCAATTCAATTATTCAATCGTTAACCAGATCTCGGATTCAAATCTCATAAAGGCGAGTTACCACAAATCATAAATCTTAAACACGAGTTATCGTGGAGATTATCATCATTATTGAATTCATAATAATTATTATACTAAAACATAGAAATAATTTAGCTTGAACTAAATTTTAACTGCTGTTTATTTAATAAGTTTCTATTTCGCAATTTACTTATTGATTATTGAATAGCTGAAGAAAGAATTATAAAGTACAGTTCAAATAAGTTTTTATTTTTCAACGAAAACATAACATACAAAGTTAAATGTAGTGCTTAAAAATAAACATGTTTTAAAGTTTTAAATAAATATCACAAAATTACGTTATCTAACTCAACCTAAGTGATATGTATAAATCCAAAATCCAACCTAAGTGGTAGTAGAATTTCTCTTTAACAAAATTATTATACAAACAAATTTGTGTTACCTAACTCAACCCAAGAGACATGCATTTCAAAAAAAAGATGTGAAATTTTTAATGCGCCAATTGCAAAGAGAATATATATATTGTTTTGAAAAATAATTGTTGCGCAATTACTTTTAAAAAATAAAACCTAAGTGGTGCATATCTTGGTCTTTGTGTTCTAATTCAAAAGTCTTTCTATTCCAACCCAAGTGTGGTAGTAGTTTTAATTCTGCTTAACAAAATTATAACGTTACACATAATTATTTTAATCACAAAGAATTAAAGAGGTAACAGTACAGAATAAAAATTAAAATAAAATAAATGAATTTTTCTTGTAAAAAACTTGGTGAACGCGAATTTCAAATGCTTATATGTAATTTAGAAATTATAATCATAGAAAATTGAAACTTTTTATTAGTGATACAAGTATTACACATATTAAAATTTTTTTTTAAATGTTTTTTTTTTTTTTATATAAATCGTTTGGAATTCTTTCTTTGGAGTTAGTCTGAAACATGTAACTGATTAATTAAAAATTATATATGCTATGCCTAAACTCTCTCTTAAGGAACTCTCTTTAAAGAGTTGCTCAAGTCAAGAAGGATCGAGGCCATAAAGCCATAAACCAAAGGTATCTTAAGTTTCATGATCAGTGCTAGCCACAAATAAATTTTGCGACCCCACCGCGATAAACGGTGATCGTGGATCAATCACGTAAAAATGATCGTTTTCATCGCTTTTGCATTATTTGCATATGCATTTGACACAAAACATTGATTGTGCTCATAATTTTTGATATAATACGTGCAAAAGATACACAGAACCTCCTCCAGGGAGATATGCGTCGGGAGCTTAGAAGTAACTTGCACGTCTGTACCTTTTTAAATTCAAAAAGGACATTCTGGATTATTAATGCACCTTATCGTATTTATGTCATTATAACTGCAAAATATATAAAATGCAATATATAATATTTCAGAGTCTCGGCGTTGTCTTGTACGTATTAGTTTGCGGTGCTCTACCATTTGATGGACCTACAATGCAGTTGTTACGATCTGTGGTTGTCTCAGGGAAATTCAGAATACCATTTTTTATGTCTGCAGGTAGATATATATATATATACATATATATATAAGGTAATTATTTAATAGGCAATACTTGATTATTTACTATCTATTATTTAGTAACTTTTATAAGAAAAGGTCACAATTAAATTAACCAAATATCGATTTTAACTTTATCTTTTCGAAATGTACAGAAAGATAAATTGATATGTGTGTATTCGGGTATTTTATCCAACAAGTTCTAATAATCAAGATTTTAATCTTTATAATTTCACGCGTTCCATAATTTGTGATATATATATATATATAGATATATAAGTTTTAAAAGAAAGATCATGGTATCCATAAAAGCATTAATCAGCACAGCAAGGGAGGTGCAGCAAAAAAATAAGTTTTATAGTTCGATTTCATTGATTTGTTTTTTTGTTTTTTTTTTAAATTTAATTTTTTAAATTAATTATTATATAAATAAAATAAGAAATATAAGTAAAATTTATGTTGCCTGAGAAAGATGTTGAAATTATTGTTAACCGGTTATTGCGATAAATATTGTCACATGCCTCAGTAGTCGAATTGGTAGGACACGGAATGAGGGAGGTTCCAGGTTTGAATGGCTGAGGTAATATTTTTCGCAATAAATTTTTTTTGATAGTTAAATTGAATCGATTTAATTACGGGGAGGGAGGAGATTTTACTAAGGGAGACCGGGGCTAGTTGGTACATGGGGCAAGTGTACGGTAATTATTGTAAAAGTTACAAAAGATAATATTGCGTAAAAAATATAGTATTTCCGCAAAAATATTGCGATAATATTTCAATTAGTAATTTTAGGTTGAGTAGCGTATTTTTACAAACAGAAAATATTTTTAGTTTTGTATATAGCCGAAAGTAAAATAAATATATTACTGATATATTAAATGTTGTACTTATAAATCTGGTCATCATATCATAATTCTAACTGTGTCTTTAAAATTTTTACTTTAAACGTAATAACTTCCAGTTATGTTAACGTTTTAAAACATTTTTTGTTTAAACAATAAATCAAAATATCTAAATATGGCAGGTCGGGGTAGATTGTTACAGCTTTCTACTTATAATTTTGACCATCTCCGTCGATGTAACATATAACCTTGGTATAACAACGGCAGATATTTAAATCTTATGTAAGATTTCACCGTTAATGTCTCTTATTACGTATCAGAACCAGTCAATACAGAACATCAGTTACATTATATCTATATCATAATTTTGCACTTAACGGTGAAATGTAATATGACACATATTGTTACATGTTATTATTTCTCTTTATTAAATATATTACCTACACTTTTTTTTTTTTTTTTAAACTGGAGCTTTTACAACTTAATCCGGTACTGTAACAACTTACTCCATATATCTAATTATTACAAATGTCGTCTTCTTATAATTGTTATTGGTGCAACAAAATTAATTATACTATTAAGTTAAAAGAAATTTTTTATGTTATATAAGTATTGAAAAATTTTTTCGCGACTTGTATTCCATTTATTAGTTACATGTAAAAAAATGTTTTTAAAAATGTTTTAACTAGCCCCTGTCTTTTCTACTCCAACGGGAACTGTGTTGTAAATATGACAAATCTAGTTGGTGCGCAGTTTTCTAAAGTTGGAAAAGATATGTGTAATACACACGCACACACACGCACACACACGCACACGCACGCGCACACGCACGCGCACGCACACACACACACGCACGCGCACGCGCACACGCGCACACGCACACATACACACACGCACACACACACAACATATATATATATATATATATATATATATATATATATATATTAAGTTACTAAGATCCAAACTCGGATCGTAAATGGGTTTAATTTAATTTGATTGTATTTTTTATATAAGTCTCTTATGTGAAAGTTAGATCAGTGTCAAGTATTTCTGTGTTGTCCCAATCCAAGGCGTGGTTAAATTTAGTAATATGTTCGAAGATTACAGAATGCTTAAATGGGTTTGTCTTAATTTTGTTTTTGTGTTCATTAAGTCTAGTTGTTTTTTGTCTGTCTTATATATGAGACCATTACAGTTTTTACACTCTATTTTATTGATTACGTTATTGTTTAAAATTATTGGATTTGTATCTTTATGTACCTTAACAAACTTGCTGAGATTATTACAACTATACTTTACCATGTGCTCGTCACCGTTTAACAAATGAGCTTTTTCTGTTTTTAATAAACAGGATGACTGAATTTTTTATTATTTGACGCTGTGTTATCTTTAGTCTGATTCTCCGATTTAACTTCCTGTGTATGTTTAAATTTACTGTTAAATAAATATTAAAATCTCAAATTAATTTTTTTGAAGATTAATTTAATTAAGAGAATAATTCAATAAAATATTAGTAACTATTTCCAAGTTTTTTTTTATGAAACATGGAGTAAGACAATAAGATGGTTCTTGTCAACTAAGCTAAAGATTGTGTTTATTGGGTGATCAGAAAGATATGAAAAGTATCTGCCTAGTTAATTAATTAGAAGTTAAATAAAAAAGTCAATAAGTTAATAACTTAGCTTAGTTAATTTAAAATGAGTTAATTTTTAACTTTAACTACTTTTTTTAAAACACAAAATTAAACTTATTAACTTTTTTCTCAAGTTGAAATTTTTTTTTATCTTTTTAGCACATGTAGAGCAATTGTTTAGTGCAGATGGCTTACTATTTGACGATTTATGAGGCAAATTAATCGATTGTTATTTTGAAATAACGCATTAAAAGGGATATTGTTTGACTTACCTTAAGAAGAAAAAGTTCTATAAACATATGCCCTAAACTGCTTCGTTTTCAAATACAGGATGTCAAAGACGCACGCCCCTGGTGAATGTAAAAATGTTTTATTGGTATTGGAAAAGAGTTCTTAATAGCACATGTACGCATACCAAATTTGAATAAAATATCTTTAAACGTTTTTCAAATTTTCGAAAGGACTATACAAAAAGTAGACCCAAATGGGAAACTTATCGCAGTTCGATGAAATTTGGCAGGAACATTTATATTGGCTTTATAATCATGCCGGAGAGAGAATTTTTGTTTTGACACTCGACTTCCGCAAAAAGCGGAAAAAGACGATAAGTTTGATTGTAAACAGCACCAGTGTGAAAAGGTAAAAAATCAACTGTTTTGTTATTCAGCAACAATAGTAAAGTGGAGGACATTTGCCATATATACAGTATGTCTCATTTTAAATGCTCCAGGCAAATATTTCGAATATGGAAGATATGGAAAAACAAAAGTTTTAGACAAAAGTTGTAGAATATTAAGGAGAACAAATAATGGTAAAATTATTAAAAAAAAGACGTTGCATATTTTAGAAATTACATAATTTTTTTTGCAAAGCAACAATGTGTTTTCTTTATACCAATTGATTTATCTTATTATTGTGTACATAAAAGTTTTAAGGTACAGTTATCAAAAAATGAATAGTTTACGAGATATTTTATACTTTATGTCAAAATGTGCCAGAATAAAATATGAAATATCTCGTAAACTATTAATTTTTTTATAATTCTACCTTAATACTTTTATATGTATAATAATTAAGGCAGGAACACAATACAAAGGTACAAGCAATAGGAATAGGGAATAGCAACAGAATGTAGATTTTCAACCTATCAGAAGCCGTGTAACAATGCATTTTGTTCCTATTTTCTGTTCCTATTACCTGTATCTTTGTATTGTGTTTCAGCACTTAAAAATAATTATATCATGTAAAAAATACATACAGTTCTATTTAAAAAAATGATTATTTTTAGGTGACTTGAAAAAATCGATTTTTTTTTCAAAAATTGGTCAATTTTTTCAAAAATTTATCATTATTTCTACCCTTTTATATTCTGCAACTTTTGTCTAAAACGTTTTTTCATATTTTCCATATTTTTTTAGATATTTGCTTGGGGCATTTAAAATGGGACATCATACTATTATATAAAACCCGACTGTTTGTCTGTCTGTCCGTCCGTCTGTTTGTCCGCAAACTACTCATTTGTTAGTGGACTGAATTTTTCCCAAAAGTATATGAAATAAAGGTAGAATTTTCTGGGGAGTGCCATGATGTGTATAGTTTTTCGTTACCGCTTTTCTGGAAACCGGTTTTTTTAATTTTTTCAATTTTTTGGGAAATAATTGACCGAATCTTAAAGAATTGGGTATGAAACAGGGATAGAATTTTCCGGGGAGTGCTATAAAGTGTATAATTTTTCGTTACCGATTTTTTTGGAAGCCGGTATTAGAAATTTTTCCAATTTTTCAGGAATTAATTGACCGAATCGCAAAGAATTGTATATGAAGTAGGGGTAGAATTTTACGCGGAGCGCCATGATGTGTACAATTTTTGTTACCGATCTTTTTGGAAACCGGTTTCAAATGACCGAATCTCAAAGAATTGTACATAAAGTAGGGGTTCACATTCCAGGGGAGTGCTATAAAGTATATAATTTTTTGTTTCCAATTTTTTTGGAAACTGGTATCAGAAGTTTGACGAATTTTTCGGGAAATAGTTAATCGAATTTTAAAGAACTGTATATAAAAACAGGGGTAGAATTTCTTGGGGAGTGCTATAAACTGTAGTTTTTTGTTACCGATCTTTTTGGGAACTGGTATTTTTTTGGAAATCGGTTACGAAATTTTCCAGAGAGAGAGAGGGAGAGGGAGAGGGAGAGGGAGAAAGAGAGAGAGAGGGAGAAAGAGAGAGACTATTTGCGTGTTTTATTACATATGTTCTCCGGGGCGAAGCCTGGGTAACCAGCTAGTCCTGTATATGTGGCGAATGCCCCTTCACTTTATTATTGTTGCCGGATAGCAGGAAAGTTGATTTTTTTACCTTTTTACGCTGGCGCTGTTCATAATTACACTTATCGTCTTTCTCGCGATTCTTTTTGCGCGTTTTATCACTTCCGTTCCAGACAAGTGTCAACAAAAATTTCTTCTCCGACATGATTCTGAAGCTTCTTTTTTTTTATAACGGTGGAGAAATCCTCATAGGATACCCCCGTTTCCCGGGGGAGAGGACGGGCGGTTTGTCGGACTTCTACCGACTAAAACCCCACCGGGTGTCCACCTTTGCGCACTTAGTGGAGGGGCAACGGGAACTAACTATATCCTTCCGCTACCCTTCCTGCGCTTGCTTCTCGGTGCCCCTTTGTCGGTAAGAGGCACCTGCCCCCGCCTTGACTTGACGGGGACTTGCTTCTCTATCGTGGCCGAGGTGGGACACCACCACTTCGGCTACCTCTCTTATGTGGGGAGGTTATGCCGACCCACTGGGAACCCCCGCCCGCGGGCCGACTTTCCCCGCGCCTCTCCGCACCTCAACCCGATTGGTTGACGTGGGGAGAGGCGCAAACTTTGTTTTGATGCGCACTCGGGAGCGAATAAATTACCCAGCACACGTCGGGCATTGCGAGGCCACTAATCTGCCTTTGCTCTCCAGCCATGAACCGACTTACTCTCTCTTGGGGTAGAGGACTTTACTCTGTCCCCTCCCCCGTTGGCTGTTATTTTACGTCCACTCATTGCTGGGTTGAGGCAGGGTGTTGGCGCCTTCCCAGAAGGGAGGGAGCCCACGCGGTCTCTTTAAAGCGCCTCTTTGGCCCTCGTCTTCGGGGTGATTCGGGTCCGGACACTCTCCGCACCAGACCCTTTTCGCCTCTTTCTTCTGCGCCATAATTTGGCCGCGGAAGGAGGCTACGGCCGACCAATTCTCCTCGCTCTCGACCATCGCTGTCACTATGTCCGAGAGCGAGAGATCTTCCCCGACGCGATCCCTGAGGACTCGGCGCTCCTCTGTCCACGCCGGACAGTACTGCAACGTGTGTTGCGCCGAGTCCAGGACCGCGTTGCAGTGGTGGCACTGCGTGGTCCACTTCTTACTGATCCGACACAGGAACTTTACATAGCATCCAGGCCCGATGAGCACTTGCGTCCGATCGTATGACAGTCCTCTTCTGCTTTCCAGTCCCGCAGGCAGGGTCAGACGGCCTTGACGACTCTCCTCTCAGCCAGAGTGGGATTGTCGAGGTATCTCTTTCACTCTTCCATAAGAGCCGTCTGTGCCTGGAGCCTAACCGCCCTGCGGACCCTGTCCGTCATCATTACCCCCATCCTTTGGAGCTCGCGTGTCCTGCGGTAAACTTCCGCGTGCGCGTTTATTACAAGCTCCATCGGCAGGAGCCCGGACAGTGTCGTTGCCGCTGCGTGGGAGACTGTCCTGTAGACCCGTGACACCCTGATGGCCACCACAGTTGAGCGCGGCTCATTTGCATCTTGAAGCGTTCGGTGGCCATCAGTTTTGGGGCCCAGACTGGGGCTCCGTATAGTGCCACGGCGTTGACCGTCCCCGCGTATAGGCGGACACGGCTATTTGCCCCTCCTAGATTTGGCAACAGCTTGCAAAGACTGTTGGTCACTCCCGTCACCCTGAGAATAAGGCGAGCGAAGGGTTCGCCGAAGCTCCAGACGCCGTCCAACCAGAAGCCCAGATGTTTCAGGTGAGCTTCTATGGGGACGCGGACCCCCTCTATTGTCAGGAACAGGCCGGATGGCACTCTGACGCTTCTCCCGTGGAAGAAGAGCATGATTCTTTTTTTGTTACGCGGGGGAAATCTTCAACTACTGGGATCCCAGGCCCGTGAAGAGTCTGGTTTACTCAATAGTTTCTGAAGGGGAAGACTCCCTTGTCTCCGGGGAGAGGACGAGGGGAGTGTGGGATTCTACGCGCGCATACCGCTCCGGAGGACGATACACGCGCGCAGCCTACCCACTAAAACCCCCGCGAATGGCTTGCTCTGGCGTTGTGGTGGGTGCCCCGGGAACGAACTTAAGGGGTAAAGCCACTCTAGAATTGTCAAAAAATTGATTTTTTTGTTTAAACGATGCTTTAAGGTCTTAGAAATAAGGTACACTTGGTTCCAAAGCTTGGAAAAATCTTTATTATCCCTTTTTCATAATCCGTCTGCCGGCGCGTTCGGAGTGCGCTTCGAGCGTCTGAAACTTTAAACGCGTTTTTCTCGAAATCGCTTTTTTAAAATCGGGCGGAATCAGAACTTGAACACCTTTTATCCGATTGACTTAAAATTTTGAGTGAAACTTTACAATAACATTATCTTTAGAAGTACATGTGGATTTTGCGATAAGTTGAACAAAACTTTTTTTATAAACAATTTCGTGCGAAATTTTTTAGCGAAAAATGAAACACTTTTTTTTAACATGCACCATTTTTACAAAAAATGATATTTTGCAATTCCCACATGTACTTGTATAGAAAAACTTATATATTTTTCAAAAATCTTTGAATTTTAGTTCCAGCTCCAAAATTATAGGAGCTTTGATTTCGCCCGTTGGACGCTTTCCGCAAAAAGGCACTTTGGAGCAATGGCTCTGGCGCCGTTATTTTTTGGCAATAAATAATAAAAAATTTTTTTATATTTTAATATATAGATAATAAATAGAATTAAACCGATTTTCATTTATGATTATTGTATTTCTGAAAAAAATTATCAAAAATTGGCTTTTTTGGGGGACTCTAGAGTGGTGTTATCCCTTAATCATGACTTCTGGGGAACCCACCGCTCTGCGCCGATGACGCACCTTTCTCATTCCCCAAGGGTCATGATCCCCGGGGGGAGGGGGGGTTGCCAGTAATGGGAAGAATCTTGTTGCGGCGGGGAGTGCCCACCACCTTTCCCCACCGCGCCCCCTTGGGTGTTGGTGGGGGCGGGGTCGAAGCTCAAGAACCCCTGCTTGAGCCCCGGCTTCCACTGTCCGTGAGAAAGCAGGGCACGAGACGGAACTCCCGGTGGAGGGGGAACTCGCTAACCATCCCTCCGTCACGGACCGAGATCTGGCACTATTGTGCCCGCTGTTCTCTAGCTAGACCAGAGGCTGTCTTTAGCTTGGGCTTGCTCATCGTCGGTTAGGCGATTCCCGGCCCTGTGGTGTGACATAGTCCCATCACCCAGAGCCACTCTTCTCCGCTCCGATCTTTTCTCCTCAAGAGGGGGAAGAGAGAGAGTAGGGGGGACGGTATACACACAGGGAGGATAACGCGTTCTCTTTCCCCCGCCCTTTATTATCTGTGTTATCCCACGCCCGTGGATTGTTTTATTTAATCTTGCTTTTTTGTATATTATATGTTTCACTTTAACATCGACACTTTACTCTTATTTGCCTTATGATTTTGATTTTATCATTTTTTAATGTGTTTATTAATAAATTATTAATACTGTGGGGTAGGTGTTAGGCGAAGGTGCGTCGGTTCCCACAATAACCAGTCATTCAATTAGGTAGAATCTCGCTAGGTTTATTCATGCTCTATGTACAGGTAAATTATTTCTTGGATGTGTACGGATAGGTGGACGTGTGTGATTTGTGTAGAGGATTAATGTGTAGTGTTAACGCGGTGTGTTGCTTATTATCCGTCCCGAATAGTTAAATTCGCTAAGGCCGAGCTTGGAGAGGAGTCTTGACGTTCTTGTAGACAAGGCCAGTGAGTGCGTCACCACAGAATGCTCCGGTTGGAGTTAGATGTGTGGTACTCGGGTTGGCCGGTCGATGAGGTGTGGCTTTCACGGGAGGAAAGTATCCACCTTGGAGATCAGGAACAGACCCTTCGTCGTGGCCCCAGGTGCAGGAATCGGAGTCGGAATCGGAGTTGGAGAAGGCAGCGCCTTGGTCTCGGTGTTGTCCGGTGAGCTGGATCGTAAACGACCCAGGAAACCTTTCCACGGCAGGGAGTCTGTCGACTCTTACCGAGGAGAGTTAATGCCCTACAAAGCAGGTGTAAACGAAGGCCCGGAATGAGCACGCTCCGTATCAAACGGAGGCCCTGAAGAGCACGCTCCGTCTCCAAAAGAGATTATGTCAGGGGCCCTGGTAGTAGCACCCCCTGACTGGTGAGCTGATCGCTGGAGAAACCCCGCTGGGTTGCCCCTTATACAGAGGTCGATGTCGAATCTTTCTTACGAGAGAATCGGCCGGCGATGCGCCGCGTAGCGGGCGCGCGCCAATCTATCCCGCCGATCGATATTGTGCCGCGCGTCGCTACTACCCGTTCCGCGCGTCTTCGTTCCGCGCGCCCGTTGTACTATCCGTGCCGCGTACGTACGGTCGTACGCTCGTGTGTTCGTGGCGGACAGCTGACCGCCACAAATACATTTTTTGTTTGCTTCCATTTGTAAATCTAGAATATGAGAAAATGCAGGAATGTGTGTGTTTATTTCTGTTACTATATCTTTTTATTTATGCAGTTGAAATCTATTTCAAAGTTTTTCTAGAATATTATATGACCTATTCTTTTAAATTCGTAATTATGCAAAACGCTAATGTCTTAATAATTATATATCTGATATTTTTAATATTGTTACGCCCGTGCTGAACACTGAGTAGAGAAGTCGGGGAAAGCTGTGAAGCGCGCTCCTTGACAACGGGAGTTTGTTTATGGATTTATTGATTTTTTGTCTGGCGGATTTTTGGAATCCGCACGCGTTCTGTTTTACGAGCTTGGAATAAACGCATTTCTTAAGTTTTTTTTAGTTCTTTTTCCTTTTGCGAGTTTCGCAAAATACGTGCGCGAGTGTGGAGTGCGCGATAGTGTTACGGCGGCGAGCTTACTCGACGAGCGTAACATTTTGGGGGCTCGTCCGGGATACGAGGCGACGAACGCAGTATCCCGAACAGGATGACGACCACGCACACCCCGCCGAGGACCCGTTCGCAGGCCGCGGCGTCGGCAACAACGGAGGCGGGCGCGACCCATCCGCAGGATGCGGTGGCGACGGAGGCAAAGGCGGGTGCTTTCGAAGTTGTCTACTTGGAGCTTCAAAAGCTGCGCCAGGAGCGGCGGCTGGAGCAGCAGGAGCAACAGCTTTTTCGCAGCGAGTTGGAGGCTCGCCTGAAGGAACGCGATGCTACGGTGGCACGTCTTCACGAGCAACTCGCCGTACATCAGCTAAGTCCCTCCAATAATGTTTTTCGCGGCGGAATTTCGAATGAGGCGACGCGTGAGATAGGCGCGGGTGAGGGCGCGTGTGCGGGGCGCGCCGCGTGCGGAAATTCGGTCGAGCCGCTGCGTGTGATGGGCACGGGCGAGGGCTCGTGTGCGGGGCGCATCGCGTGTGGAGGTTCGACTAAGACGGCGCTCGGTTATTAATTAAAGCCCGACACGTTTGACGGGACTGTTTCTCTGCGCGGAAAATTTCTATTCATTTAATTAGTTTTTAGGTTTTTTTAAGAAAAAGATTTTTTTTTTTGTTGTTACTTTCAGCTATTTCTCCGGGAAGATGGTGCCGAACAACACATCAGGCGAAGATATTAGCTAAAAGAAGACTGCCTTGCCCACGGTTTTTGATCGTGGTTTTTCCGTGGGACTTAGGGCAAATGCCAAGGCGGGGACTGGGGAGTCTTGCGAGACGCAGGGTCCACGAAAGCTTCCCCCTCCAGTCCGAAGACTCTCAAGAGGATAGCGCTGGTAGCAGAAGGAAAGCCGACGTTGAAGAGGTTCACACGTTGAAAGAAGCGTTTTTTTTTTTATTGAGGGAAGAAACGAAGCACGTTAACTCGCAGCTTAGCTCGAGGTAGAGCAGGAAGCGTTTCAAGTTCCCGGAAATCTAAGAGAAAGAAACTGCTTGTAACTTTCCTTTAGTTGTCGGGACGACAACTTAAGAAGAGGGGGACAATGTTACGCCCGTGCTGGACACTGAGTAGAGAAGTCGGGGAAAGCTGTGAAGCGCGCTCCTTGACAACGGGAGTTTGTTTATGGATTTATTGATTTTCTGTCTGGCGGATTTTTGGAATCCGCACGCGTTCTGTTTTACGAGCTTGGAATAAACGCATTTCTTAAGTTTTTTTGAGTTCTCTTTCCTTTTGCGAGTTTCGCAAAATACGTGCGCGAGTGTGGAGTGCGCGATAATGTTACGGCGGCGAGTTTACTCGACGAGCGTAACAATATGTTAAAAATATCAAGTGTTTTTTCTTATTTTAAATAATGCGATTAATTTGTTGCATTTTTCAATAAACATCTCATTATGTTGTTACATAAATATGCAACATATGCTGACCAAGTGCTATTTACTGTTTTATAATACTATTTTAAGGTTGTTTTGGAGAGTTTGTCAAAATGCTATACTGTTGATGAAAATTTAATATCATATATTCTGTATTCTTTTTCAAAGTTTGGGACTAAATTTCAGATTGATTTACAATTTAGATAAAAAGTTATCAATTTTTAAATATTTGAGTTTTGCAGAGAAAAGTGTAAACATTAAAAAATGCTACCAATATAATGATATTTTACACATAAGTAAATCATCAACAAACAAAAAGATAGCAACAAAATTTGAAACAATTTATACATTTTTTTTTGAGATTTTTTTGGGGGAAAAATTAGTAATAGTTATTTGCATTCACTAAATTTACGTCTTTTACATTCTATTAGATTTGCCGTAACTATTTATGTACATTTTTTTTGTCTTTGGATCCTTGGAGAATTAATATCGGTGTTTTTAATATTTTCTGCATACTTTTGGTTGGGACGGTGCCTCCAGAACATCCTTAATTAATCCTTTGCTTCACATACGATTTCATATATAATCTCATATATGATAAAGTATGAGACACTTGTCTTTTAGGTGTTTTTCTGTATTTTTACACATTTTACAATGTGTAACATATTTGGTACCTTTATATTTCTAAGATATATGTATGTGTTACCGTTAGAACCCGAATTCCGTCAATACCCGATTTAACTAGTCAAAACTAGTTTTATCAAAGGCCTTTCGTCAATACTAGTATTAACTGGTCAATTCTAGAAATAACCAAATGTACTTGACAATACCGGTATTCTCTTCCGCCTATATGTGTACTGTCTATACACATATCAAAAAATTAATTCTCTTAAGGAGGTTTGCCTATTACTTTGGAGTCAAAAATGCGATTGAATAATAATGTCATTACAGCGATCTCGAATTATATGCAATATTAGTATAATGAATTGTGGATGCTAGTTATGTGCTATATTCTTCGTAAATTATTAGTGTATAGAATATTAACAAATATATGCCGAAGTATGAGAGCGTCAACGACTCGAGAATCGTTGTCAGGTACTTATTATTTAACATTATAAAGTAAGAGAAAAATTACAAATAATTTATAAAAACTTATATGAACAATTGTCAGAGAATACTAAAGACTTAAAATGATTAATACATTGATGATTGCGTGTCGTGGATTCATGATTAGTGATTAAACATTGTTTGTGAGGTTGGGTTTGCATCAGCTGTTGCGTTGCCAATAGCAACGTCTGTCATTACTAATTTGATCCACGAGGTAAAAGTAAACTTAGTGAATAAAAAACTGTAAATCCACACGGTAAAATCTTAGTTTCTTCTAAGTTTTTATGCAATTCTTGATGTTTCATCTGTCAAATGCTAGTTTTTCAAAGTCCTAAGTTGGCTAGATATGTATTAAATCAGTGATTATTTACCTCAGGGCGACCGTTTCTCATGAGGCGATAGGCGCAAAGTGGTCAACTTCTGAATATTATTACAAAAAAACTATACATTGCTCAACTTTTGGGATTATTTGTGTAAAGTGTTTATGTAAATCATATAAAAAAATTAAGACTCTAAGTTGACTTTGGACTAATAGGCGAACCTCCTTAATACTGAAACACACATAGAAAATTAGTTCTCTTAACACTGACATAAAAAATATCAAAATTCGGTAAAGACTCTATTCTGAACAATTATCAACACTTTTAACTGGCCCAACTCAGTGAGAACTAGTTTTGCCTAGTAAAAACTGTTAACATATTTTAACAAATCAATTTTTCAGTCAGATCTAGTTTTCACTGACAGTCTATTGTTATTTCTAGAATTTACTAGTTAATACTAATAGGTATTGACGAAAAGTCAATGTCGTAACCGACTCCGCGCTTCTCTACGGCAGTGATGAAGCCATTGAACTCCGGGAAAGGCGTGCCCTCACTCCACATACCTAATCGTACCATGTAGGCCATATTGCGAGGTTCAGAGGCGCCGGTTGCGTTGGCATATACGACTCTAGCCTTCGGAAGCTTATTCTGCAGTTCCAAAACTGTTAATCCTGTTTTAGTAGGTTTTGAACTTTAATAAAACTAGTTTTGACTAGTTAAATCGGGTATTGACGGAATTCGGGTTCTAACGGTAACATATACATGAATAATCTCTATAAAGTGTTATGGCTCCTGCACACGGGATGCGGAAACGCTTGCCGCGCGGCAAGAAACGACGCGGTAACCAATAAACGTGTCGCTTTTCCGTAAGAATAAGAAATTTATTGGCTATCGCGTCGCAGCTTATCACCTAGCTTACCAGCGTTTCCGCGTCCCGTGTGGAGGAGTCATTAGCACCTCAATTTTGGAATTTTGATATAATTTAATGGAGTTTTTTAGAGTTCCCCCAAAGAGTTCTAAAGTTCCTGATAAGTTTGAAAAAGAGTTCTAACGGCTTAACAAAAAAAAAGGAGTGGTTTGAAGTTTTGGGGTGCTTCACTCTTCATGATTCGAAAATCGGCGATAACTTTTTAATTTCAGTTCGGATCGATTTTGTGCCCCCGGGAAAAAAGAATTAGATCTGCCGAGATATGACTAGATCTGGTTCATCAGATCTGGCCAGATAATTTGATCTGCAAATTGTCTCTATCTAGCCAGATCTGAACAGATATAACCAGATCTGACTAGATATAATTTGATCTGCCAAGATATAATTAAAAATTACGAAGGGATGTAAAATGTTATAAAACCATAAATATATTGATTCAATTCGAAATTGTGTGCCACTTTATTATTAGCGTGCGATACAACTGATGATATAAATTGTACCGTCCACTTGATTTATATACTGTTCTTATACTATCGTTTGCCATGTTTTAAATACGAGAAACGGATTTTATCGAATGTCATCTATCAGATTGATCCGACATTTGATCCAACTTGATCGACAGATGATCCAACAAAAAGGTCGGGACATTGAATTATCTCAGAAAGATGACGTTTTTGGAAGAAATGTTTTATACAAAAGTTATAGGGTACCAAGTTATCTATTATGTGGTGATATTGATTTGACTTTGAACAATCTTGGGGAAAGTTACACAAGATCACATTGAGTTCTTTAAATGGGGACCCCTACTTTGTATGTCATATTCTTGTAACTCTTGTCGAGACGTTTTTAAAACGCTAATGTAAAACTCTCTTTTGTTAAGAATTTCCTGAAATATTTTAAATTTTGTCATATGGCATTTTTAATATAAAATATGAGATATCTCATAAAGTATTCACTTTTTGATAACTTTACCTTTATACTTTTATATGTAGAATAATGAAAGGAATCGAATAATATTAATTTTTATTACATTTGCAATTTTGCAAAATTGAATGCGTCTACAAAATGCAATTAAATTTAAAATAATTTTTTTCTGTTTTTTTTTTAACAACAATTTCAGACCTTTTTGTTACACTCTGTATAACCAATAAAAATTCTTATTAATTAAAGTAAAAAATGTAAAGTCTAATAGTTTTTATTCGAGTTGGTAATTATTTATGCAAATCTCCAAATAACTTCAACAAAATTTTTAATTAAAAATTTTCAATTTTAATCTAGCTATTAAATAATAAATTGAGAATTATTTCACTTTTGTTTATCCATCATCTGTAAGCTTACAATGTATGAAATAACTTATATTTCTGTGATTGGCTTTGTATTTTAGATATAAGGCGAATTGATGCAAATGCTTCTATAACAAATAACTAACATTTTTTTGTTTATAAAAAATAACTTGTTTTCTGCAAATTATATCTTTATCATAAATTATTTTTATATAATTATATTAAATATATATAATTAAATATCTTTAATTTGCTACGTATAAATAAATTCATATTTATATATTTAAATATCTCATTAGACGAATATCGATCATCAAACATTTAATTTATTATAGTTAAACGTGGCCAGATATCGTCAGACCTGAACGGTTTTCGATCAAACACAACCTCAGTTCAACTTATATCTGGACAGATATGGTCAGATGTAATGTATTTTGGATTGCATTCGAGTATAGATATGGACGATATGGTTATATCTAAACAGATACAGTCAGATCTGAACTGTTTCGATGAAATTCAATCAGAGATATGGTTCGATCTGAGCAGATATGGTCCGATCTGAGCCGTCGAAGACCAGATTACGCCCTATATATATGTAGTTATATATAAACATATATGATCAGATTTGGGCAGACATGAGAAGTCATATCTGAGCATGTCTGACCATATAAAATTTGATCTGCTGAGATATAATTTGATCTGGTCAGATCTAATCTTTTTTCCCGGGAGAACTTTTGAGATATCCAGAACTTCGAAGAAAACATTAATTTTCCCCAAAATTTTTTTGGAACTTAAAAATTTCTTAATTCAGCTAACAGGATCGACGAGAACTCTTTCAGTTTTGCTTTTAACGATATGATTTATAAGGATAATCTTCAGAACTCTTGGGGTGCTACCCAGAACTCCGAGGAAAATATTAATTCCACGGAGCAAAAATTCTTTTGGAATTGTGGCAATCTAATCAGCTCTCTGAGTAGGGAGCTCAGGGAGATATATTACGTATCTTTTCACGAGGTAAAGATGCGAAAAGTGAACAGATTTATTAGATTTTGGCCAATGAAATCGTAGATACTCTAGTGAATTCTCTCACTTTTCGCATTTTTACCTCGTGAAATGATACGTAATAGGCCCCTAGAATCTCACAGGTTTTGACGATAACTATTAAGATTCGAAACGCTAAAACTGACATTAAAACTAACAATATATAGATTTAATATGATATACATATAATTGGATTGATAAGGTAGTATTGCGACGTGTCAGGTTGTATTGAAATGTTTAGGGTGAGGGGTTTGCTTGAGGGAGAGAAGATGGGTGATAATGTATTTGGGTGGATAAGGATGTGATGAGCTATGTTGGGACATGTCAGAGTGGTGATGTGGATAGGTAAAGGTATGTTAGATTACGTTGAGACGTGTCGGATTATATTAAGGTGTTTGGAGTGGTTAGGAGGAAGATGGGAGTGGACAAATGAAGGCGTGGATAAAGGTCAGTTCTTACACTTCTGTGTAAAGGATGCTTGAAGGTATGTGAGGGTGTATGCGAGTATTGAAATTTCGATTTATAAGGGGACACCAGGACGACAACGATGGTGACGACGTTTCTTAAATCCAAATTACCTCGTTTTAACATACCTATATATTAAAATCTCCCATTAACATGCAATGTAGAAAAAAATAAAGGCACTATTATTATATAATATAATGCCAAGCAATTGATTAAGTCTATAAACAATTTTATCCGTTTAGCCGTTTTTTTAGATATAGCCATCGCGCCTCCACTCAATTTGATGCTTAAGGTATAAGATACTTTCGATCTTCTTGCCAGTGTTGCAAGCGTTTATACTTCGCGCGAGATACTGTCATGTCTCCCCACTAGTTTTTGTCACTAGTTTTGGATTATACTAAAATCAAGACTTATTTTTTAATAAATACCAAAGATTTTTTCGATATATCGATATTAAGTGCGTCATTTTTAATTTTCAACTTTGACTTTGTAAACTTAAAAGTAGAAGCTTAAAAAAACTCACGTATACAATTTTAGTTATATGTAAGTCATAATTAAATTTTTTTTAAATTTGTTTGCCATATGGGATGTCATTTTGACTCTTTAAATTTTGTCTTTGAATTTTGCGACTTTAAAAACTCTCATATAGGATTCAGCAAGATATATTTAAAAATTATGTTATTTATATATATAAGAATTTATTTATTAAAAATTATATATATCAATATTATATATTATTTATCGATAGAATTTATAATGAGACTGTGTATTCAGGGATTGAGTAGCTTCTTTTAACACTCTCTCTTATACATTTTCCCTTTTATTTTAACTACATTTAAGAGAATACACATACATAATGTATAATTATTGTGTAATTTGAATAACATTTTTATTATTTTTGTAGATTGCGAAAAATTGATTAGACACATGTTGGTGGTAGAACCAGAGCGACGTTTAAGTATATCTCAAATCTTAGCGCATTCATGGATGGGTGGAGATGGAGTAATAGAATTAGAACCTGGAGGGTATGTAATGTGACTTGAATTATATATTATTTTATATTTTCATAATGTAAATAGTAGCTTTTAAAAGAAAAATAGTTGTTTTTATAAATGCAATTAAATTTAAAATTTGACCAAGCATGGAATTATGATTAAACAGTTGTCTGACAGTTGTGAGTTGTCTTAGTTGTCTATAAGTTGTTCATAACAATATAGTCATTATATTAACACATCTTTTAGTTTTAGTCAGTAATTGCATAAAATGAACAGTTACTAATATAAAAATTGTTTAATTAACAACAGGAAATAATAATAATGCAGTTAAATTTATTTTTAAATTACAATTGTAAAATATTATACATTTACTTTATGAATAGAATTTTTAAAATGTCTTTATTACACACTCTACTGTATAATTCAATGAGCTGCATAATAATAACTATGTTTACACCTAGCGACTTGATCGCGGATTGACCTATGCCGTGATCCAAAGTAGGTCTAGTTATGATAAATATACCGAATAGGGAATCCACCTACGATGACCTTGACCTTGACATATGTTGTCAAGGACATGGTTCTAAGTAACTTTTCCTTATAACTCAATCGTCGCTCATTGCTTATTTAAAAGTTATAAACAAAAAAAATTTGAGAAATATAACGTTTGTGTCGATACTAAGGGAAATAATTTATTAATATGTGTGTATAGACAATACATATATAACTGAGAAAAAGACTACCGCCCCTTTTCCACAAGCAGGGGTGGGTAGGGATGGACCTCGTTTCACATAAAAAGTTGAAAACTCGAACCATACAATGATAGATCTTATTTCGCCCTGTAAACAGAAGTGGGACGGGGTAGACCTTGCTTTGTAGATGGTTCTCTGGACAGCATTGTACTTTCCACGCAAAGCGAGGTCCACTCTACCCCATCTCCGCCTACATGTATATATACTTTTTATACACATATGTATATCAGCAAATTATTTTCTTTAATTGGGATCTGACATTGGTCGCCATGATATCTGGTGGTCGAAAGTGAAAGCACTCAGGGCTCACAGATCTCGTGGCATTGTACAGGCTTGACGTGCAGTCGTACTGGTTTTGCGTTGTATTTTTATTAATATGGATGAATTTTTTCCGCGTTGTAAATCTGCGAGCAGAATTAAGTGTTTAGTTCGCGGTTGTGGAAGTAAGGTTGATAGTAATATAACTGTTCGATTTCATCGCTTTCCCAAGCCCAAAGAGTGCTTTGTACATGTCAAAAATTATTTTGGCAATTTAGAGAAAATTGATCGTTTCAAAGCCTGGAAAAATGCATTGAAGATAAAGAAAGTGACTCCTTATATGAGAATGTGTTCACTCCATTTCAAGAAAGAGGATTTATATACTGCCAGGTAAGTTTTGACAGAAAAAATTAGTTTGAGAATTTGTTTAACCTAAAGCATCGTGAATGTGTAAATGATACATTTTCAATAATAATTAACGGTGAATAATTTGATGATGTTGCAAAAACAAGACGCTTGAAGAAAACTGCTGTGAAAAGTTTGTGAACACAGCTGTAAAGCTCACAACATCACTTCTCATGTTTTGTTCATTTATTCTACATTTAATTATACGTCCTGCTTTTAAAACTCTTTTGCCTTCAATAAACTTTCTCTGCGCAGGATTTGCACTAGGCCAATCACAAATATTTTCCATGGATATTAACATTTTAATAACAGACTATAACACAGCGTCAGATCCCAATATTGACACAAACTTGTATATTTCTCAAACTTTTTTTATTCATAACTTTTATTTATAACTCATTCATAACAACTAAATAAGCAATGACCGACGATTAAGTTATAAGGAAATTTACTCAGGGTCATGTCCTTGACAACATATGTCAAGGTCGGTTAAGATCACTGGAGGTTTCTCCCCTTATTTTCATTTTTACCCTTTTCTATGCTAACTATTCTCTGCTTTAACAAAAAGATTGTTCAATATATTAACGATTCACTGCTTTAAATGACTTTTCTTTGTTCATACATGTACTATTTCTAGTAATTATTTAGAATTTAGAATTTTGATATTTTTCTGCGGCTTTTTTGGTAAACATCTTTGTTGTGACTTCGACAGTGATAATCAATCGGGGGAGCCCAAAAAATATGTACCCTATTTATTTTTTAACCTATTTTTTTTACCTATTTTTTCCGACGTGGCTTTTCCGATCTTTCAACGTTATAAATATGTATAATAGTGGCTCTTAAAAGAACCGATTTTGGTCCTGAAAAAGACTGGTAGTAATTCGTGAATTATGTTTATTTTAGTGTCAAGCAGTTTGTGTCAACATTAAAGGAAGTAATCGTTGATATGTGTACTTTCAAGTAAAAAAAAATTGGACGTTTGCGTGGTAAGTTGAACAATACATAAAAAAAATGGATAAAAAAATAGATAGGGTATACGTATCTTTCGGGCTTCTCCGATTGATTATCACTGTCAGAGTCACAACAAAGATTTTTACCAAGAGAGCCGCAAAAAAAATTTCAAAATTTGGAAAAGGCTTTATTCTGAATAATTACCCTATTTCCACATACATATTAGTCGTTTGTGTCGTTTAATACTCAAAATAACTGCTATATTTAAAAAATTTTTTTTGTTTATAACTTTTAAATAAGCAATGATTGCAGATTAAACTTTAACTTTATAAGAAAAAGTTACTCAGAGTCATGTTCTTGACAACATATGTCAAGGTCAAGGTCATCGGAGATGGGTCCCCTGTTAGGTATATTTACCCTTAATTAACCGTTTACATCGAAAGAGATTTATTTTGGATTGCCATGAATTTATCGGTTTAACGGCAAGCGTTTCTGCGTTCTGTGTACAAATCACGTATTGTAGAACTTTTTGGAATGATTTTGATCAAAATTGTTGTTATTTTCAAAATTTCTATTTAGGAAAACAGAATAATTCCGATCGAAATATATTTTGAAAAGTTTCATAATACGTGCCCAGAAGCCACGAATTCATCGATTTAATCTTATCTAACTTGACAGCTCATCTGAAATTGCAGTAAATCCGAACACGTAAATAAAGCTTTTAGATCGCGTCGCGCGTTTACACCGCAAATGATAACGTTCTATTTCAGGTCAGGTTACTAAAATACGAAGCCAGATTCCGTCGCTTGTCAAGTGTTTACAGTAGGCGGCCTAAATAATTTAGGTCGAACTTGAGGTATAGACTGCGGCCTAAATTCAGGGTATAAATGTAGTTAATATCCGAGAAATAGAATTTATCCGAATCTACAAATTTGTTAATTTTGATCCAAATCATCCACTACAAGAAATAAAACGGAAATCAAATTGCTAAGTTAGCTAGAATTTATTTAATTATTCTATTTGTTGTTTTTGAAAAAGCGCTCTTTACAGCGGAAAATATCATTACATTTAAAAGAAATTTATTATCTGTGCATATTAAGTGTATTCCTTTAAAATTTTCAAAGCATATTGCAGTATTATTGCATTTATCTTTGTTGTATGATTATGGAACATATAAAATGTAAAACTATATTTATACAATGCATATATACATATACACATACAATATTTGAAAGTTATGTACGGAGTGTTCAAAAAAGGTGGTACCAAATTTTAGAAACATGTAATAATTGTGGAAACAAACTAAAAAGTCTTAATAAGCAGTACTTTCAAAACAAATTTATTTTTTATTTTAAAGCATTCAATGTATTTTCTTTATTTTACGAGTACGCATTGTATAACATATTTACACGCGATCGCTCGTACACTCGTCCTTCACCAACTTTTAAGGTCGACAATTTATGAACATAGTCGGCGTGTTTGTGGACAGTTTTCAATTCTCTGTGTTAATTCATCCACGAACGCCAGCGAATAATCATCTATCAAGAGACACGCTAGTGTCTCGCGCCAAGTGTACGCGCAGCGTGACACAGGCCGTGTATCTATACGTAAGCCGGCAATTATCCGAGATTAAATATCAGTAACGACTCAACCGTTCAGATTGTTAGTTAGCGGTAGCTTGGATTTAAACTACATAATAAAAATGTTTTTATTTTTTCCCTACGTACCTTATGAGCGGAAATATATTGCGACGCAAAGCCCGAATCTGAAAATTTACATTTAAGAAGCTTCCTCATTATTGTTGTTACGTTCAACCCCAGGATTAGGATAAAAAAACTGGAAGCGAAGGAAGGGCTAACCAGAGGGGTAGGGGTAAGGAAGGACGCAAACAGATACTCTGTTGCTCGCAGGTACACGCTCTGAGGCGCGTGGCGCGAGCTGAACGCACTTTCAATGACTCAGGATGGGTCAACGTCCGTAAGGACGCTAGGACGCTTTCCATGAGCGGTGCGATCTTCGGTACTGTTTTGAGTCAGAGAATTTAATCTCTTTAACTCAGGATCGGACCTTGTGCGATTTCGAGAGCGGTGAAGGGATGAAGGCGAGGTCTTATTAAAAATGAATAAACATTGAGTTTAATCTTAAAAATAAATAAAACATTTATTACAAATTAAAATAGAATTGGTTAATGACATTGAGTAAAGAGAATCAGGCAATTATGCTAATAAATAAACGCAGATGAAGTGCGGATGTGTGGAATGTATGTGTAACGTGTATTCTTCGCGGGTGTTATATGAGTTCGGAGGTAATCGGGCAAGATTTTCGAGAGGAGACCTATTTTGAAATTGACATTTTGCCCGCTATTATTACAATTGAGATTACAAATGGAATTACATAAATTTTCAGCTAAATGTGCGTGTGGTGTGTATGTGTGTTATACTAAATTAAATTATAAAAATAGGAAAAATATAATGATTAAATAATAAATTAAATTAAAGGATAATATAATTATAATGTTACATTTATGGTAATCTTAATCGATTGTTATTGGGTCTGAATTGATTACCTCCTCGAGGTTGACGGTGGGTCGGTGGAATATACTGCAGAAGAGGTTGACGGGGATTAGGTAAGGATATTTGTGGTTAGGGATAAAGACGGGAATAGAGTGGTCAGGATTCGCCCTGAGGATGAGTGAGCGGAGTTCGACTATATCGAACTCGCCAGAACCGATGGTAAGAGTCCCTTCAGGAATTGGATCCGTATAGCGTGGGAAATAAGCGGATATATTCGCGAAGTAGTGTGGGCGTTGAGGACTCTCCTCGAGAATCTCCACACTTGAGGTGGTGGACAGCGCTGGAGATGGTTCTCTGTGGAGTTCCTCGAAAGGAACAGAAGAACAGGATCTTTCGTATGCGGGACTTAAGGGAGCGGAAGGTGTGAGAGATGGTGAATTGGGAAGTTTCCCGGGACGAACCGGAGAATACGAGGGTTCGAAAGGAGGCGAGGAATCGGGGGTGTCGGGAACCACGCGATAAGAAAGGAGACGAGAAAGTGGCGAGGGAAGCAATTGAGGAGGTGGCGAAGGTGGTCCCTCCGGCTGAGCAGGTGGAAGAGACGGTGTTGCGAGTCGCGGAGGACCGGCGTTTTTCCGTGACGAAAAAACTCTAATACTTGCTCCCTCAAAAGTCTTTGCGTCCGGTCCGCCTGTTTCGATCATTTCTCGCGGATCTGACGACTGCTCGAGAACTTCGACGTCGAACAGGTGGTACTCGCGGATCCACTGAAAGTACCGAGGTTGCAACGGGTTGAAGGGATGCTGGTGGTCGACCTTTCTCGGATCCGTTTAAAGGATCTTTTACAATGCAATATTTATATATATTATTTTATAGAAATCGCCACGAATTCAGGTGGTGACAGCGATTACACTATTGTCCGAATCCGAGATAGCGGAAGGATTTACTTGTTCACGTGATTTGCCACGAATTCAAATGGCGACAGTGATCACACTGTCGTCCGAATCCGAAATAGCGGAAAGGAAGTAATCGCTACGAATTTGGGTGCCGACAGCGATCACACTATCATCCGAATCCGAGATAGCGGGAAATAATCGCCACGAATTCGGGTGTCGACGGCGACCACGCTATCGTCCGAATTCGAGATGGCGGGAGGATTTACTTGTTCAAGAGACTTGCCACAAAATAATAAAAAAAAGAAATAGAGAAAAAGGGAAACAACCCGGAAAAAGAGAAAAGAAAAATGCGGGACTTACTACTTGATGAATTTTTGAATGTCTGAGCTCTATAGATCGGAGCTCCTTCTCGAAATGGATTTAGTTGGATGAATCAGAGCGATTGATATAGCTGCTGGATCTCGTGCACAGACTCTAAATACGAAATCGTGACTCAAAACGGAAGAGATCACGATTATAGTACCGAACTGAAGGAAGAGACCGAAGCTCGAGAGCGAGTGCGCAATGTCGGGATTTATATAGGAAAGTTCAAGGGATGGAAGGGATGGATTTGTTGTGGGATGCGTCTGATTTTTGTTTCGAGGATTTCTGGTTGGATGTTTCTCACCCAGGAGGTGGATTTTGAATTTTTTCTTAACTATTCGTGAGTTAGGTAGTAGGTACGGCTATCGATTTTTAAGACTAATGAATAGGTGAGCAAGCCCCCACTGTCTTATTGAGGATACAACGCATCGTTTCTTCCAGTGACTCATCTTATTTTTTTATTATTTCTGATTAGGGTTCTGAGTTTATCTCGCGACCCTGTTTTTGTGTTAACAGACAACGCATAGTCTTATTTAATTACTATTACGTGCTTATAACAGTTACAATATTTTCAGAAACGCACGTCCCAGATTCTGTTTTTATTTGTCGAGACGCCACGTTCAATATAATAAAATTTTCTGTTAAGCTTTTCTTGAATTTAAGCCCTTCTTGGCACGCCGTGTAGCCAGGTTTATAGTCATAGACCAGACACAGTTGACAAAAACGCAATTCCTATGCCCCGTTTGTTGATAATTCGTCATCTGGAAGATCGCTTTTAGTCACGTAAGCAAATAGGTATTTTGATTATATCTCTACTATTATAGAAAGGAGAAATGTTTATACCATTGTTTAGGATAATCTTAGAAACTACTGAATCGATTTCAAAAATTTTTACACTAGTGGATAGCTTATGTCTTTATATCTTCCTGAGTAACATAGGCTATGTGCCATTGTGCTACAACCCAATTTATATATATATATATTTAAAAAAATGAAAAAAAAACGGAATATCTAAAATTTTAAATTCTTTAAAAGAGTCATACTTAATGACTTTTCCTGTTCAGATTTTCCTAAATCTTAAAGTATTATATATGAAATAGGGGTAGAAAAAACTGAGGAATATAATAGAATTCAAAAAATTGCTAATAATAAAGCAGTTACCGATTTCTGTGTAAAAAAAATCTATGTGATTGCTCTGATTTCCGCAAATTTTGAGATATTGAGCAAATTTTTTTTAATGGATAGAGTATTATTAAAGGTAAGTTGCTATTGAATTTGGCGAGAATCGGTGAAAGGGTTGCCGATTTTTGCCCAAAAAGTGTATAAGTTTATGACGACGACGAGTTCTATCGGTCTCGTCTGCCGAGGAGGAGCGCGCCGTCAATTACTCGAAATCACCAAAAATCTATATTTCTGCAAGCTGGAATTGTTCAAGGCTGTTAGTCACGTAGGGTAGCTCGACTAGGTATAATTTCCGAAGCTCGGTATGGGCGCCAGGGTGATGACTCGCACCACGTTACGCGAAATCTAACCAGCTCATTCTCTTAGGCGTGAATTCTGTAGGCGATCGCTGTTCGATCTTGGAGAGGAGGAGAGGGAGTGCAGCGCAATCAACACATACATGAAATAAATCAGAATATAATAAATAGTATATTTAAACAAGAAGCATAGGAAATGAAAACAACATAATTGATCGAATAGTGAATCTCAATGATAGGACTGATAACGGTCGCAACGCGTCCCGCCACGAATTCCGCAGGAACGGTAAAACGTCTAGGTACGACTAATTAAGGCGAATGGTAGCGATACAACGACTAGTTGACGCGAATGATATGCGAATAATACAACGACGAATTAACGCGAGTGATAAGGTACATTGACGCGGATGATATAACAAGATACACTAACGCGAGACAAGATACATTAATGCGAGACAAGATACATTAACGCGAGACAAGATACATTAACCCGAGACAAGATACATTAACGCGAAACAAGATATATTAACGCGAGAGATAAGGATACATTAACGCGAATGATAATAACGCGGAAGGTAGCTTGCCTTTACGCGAACCTACCTCGCTTTTAATGACCTCGCGAAGGGCATCCGCAATTACGCCCGATACCTCGCGAGGCCCGCAAAAGATGCCCCGCACACCACGACGCGATCACGTGGAGCCCACCCTACGGCCCCACGACGATACGGTGTCTAGCCCGTGCGAAGGACTCTCCGCTAATAACGACCCGGTCACGCGAAGCGCATTTCGCTGTTTCGCAATAAACTCGAGTCTAATTCAAATCTCCCGACTAATTACGCGGTGCTTGTTCCAATCACGCGTTGCTCTAAGCGCGCGCTGACTCTAATTCCGCGCTATTCTACGCTCGCGTAGTCTCCAATTACGCGTTATTCTAAGCGCTCGTTGACTATCGGCGGCCGCGAGCGCGAGTCCCCGAGACGGGCAATTGCGTTTCACTTACTCGACCGGGCCCTTCCGTAGTATTTCTCTTGGCACTACTGAGCGGATTTCACAATACTCGCGGCACAACGCGACTCCCGGGAGGGCCTTGGCGTCGAGACGGTCTTACTTGATTATAATACGGTGCTTGAGCAGTGGCCTTTACAGTCTTTGCGTTCCTCGGCAGCCGGGAGTCCGTATCGCAAGTGGATGGGTGGCACCTCTCGTCTCGCAAGCTCGCACGACAGTGCTGCTCTTCTTCTTCTTCTTCTTCTTTGCGCCCCTAGTGGATTTCCGGCTCAACAGGCCATGGTACCACGCTTTCCACACAAGACAGTGGGTCCAGTGGCGGGGAGCACTGGAGCCCTCTTGTGTCAATTACAGGAGGCTTCAAGCCGATTCAGTTATTACTTTGACCAACTGAGAGGTCGATAACTATTCAAAAATAAAAAATGTGCCATGCGCACGCATCTACAACCCGAGATCACAATCCTTAATAAAGGAGAGTATCGCCTTAACAATCTTGTAATTTAAGTTACTATATAAATATAGGCAAGAAAAAGGAGCCAAGAGTTTAGGGTCAAAAAGAAATCGTAAAAAACCTAGATCTACTACTATCAAACCGGTTACATGCCCAGACTAAGTGATCAACATCTTGATACTCACAGCCACAAGGGCATGAGGGGGATTCGCCGATATCAAACTTATACTTAATAACGTTAGTATATGGGTAACCAGCAAGCAAACGAGCCATAAATCCAAAATCTCTCCTGTTAATTCTAAACTTTGATAGAAATGACAGATTCAAATTTAGATCGGCCAGATTTTCCATGTAAAACCTGCCCAATCCATTATTAATACGGTCCAAGAACCCCGCATCAATATCGTTGTAAGCATACAAAAGATGAGATGAAATATCCTTATGAGAAATTTTGTTACTAAGTAAGGAGCCACTTAGCGAAGCCTCCTTAGCAGCCGAGTCGGCCCGCTCATTACCCAAAATTCCCTTATGTGCAGGACACCATGAAAATCTAACCGTCAAGCCGCTTGCGGCGGCAAGACAAAGCTTAGACTTTAAATTCGGAACCAAAGGGCTAAGTTTGCCATTGCTAAATGGTTTAATATTTGCGATAGTTTGCAAGACGCTCCACGAATCCGTACATATGTTAACATGTTCCCACGAATTGACCAGCGTCAAACCGACAGCAGCAATAATCGCCAGAGCCTCCGCGGAGAAAGAGCTTGTATATCTATTCAATTTACTTCGTTGAGTAATATTTCTAAAAGCAAGGAAATCTTTAAAGGAAAAGTAAGACCTCACATGGAGCCAAGTCTCCTGCAAACACACTACATCAAAATCATTAATCATATTAGAAAATTCTTGAAATTTACCCGTAATACCCCTGCTGTTCCACTGCATAATCCTCATAACTTATGCCCTACTGAAGTTTACTAAACAAAACACGCAGATACTGCGACATGGTATGAGCCCTTATATGCTCGGATTTTTCACTATTATATAACATTCGTATATCATTAAGAATAATATCGGGATTCGGGAATAAACTAGATATTGAAGGCAAAACATATTCCGAAATCAAATCCGAACGAGGTTCGATTTGGAGGTCCATAGCCTCGCCAGACATAGACCCTTCGCCGGAAGGACGAATAGTAGATTCCAAATCAGGGGGGGGGGTGGAGACAATTCAGATCCATCGCTATCACTAGTCGATTGACTAATTCTCTTATTCTTACGACGAAGATTACCTTCCACAATCTCATTAGGAACCACCTTAATCCAGGCATAATAGGCTTGGGACCTAAACTCACTAATGGCCTGTTGGCAAGACTCTATGCCTCTAGACCTAACCAGTCTTCTCGACTGAGAGAAGAAAGAATTTGTATAGGCCATAACGGTATTTATTATCCGATGTGCTGAATAGGTAGGGCAAGAAAGATCAGATGAGACATGTTCACCCCTGCAATTGATACAGCAGAGAGCCGAGTTACAGGCTTCAGACGTAAGGTGTGACAATCCACAGCTCACACACAAAGGTTTACCTCTGCAAGCAGCCGCAGAATGTCCCCATCTATGGCAGTTATGACAGTTACGAACTTTATTAACAAAGGGAAAAACTCTACACTTAACTCTCCAAATATATACAAATTCCGGAAGGAGATTAGATGCAAAAGAGACTTTAATCGAAAACAAATCCTTGATTTCACTACTTGTTCTATCTCGATACTTCATTCTTTCAAGAGAGAGAATTTTCACCGGAGCATCAGGCCAAGAAATACCATCCATAATTTCCTCACAGGAAAGGTGAATATCTACATTTCTGATAATTCCGGTTCTGAACAACTTATAATTAGGAATATAAACATAGAAATCCGAGGGAAGGAGGTTTTTAGTTTCAACAAACGAATTAGCTTCCAAGTAATCCTCAAACTCGACTTTAATTAAATTCCTGCCAAGTTTTTGCAGGGTATTAATATTATATTTATTACATAAAAGTTTGCCAATTTTCATAGGGTGAGCATTATCAATATTATCAGACGAGTTAGAAACACTTTCAATATGAACCGAAAAAGGAGCAAGAATATTATCCGAATATCTATTCCCCAACTGAGACTGAATAAAGCGAAGTCTAAAAAAAGCCGGGTCATTATTCAATAGGACCAAGGCCGAGGACGAGGACGAAGACGACTCATTATTATCGTCCTTTTTAAGTCGCTTAGAAAAGTTACCATTTTTATTCTCCTTAGGGGAGGAGGGAGAACGATTCCCTCGATTCCCACCCTTAGTCATGATGAGTACACAATAAATCGGTATGCGTAAAATATATTTCCGCATATATTAGTAGACAAACAATAATAATAAAAACGAAGTAAAAAATAATATTTTATTTACCATATAATATATTATTAGAGAAACAGAAATATCAGAATAAGAATAATAAGGAGTATGGAACAGGAATGCGAAGAAAAGACTCTCATAAATATTCTCGAATAGAACACACTGTTACAATAACACAAGAAGGAAGCAGCCCGCCTCTGAAAAACACGCAAAAACCAAGGCGAGCAACGGAATGTAAACACACAATTCGAAATAACGAGTTCCGAAAGAACCTATCGCAGGCAATAATATAAATATTAAACCATTTAGCTGAAAGAAAAATACAATTAAATCATAAATAATAAGGCATATAATGCAAAAGGTAACAATGTAAAGAACGAACATACAATAAATACTCCGAAATATTGCAAGTTCGTAATGTAATTAATAAAGCAAATGTAATGAAATGTTCTGATATGAACGGTATCCAAAATGTTCCCGAATAATAAATACAGATACAATAACGACAGCACATACAAGTATAGTACAAATTAACAAAATTTCAATAGATACTAGCTATTCTGAGGAAATAGTAATAACAATAGAAATAGAAAATCAAAAAACTCCAGAATGAATCTCAAAATGACTATAGTTAATTAATTAAATATATAAGCATAAGCACATGAAATCAGCGAATATGAGCATATAGGCGAAAACGAAGTAGTAAATATAGTAGCTTAACAGAGAAAATATCCGAAGTGAATTTTAAAGAACGGTAAGGCCAACGTACGGAATGCTCCAGAATGTATCTAAGAATGACGATAATTAACTAAAGAAGTACAGGTGAAAACGAAAATATAAACCCAAAGTATAATAGCAAAACGGAGTAAAAATATCTGGAGTAAATTTTATTTTTTAAAGAAAGGTAAGGCATATAAAGAACAGACATAGTTATCTTGCTCGTCAGCTCACAGAATGTCCTCAGCGTTCTCAAGTAAGCGGCCAATACTCCTGCGTCATGTGCTCCTCCAAGCCATTCCAGAAACACGTGCAAGCATTCCCATGCAAATGCAGAGCAGGATATATTGCGAAGCGCAAAGCAGGATATATGTGAAGCGAATAAAATAAAATTACGAAAATATATAAGCAGTAATCGGATAGAATCCGCCCGAAGAGAGTAAACTAGACACGTCCTACTCGGAGCATGTCTCAAGACGGAGTTCACAGTGCTGCTCTCTTGGCCCGGCGGAACCACGCTGGTCCCGCGCGCCTGCGCGCCGGGGTTGCAATCCCTGTCTCGACTGCGGCGCCCTATGCGAGCGTAGCGCCTGACTTGGGCGTCCTTTGCGTCTTCCTTCCTTCACCCGCCGGCGGTGGATTTAAAAATCAGCCCGCTTAGAGCCCGGCTGACCAGGTCGCGACTCTATTATTCGACTATTATTCGACTCGGTTATTCGACGGCCAGGCTGGTCGGGCCGTGGCTCGTCGACCGGTGGCAGCATCCCGGGTGTGGTTCTATTCCTCAACGGGGACCTTCGTCGGGGCGTCCCCTTTCCCGGATTCTCCGTGCTCGGGCTGTCATCCTGCGTTACGGGCTGAGCGGTCGCCTTGCGAGGGGCTCCGCTTTACCGGCTGTGGGCGCCAACGTGACCCGCCCGCCGGCCGTCCTTCCGCAGCACGCCTCCACCTGCAAATCCTACGGTGCGATTTCAATCGTTACAATAATACGTGGCCGCCTGCTCAGCACCGTTTCACGCAATCTGTAAGTCTCGCAGAAAATGTAATTAGACCTAGCCCCTTGCGGGTGGAGGCACCATTCTTAACGCCTTCCTCGGCCGAGCTACCATCCGATCCATACATGTCATATTTGTCATCTTATATAGAGTATTATTAAAGGAAGGTTGTTATGGAATTTGGCGAGGATCGGTGAAGGGGTTTCCGATTTCTGCTTGAAAAGTGTATAAATTATACGTGTAATTTTATATAGAGTGCTCGGGGGGGTGTGAGGCGCTCTCCGGATTCGCTAATTGTTCTGCACAAATGCTGGTTTTCGAAGGGGCAATTCCCTCGCAATATGTAACGTAATGCAAGACGAAAAAGCGTGAAGCAAGCGACTCACCGTTTGTTGCCCGATGCTCTCTCGAGTGGTGCTTTCTCGTCACTCTCGTCCTTCCGTTTGCCCGCGAGCCCTCCGTGATTGCGGGAAGACAAGCAAGCAGGCGATAATCAGGCAAAACGAGGCAAGCAAGCAAGTGCAGGCAGACGAGGCACGCAAGCAGGTAGTGCAAGCACACGAGGCAAGGTCCAAAAGGTGGTTACTCGATGGTGTTCGTAACGCGAGTTCGTTAGAGGCTGGTGTGTCTTCTCTGACGACTTAACGATGAGTGCTCTGGCACTCTTCCGGCTCGCGCACCTGCGAATTGCGGCGCGAGCGAGTACCAACTTCTCCATTATTTAGGAATGCCACCCGCGGGTGGGCAGCATGAGTCGGGTGAGTCGCGCGAAATATTGACATGCTAACGATCGCGATCCGCCAACGTTCCGCGCGAGTCACTAAACGTAAAATTTAGGTTGCCGACGGCAACACTTCAACAATGCTTAACTAATGATACGAGACGCAACTTATCAACTAATAGGCGACGCGAACATCAAACGATTAACTTAGCAACTAATATGTTCACGCAGCAATTATATACACGTGAGTTCCAAACATAGAGTATCATTAAAGGAAGGTTGGTATTGAATTTGGCGATGATCGGTAAAAGGATTCTTTTTTTATAAAATTTTGAATTTTTTGAGAAATGTCCGTGGTTGCTCTAATTTCCGCCAATTTTGAGATATCGGGGTATTTATAATTCTATTATATTCTTCAGTCTTTTCTACCTTTATTTCATATATAATTCTTTAAAATTTGCTTGATTAGGAAAATCTGAACAGGAAAAGTCATTAAGTACGATTTTTTTAAAGAATTTAAAATACTCGGGACACCACTAAAAAAAACGCGTTAATAATATATAGTATTTCATAGGTGACGTGGAAAGCTATTAAAAATATGTGTTTATGAATCATACATTGGTGGATAAGATTAGCTAGAACACAAATGTAATAACACAAATAAAGTTGTTAACAAAAAGACGCCCGGGCGAAGCTCCGGCTAACCAGCTAGTAGTAAATAAAAAATAGGAGAGCGCGTGACAAGAACATAACTCACTCGACGATTGATAACCGTTTTTGCTTGATTTACTTTTTTTAATTTTAAGGGTTATCTTAAGGCTCCTGGGCTCTTTCCCGACATCTCATGAGATGTGACGTCAGAAGCGAGAAATGTTGAGAATTGACACGTTGAGAATTCTTGCGTAGTATTTCCAAATAAAAAGATATTTGCTTAAAATAACACTACAGATTACTTAAGCACACTTCGAAAATACTTTGAGTTGAAGTTAAGTCTACCTCTTTCCCTTGACAGTTAATAAACAGCCGTAAAACGAAAGTGATACGATGCAGACTTGTGCGCAGGCGCATGACTAGATTTCGTATGACATTCATTTTACGGCTGTTCATTAACTGTCAAGGGAAAGGGGTAGACTTAACTTCAACTCGGAGTATTTTCGAAGTGTGCTGAAGTGATCTGTAGTGTTATTTTAAGCAAGTATCTTTTTATTTGGAAATACTACGCAAGAATTTTCAACGTGTCAATTTTCAACAATTTTCGCTTATTCTCCATTGGAGAGAGTTCTTATTTTTACCGCGACGGTACGTTGCCACCGTCAACGCGGAGTTCTCGGCTCAGGGACCAGGAGCCTTAATGTGTATTTATGTATGTAACTGTTATTATTACTCTACTAAATTATAAGTTTTTGTGTATAAGTTTAATTTTGAATATATTTCTGCATGGAATGGTCAGTATTATATCAAATTTTTACCCTACATTTTATAGGATATATTTCTATGGGATATTTTGTTATGAGATATATTGCCACGAGATATTTTGTCATGGGGTATACTGTCGCGGTATATTTTGTTTCAATGATATTATGGCTGGGACATTTTGTCGCGTGATATTACGGCCGGGATATTTAGACATGTAAACGTCTGAGTTGCTGTGCATATCGATGGAAGTATTTTTATACACTGAGAGCGAGCGTCTCGATGCTTTGGGCTTATATACCTAGTCGGCGGAATCTTGCTTACGAGAGCGAAAGCCTCGTAACGGCGGATTCGAGATTGTCGAGAACTAATCTCTCTCTGTATACCTGAGAGACTCGCGGCTTATATTTGGTTGATGTCGGATTTTACTTACGAGAGTGGACGCCTCGTAGTGGCGAAACTGAGAACTATTCTGTGCCTCAGCGTTTTTTTATGTATAAAACCGGGTGGCAGTTTTTTTTTTACAATTTGTTGATTAACTTATTATTTAAACAGTACGGAACTGTTACGTCGTAACGCATAGCATTTGTTAATTAACTAAATCGAATGTTGTGGATTGTGTCGCTGGACCTTTGGAGTCAATACAATTTGTTTACAATTTTATTAGATTTGATGGTACGTTATTGAGTCTTCCCTAAACTGTTAACCCTTTTGATACGGAGCGACCGAGACGCGAACGGCCTTCCAGTAACCGAAGCGTCGATCTGCCGATATACATGATTTGGCCGAGAGAGCTAGGCATTCGACGTCCAACGTCTTTAATTATTATGTGCAATAAACCACAATAACAAAAACATTTAAAAAATTTATTAACAGAAACATTTCAAGTAAACATTTCAAGTTGCTCGGCCGCAGTGAGCTGCATGTTGACAGTGACTATAGTCACTTTCCATACCGAAAGGGTTAATTAAGCATTCCGAAGCGTCTGGCAATTAATTGATTTTTCTAACATTTTTTTAAATTGTTAATTTAGCATTTCCGTTAAAAAATTTCAAATATTTATTGTTTTGAGGTAATTAACAATATCTGAGTCTCGGGATTCTTACTAAAATTGTTAATTAAGCATTCCGAAGCGCCTGGCAATTAGTTGATTTTTTTAATACTTCTCTAGATTGTAAAAACGTTCTGAGCTAATTAATATCTGAGTCATAACACAGATAGAAGTAAGATGGCATTCTGCCGATATTATCGGGAGGAATCTTCAAAATAAAATGATATTATCACAGTTGATAGTCGTCAACGTTTTTTCAAATAAATTTTTGCAAAAAAATTATGGATTTTCGATTTTTGCCTGAGCATCGACCTATCATAAGCAATTGATCCATATACAGTATTATTCGATCAGCCAAGCGGTTTAGGAGCAGTTGTGATTACAAAAATAATGCATAGTCGGATATAAACCGGTATTCATAATCAGTTCTTATATTTAAGACCGTCTTGAGTACAATCTTAAGATGTCATTAACCAATCACAGAGTTGTATTAGTATCTTACGATATTACTTAAGACAGTCTTCAAATAAGATCCGACTATGAATGCCGGCCATAGAGGGGCTATTCTCACTTTGTTCGCTCCGCCCCGATAATTTTCCACTCAATAATATTAATGTAATACAACACATGCTGTACGTAACAATTACATTGTTGAGTAGGAAACAATATAATATTGATGTAATATTTGTGTGTGTGCTGGATTAATATTATCGTTAATATATTTAACCCTATCGTGCCTGACTTTTCTAGGTATATAATTAGCATTTAATTTATGTCTTACTAAAAGTTTTTGGAATTGTTGATTATGATTCTGTAGTCAAAATTTTAAAATTTAAAATGGCGAACAAAATGTAAAATTTTCTTGGATTTTAATGTAACGCGTATTCCAGGGGTTTTTAAGATCGTTGATTTGAAATATCAGTTGTTTCTATATTTACATTTTGTCAGTTATATTAGAGATCTGACATCTTGAATTTAAAAATTGATTTTATATTCATAATCAGCGACTTGAAAAATCTTTGGAAAATAAGTTTTACTCAAATCCAACAAAGTTTAGTATTTTGGTCCGCCATTTTAAATTTTGAAATTTTTACTGCAGATTTGTTATCAGCGATCTCAAAACTTATATATATATAGATATATATATATTAACTTACATGTAAATACAACAAAATTTAGCGTTTTGGTCCGCCATATTGAATTCGTCATTTTAAAATTAAGTAACGATTTTTATCATATAGTTCTTATGTTGACCTTTAAAATGAGTCTAGAAAGAACTCGCTATCTTAATTTTTGTTGAAGATATACAAGGTTTGGCAAAAGTATGGCACCTTCTAATCTGCATTTTCAAAAAACATGTTTCCATAATTGTAGGGTTTTTGAGGGGATGTTATAGTGACAGTCGTTACCGACATTTTTTTTTTTTTTAAGAAATTTTTGAATTGGCTTTAAAGAATTGCAAAATTCTTTTATAGAATTAAAGTACGCACAAAAATCTAGGTCAGAGCACAGGATTACATATCAGAAACGAAAAAAAATTAAAAATTTGGGCACATACAGCTGTCACCCGATGACAATATTTGCTTCAACAAAAATACTGCAGTTTATATATACAAAATGATACCCAGGGGACGTAGGGACAACATGTAGGGACAATGCAAATAGAACTGAGATTCAAAGTCTAGAAAAAAATATTTTCACTAAAGAAGCTTTATTATGCAGGAGGCACATGCAGATTGATAGAATGAGCAGTATTGCGTGTAACGAAAGATGGTGCAGCAATCGGACAAGGACAGATATAGATATATAACATAGAAAACAGGATTAAAAATGTTGACATTATCGACATCGAGGAAGTTCGGCCTTCGCTATAGGATCTCTTTAATATGACCTTGAAGAGTGTTGCCAAGGTTACGTAAAGATTACCTTGAAATTTTTTAATGAAAACACCAATTTTTTATTACATATTCTTGTAGCTTACCTTGAGAGCTTTTCAAATCACTTAATAAAGTATTTTTTTATTAAGTACTTTTCAAGTTATGGCTTAAAAGTTACAGTAGGTATCGCTGGCATCAGCATTACCCAAAACTAATAATCAAGAAGAGTTAGACCGAGGTGGCCAATTCTCTCTCCCCTTATTTTGGTTTTTTTCTATTCTATGGGGAGCCCCTTCCTTTGAGGATCCAATGGGAGCCTTCAATCACCCAATCGCCCTCCCCCTCTTGCTGGCTCTCTTCCACTGGATCGACACTCCGAGAGGGTATAAAATGCAAACGCCAGGATGTTCAGTGTTCTTTTTTAGCGCATAATCATGCGGATAGGGTGATAACGTCTTGACAGAGCGCTTTCTGCTTCTGCCGAAGACAAAGTCTTTTTCATTTGCAATGTAATAAATTAAAAATTAAACGTTTGACTAAAAATGGCTAACGAATTATCGGAACGTGAAAGAATCACTAATGATGCGCGGATAGGGTAATAATGAACGATCGTTTACTGATGTCGTTCGATTATTTAATGTCACATATCCGAATCGTCAAATTAGTTGTAAGTCTATTGTTTTGAGAACAGTACGACGTTTTCAAGAAACTGGTAGCGTAAAAAGTCGCTTTAGGTCAGGCAGGCTATTGTCTGCAACTAACGATGAGAAACAATTTAAGGGGAATGGTAAGGTTTAAATGGCCGAAAATTGGATAAAATTCAAATGTCGTTTGTGGGCAAACAAATAAACATACATAAATTTTATTTGGAAAATTAGTCCCAAGAATATAAATAATTAAGGGTGATATTGATGATTGAAGGCGGCCGCGCAATTTGCGCACTGTTCTGTTCTTGCCGCGATTCCTGGTGAACGAGCTGGAATTTTTAAATTTTTTTGGTGCCATTTTGTTGGTGAGATCCTTCTCTATAGACTGAACCTAAAGTCTGCAAAGGGACGTCAAGATTACAACAATGGCAACCAAAAAAGAAAAAATTTTGAAAATTTTAAGTTATTTGTTGTTAACAGTTATAAAAAAATTGATTTTTTGTGCGCTAAAATAGGTTCAGTTTACGAAAAAATTCGTTATTTTCATTAACAAAAAAAATCAAGTCGATATCTGCAACCGTTCGTGAGTTATCGTGGCAAAACTAGCGAAAAATGCCATTTGGTTATTATACAAAAAGAGGGCAACCTCACCGATTTTAATGATCTTGACATATGTTGTCAAGGATGTGACAAGTAGTCGTCGTAGTTGTCGTAGTCGTCTTTTTCTTTTTAAAATCTTAAAAAGTGTTGTCAGTTTGGCTTACCGTGGCGCTAGATAGCACTCGTTACGAGTAAGTGATAAAGCTCTAGATTATACTCTTATAATCTAGAGTTCTAGTAAGTGAGAGCCGTGTTAGGCGGCAAAGTTTACTGCATTCAAATTTTCGATTATGAGTTATCATCAGATTTGTATGTACGTCGGGTGGCATGACTCGTATTTTAGTACAATTCCGGAGTTGAACAGCAACCCCTATGTGGTCTACAAAGGGTTCCAAGGGGTAAAAATAGTTTTCTAGCGTAAGAAGAGGAAGGAGTATATAGTGGGCAGTGGTTGATGTCTGAGGACGGAATGTAGTTCTCGCGAAGGTGGTTCCACAGGGATTAATACAAACCCTTTCCCCTTATCTCTTACTCTTTATCCCTTACTTCTTACCCCTTACCCCTTTTTTTAGAGAAAGGGTTAAAAATTTCGAATTTTAATTAAGGCTTTATTCATATTTAGATTATCATGATTCGGATTTTGACACAGGTCCGGGGTGATCAGCAACCCCCTGTATAGAGATGAAAAGAGATAAAAACAGTTTTCAAAGGAAAAAAGAGAAAGGAGTGATGGACAGTGGTTGGTGTCTGAGGACGGATTGTAGGTTTCGCAATGGTAGTTACATAGGAGACGGCAAGTTTCTTCCCTGTAATCTGGCTCCTACTGACCTCTCTGACTCACTGGTTGCTGAACTGCGAGATATGATTCGAGCAGAGTTTGCAAGTTTCCGTGACGAGCTCTTAGGGATGTACCGGGCTGATGTGGAGAGGATCTCGGCTGAAATTCAAGCACTTAACAATAAGGTCATTGAATTAGAAAATAAGTCTTCGTCTGTTTCATCTCCTGCTGATCACGAGGAAATAATAAGCGAAATCGCTGAAAGAGTGAAAAGATCCATGAATTTAATATTTTATAACCTTGAGGAAATGAACACTACCTCCTCTTCAAATACGAACCAACCGAATGACTTGGAGAAGGCAGAAGAAATTGTTAGCAAGATTCGGCCGTTAAACCCTCTCCATATCAAGACCTCGAGGCTTGGTAATATCAAGCAGGGTCAAATTAGACCTCTTTGAGTTTTGCTTCCTTCAAAATCTGACGCTATTGATATTCTAAAGAAGAAAAACTCTTATTCTGGACCAGCCATTATCAAACAGGACCTGATATTGAGACAGAGGGACCACCTTTGAGATTTGAAGAGGCAACTGGAATCTCTTAGAAACTCTGGAGTTGCTGACAAGACGATTAGATTTTTTAACGGCATACCGAAAATTGTAAATATGCCTCAAAACTCACGCGCAAAAAACATGAACACTGCCCTTTAGTGTGTTATCAAAATGTAAGATGTTTGAGAACAAAATTATCAAATCTACGCTGTTCCATTGCATTTGCCACAATGAAAATTGATTTTATTATTTTATCAGAGATATGGTTAAATTCGGGTATATCGGATTCTGAGCTTGGCCTAATCGATTTTAAAATTTACCGTTGTGATAGAGATATGAGCACTAGTGACTGCTCGAAGGGCGGTGGTGTTTTGATCGCTGTCCGAAATTGTTATTAGTCGTATTATTAGTACATCAGCTTCAAACGTCGAGCATCTCTTTGTAGAGGTAAAAATCAAACATAGCTCTCTTATTATTGTTGCTGTTTATATTCTGTCAGGTTCTTCACCCGATGTTTACGATTCCCACGGTCGCCTGGTATTTGATATGCGCTGTGTATATCCTGATGCTAGTTTTATTATTCTTGGTGATTACAATTTACCAAATATTTTATGGCAGCACAATTATTTCTCGTTAACTTATACTCTCATGAATGGTTTCTATCCAAAACAGGCTGATGTAGTTACCTAATATTTCAATCTTTGCAATTTCTGTCAACATAATACGGTGAAAAATGCTCTGGGATATGAGCTTGACCTCATTTTCTCATCTTTTGAGAGCCTCCGTGTATCTGCTGCCTATGAGCCTCTTATTCCTTGTGATACATATCATCCTCCACTCATATGTACCTTGCCATCTTCAAGCACTGCTCGCCCCTCCCCTGTAGAAATTGCACGAAATCTCTGCTTCGAACGTGCCGACTATTCAGCTATTACGAGCTATCTTAACCAGATTAACTGGGATACTGCTCTAGAGAAACTCTCAGTTATTGAAGCAGTGGATTTCTCATATTATCACCTAAACACCGCAATTACTGCGTTTGTTCCTTCTCGCCCCATTTTTAAATCCTCTTATCCAGTTTGGTTCATAAAAGAGTTGATTTTTTTAATAAAATACTCAAACTTATTCTGACTATTTAACCTTCTCTCACCTTAGAGCAAGGTGCAAATCTTTATCTGCTGCATGTTGGGCAAACTTTATTAATAAAACTGAAAGCACCATAACGGATAACACAAAACTTTTTGGGAAATTTATAAAAAACATTAGATTTTCAGAGCCTTATGCCTCTTTCATTTTACACATCCGGGAAAAAATATTCATATCTGATCATATATGATCATATATGAATGGCCATATATGGTCAGATATGGAAATTGGCCAGATCTGAGGATATATGATCTGGTATTATTGTATATGTTAATATCTGATCAGGTATGATCAGGTACGAACTATATATTTATCAGGTATGGACATATATTTTTGAGTAAGTTTCAAAAAATTGTTATATATTTTCAAAAATTATTTTTTAAAAGTGTGCCACTTTATATAAAGGTAGACTCTACGATACAACTGATACAAAAATTGTGCCGCTTCATAGTGCGAAACAGCTAGTGTCGTGTATTTTGATACCGTTCTTATAACACTGTTTGTCAAATTTTAAATACGAGAAACAGGTCCCATCGAATGCCATCTATCGAATACTTTTGAGATGCGACATCTGATCTGATCATATATAATCTTATATGACTATATAGTTCCATATATGATTATATATGCTCTATATATGGGTATGTAAAACTTATATCTGTTTATATCTCATTTATATATGATCATATATATATCATGTATGTTTATATATGTTCATATATTGTCAGATATGAATATTTTTTCCCGCAATGATCACCTTGTGCAGGATAATGAGGCTATCGCAAACTGCTTTACTGATTACTTCGAATCTGTCTACTCCGGCGACGATGGAAATAATATTGAACCTGAAATAGATCTTAAACTGTGGCTCACTCTCTGAATCTCCTCTTCTTGGATATATCTATAGAAGAGGTATACAATGAAATTGATAATCTCTCCCTAAATTTCGCCGCCAGTGTGGATGGTATTCCTCCATCAGTCTTCAAATCAAATATTTGTATTGCATCACGGTTTTTATGGATAATATTTAACAAATCACTAAAGATGGGCTCATTTTCTGTAGTTTGGAAACAATGTCTTGTCTCTCCAATTTTTAAAGGGGTGAACGCCAATTTGTTACAAACTACCGTCCTATTTGTAAGCAAAGCATAATGCCTAAGATCTTTGACTGCATTGTAGCTCGCAAGCTTGGAGCGCTTTGCAAAAGCATTATTATAACTGAACAACACGGATTTGTTCCTGGACGATCCACGACTACAAATCTGGTAAATTACTATAATTTTTTAGCAAATATTGATGAGAGTGGATCCCAAGTTGACTCTGTTTACACTGATTTTGCGAAAGCGTTTGACACTGTGAATCGTCCTCTTTTATTAAGTAAACTGCGTGCCTATGGAGTCGGAGGCTCTCTCTTGTGTTGGATCTCATGCTTTCTCTCAGGCAGAACACAAATTGTAAAATATAAAAACAGTATATCTAGAAATATAACTGTCTCTTCCGGAGTGCCGCAAGGTTCGCATCTTGGCCCCCTCTTATTTATTTTATTTATTAACGATATCGCTATGTATATTAAATATTGCCTCTTTTTACTATAATATGCTGATGACTTGAAAATGTATCGAAAAATAAATGGACTTGCAGATGCATTATTGCTGCAACATGATCTGCATGAACTTGAGGTCTGGTGTAGAAGAAACTGCCTCTGACTCAATGTTTCTAAAAATGTTTTGTTATACATTTTACACACAAACATAACCCACTTCTGTATGACTACATACTTGATGGTTTACCACTCTCAATAAAGTATAACGCTCGTGATCTCGGAGTTTTGTTTTGCGCCGATTTATCATTCAACAATCACATTCGATTTATTGTATCATCTGCGTATAAAACACTTGGTTTCATCCTCCGCTGGGGAAAATTTTTTGTAAATATCTCTACTTTAAAATTGTTATATTGTGCGTTAATTTGCCCAAAACTGGAGTATTGCTCCACTGTATGGTCTCCTTATTATAAATGTCATATTGAAAAGATACGCATACAGCATAAATTCTTACGCACGATAGCCTACCGCATGGGAAATCATGGCTATTACCTGCCATGACTGCTATCCCATTTCAATAAGATTAAATTTAATCATTCTTTTAATCACTCTGAGAATAGGAGATTAATTTTTGACTTAACATTAATTTTTAAAATATTAAACAATTTTATTGATAGTCCTAACCTATTAAAAAATATTTATTTAAATATTCCAATCAGGGACCTAAGACAATCTCCCATATTTTATGTTCATTATCACCGTACTTTATATGGCGTAAACTCATGTTTAAATAGGATGACCATCTCGGCAAATAATTATGCCAACTTAGTTGATTTCTTCGGTGGCAATGTGTCTACATTTAAGCGGAAACTCATTTGTTTACTCTTTTAACATTATTGTTTTTCTGATTGTATTTTTTAATCTATTTTATGTAATTTTTATAAACTACTTTCTTTTGTGCATATACTAAAGGGTTTTTCCCATAAATAAAGATTATTATTATTATTATTTTAACAATGAATATCAAGAAAAATAATTTTATATATTTTTTTCAGATTTTTGGTAAAAAATGCTTTTTTACTGTAAAAAACTGGTTTTTTATTCCGAAGTAAAGAAAATCTGTTTTTTTTTTCATCATTACTTATGTGCGGAACAATTAAAAATAGATCATTGAGACTAAAATCAAAACCGCACAAATAGTTTAAACTCTATACAAAATACCTGCTTATGAATTAAAAGAGATTAAAAGATAAGTCACAGATTTTTATAATACCTCTGTCGCAATAGTATATCTTTAGGAAACATCAAGAAATTAACAATGGATAAGACAACACAAAATAAATATGGTATTTTTGCATGGTCACCGAAAAAATTGTCAGCCTAACATAATTTGTGATATTTATCAATTCTCAGTTTTAAACACCAGTACAGGGTGTTTTCTAAGTAAGTACAAGAAATTGAAGAGAATATTCTGTGGCTTATTGTAGGAAGAAAAGATCCTATAAACATATGTCCTAAACTGTTTCGTGTTCAAACTACAGGGTCAAAGACGCATGCCCTTGGTGGATCTAAAAATGTTTTATCGATGCTGGAAAATAGTTCTTAATGTATGCCATATGTACGCATATCAAATTTGAATAAAATATCTTTAACCATTTTTCAGATTTTCGAAATTTTCCTTTTTTTTTACAATTTTGACACCTTATATTTTGAAAACAAAGCAGTTTAGAGCATACGTTCACAGAATCTTTTCTTCCTAAAATAAGCTATGAGTATCCCCTTCAATTTTTTATACTTACTTTAGGAAACACTCTGTATATTAAACTGTATATATGACGCAGTAATAATTATTAATGTCATCTTAATTATATAAGAGAGAGAATGCATAAAACTTTTGTAAATATAAATGTTTATAATTGACAAATTATAAATATTTCACAAATTAAACAAACAATCTACCCGATAAATAAAAAGTAAAATTAGAAAAATTTAAGAATTATTTCAAATAAATCAATGCTAATTCGGCCTTAGACTGTGCATGCACGCTCTAGGAGATTATCTTTAGATAAGATTATAATTATATATATATAATTATATATATATAATTATCTTTAAATAAAGACATGTCATAATGTTTACGTTTAATGAGTAGAGAGGTTTGGAGAATTTTTTAACATGCCGGGAATGTGTGTGGCATATGGATGTAAAAATAAGGGAGGGCATCGGTTCCAGAGGAACAAGATGATGAAAAAACGGTGGATCACTGCTATAAAACGCGAGGATTTATGTCCGAATACAAATTCGCTGTGCACAAACCACTTTAGACCTGAGGATTATATTACCACTGGCTTTGAAAGTAGTGAGTTTACAATAAAATTAATAGACATATAATGAAACATATATTTAGTCGCGAATTTGTATTCGAACATAAATCCTCGCGTTTTATAGCAGTGATGATCCACCGTTTCTTCATCATCTTGTCATTCTTGTCTCTCGGGAACCGGGAACCAATGCTCTCCCTTATTTTTACATCCATATGCCACACACATTCCCGGCATGTTAAAAAATATCGAAAAATTCACGTTTATGTACACATATTTTTTCGATATGCTCGGTACTCGGTGACAGCTCGGTGCGTCTCCAATTTTGTTAGCGCCTCTAGCAGCTAAGAGTGGCACGCGCCGTCCCCATTACGCCTTTTACAATTGACAGCCAATTTTCTCGAAAGAGTATATATACATGTCTTTTGCAGCTAAAGTGTTAAGGTACTGGCATACTCTTGCATGACAAACTATATATTTTTAATTACACGCTTAAGTGATTAATTGTTGAAATTTAGTGTCAGATTGAAATCACATAAATAAGTAATTGTACATAAGAGAAAAACTAATCAAGATTAATGTAATTGCTTTTGCTATCAAGAAATAGCATTGATGATTGAGATAGATTTGTATCAAGTTAACGAGAAGCAAAGTAATCAAAATAACTAGTGATTTTAAACAATTAACAGTTAACACTGTGAATAACACTATTCAATAAAAAAAAAAGCACAAGAACGAACCTTGCGGCATTCAATAGTTTTTTGGACGCAGAAAACGATCCCGTTTTGCCAAATTGCTCTATCACGTTAGAATTTTGAGATATTTGTAGTTAAAGTTGCAAAAATGGGTTATTTTAATGTATTTTGGCATATCATAACTACGATATGTGACGGAGAAGTTTAATTGCAATCAAAATTAAGTATGTTGTTAGGACTTTCAGTCCTTAAAAGGAATTTTTTTGTATCGCTTATGGTTAAAAAGATATTGATGATTAACGTAGAGTCTATTGCATCAAAATTGCGACTTACATAGCTATTGAGGCTCGATGAAGTATTTTTTAATTATGTTATTCAAAGAGTGACTCCAAAATCGGACATTTTTAGCCTATTTTGGTGTCCCTCGAAATTAGAATCGAATTGTATGCCAAACGATGCTACATGATGGGACATTAATCTAAAAAAAAATTAAAGTTGAGCATAGGCCTAGTTTTGGAGATACGGGGAGTCAAAGTGGCCAAATTCCCAATATATATTATCCAATATATTAAGTACAATAGACACAAAAAGAATATTAAAACTTCTTTGATAATGATGGTATTTTGAATAGAATTAGTCCGAATGATTCTCTGACCACTGTACTAAAAATCCAGCCCCTGTTACTTAATTTTTTAAAGGGGTAAAACTAATCCTAAAATAAGTTTTTGCTGAATTTCTGGAAAACGGATAGAGATACGAAAAAATGTTTCAAATGAAAGTTGTTTGCCTAGGAATTCTGCACAAAAAAGGTTTTTTTTTTTTTTTTTTCGTAGGACTTACTCTTCGGCCGGAAACCGCGCCTGAAGAAAGATAATTTTTAAAAATAAAAGGAATTTTCTCTTAAGGAACTATCATCACAAAAATAAGTGTCGATATATTTTAAAATATAATTTTAGAAAGATTTTAGTTATCTTAGTTCAAAAATCAAGATTATTTAATCAATAGCAACTAATGTCTTATTTTATATTAATATTTGAGGTAAAAAGAGAAGTAAAATAAAAAAATGCATAAAGAAAAAATACTAATTTATTTAAATTGTTTTTTGTGTGATAAATTCGAAAGCATAGAACAACACAAAGGACAACGTTACAATGCTTATGACTTGACTTCTGAGAGTCTGACTACTTTTCTTAACAAACGAGTTAACTCGTCCAAAGCGTCTGACGGACGATATCGTCGCGCGAGTATTTTCGTCCAAAGCATTTGACGGGCGATATCGTCGCGCGATTCTCGTCTAAAGCAGTGAATGGGTTAAATTAGACAAAGATAGACATATAACTTAATTATTAGTTAGTTACGTGCTACCCCTAAATATGTATATACTGGGTGTCCCACAATTTCCGTATATGGAGTACGAGACGTGATTCTTTATGCTAAAAGAAACAACTTTTTCTTTTAGCACAATTTCGTCCGGCAAGTAGTTTTTGAAGGAGAGCAGATTAAAGTTAAGCGCTCTTGGTCATGTGGCGCTCAGGAGTTATGTACTTACTTAATTAGTAAAGTATTTCTTAAAGACGGTCACCGGTTAATCGATTTTCTATGTATTTACACCTCCACAATTGTGAGAACCGTTCCGGTACCAAAGTCGAAATATTCAATGTCAAAGTTACGAATTTTAACACGTAAGGTATAGACAAAGCGTGTTCTAGAGGGATATTTTAATTTATTGCGGCAGAAATTAGTTATGTATTTTGCTAAAAAACTAATATATGATGCATGATGACATTAGGAATGACATATTACAAAATGGGGATACGTAGCGGTACACTTTATGTGTAATTGTAATCCGATGTTCTTCACTGACGGTATTTCGAAGCTTCTTCTTCTTATAGATATTAGCTCCTGCCTCTTGTCAGAGGTCAATACGGCCAGTTTCAACTATTGTATGTATAACGACCGTCCGACAGTGGGACAAAGGCTTCCAAAATTCGAAATTGCGACTAATACAATAAAAAAAAAAAAAACAAGTAGAAAACTTGCACATTGTTTTCCTCGTAGTTTTTAATTGTGCAAGTAGAAACTTGCACATTGCTTCCTCATAGTTCCTAAGTGTTGCAAGTTTTTATTTTATTCGAGGTATAATTATCGGTATTTATTTGTTTTGGCTTTCTCATAGAGGAAGCTTTGTTAGCAAAGGTTCTGATTTTCATACTTAACTCTTTTGGGGACTGCGTAAATAAATTATATACATTCACTAAAAAATACTAAAAATACTTGGTCCACTTAAAAACTAAAACAATTACCTTTATCGATAAAAAAATCAGCCCGATATTATAAATATTTGAGATAGCGATTTATTTTTAATTCTATTATATTTCCAGTCTTTTCTACCCCTATTTCATATATAATTGGTTAAAATTTGGTTGATCAGATCAAGTTTTATAAAGCTTCTATGTATGTACGAAATTCTCGAAATTTCAAATGTGTGTAATACGAGATCTGATCAATCAAATTTTAATGAATTATATATGAAATATAGGGGTAGAAAAACTGGAAAATATAATAAAATTAAAAATAAATCGCTATCTCAAATATTGAGAAAGCGGCAGCGTAAAACACATTTTTCAAAAAAAGGAAAATCTGCAATAAAATCTATACCGGTAGACCGATTTCAATAAAATTTGAGGAGGACATACTTTCTATAATACTCTATTTGTGTGCAAAAATTCAAACTGGTATCTAAAAAATTGTAGAAGTGATGCGTGTACAAAAATCCGTACACACACACACACACACACACATACATACATACTTCCGGACATTTTTTACTAATATGATTTTTCGACATTTTACCATCAAAATCCTCGAAAAAAAATTTTTTCAACCATTACAAAGCTTCCTCTATGAGGAAGCAATGAATATTGCTTCCTCATAGAGGAAGCTTTGTAATGGTGAAAAATTTTTTTTTTGAGATTTTGATGGAAATAGGTTTAGAATGTTCTAAAATGTCGAAAAATCATATTAGTAAAAAATGTCCGGAAGTATGTGTGTGTGTGTGTGTGTGCGTGTGTGTGTGTGTGTGTGTGTGTGCGTGTGTGTGTGCGTGTGCGTGTGCGTGTGCGTTGGCGTGTGCGTGTGCGTGTGCGTGTGCGTGTGCGTGTGCGTGGTGTGTGGGTGTGTGTGTGTGTGTGTGTGTGTGTGTGTGTGTGTGTGTACGGATTTTTGTACACGCATCTACTTCTACAATTTTTTAGATACCAGTTTGAATTTTTGCACACAAATAGAGTATCATAGAAAGTATGTCTTCCTCAAATTTTATTGAAATCGGTCTACCGGTATAGATTTTATGCAGATTTTCCTTTTTTTGAAAAATGTGTTTTACGCTGCCGCTTTCTCAATATTTGAGATAGCGATTTATTTTTAATTTTATTATATTTTTCAGTTTTTTTTACCCCTATTTCATATATAATTCATTAAAATTTGATTGATCAAATCTCGTATTACACACATTTGAAATTTCGAAGAATTCGTACATACATAGAAGCTTTATAAAACTTGATCTGATCAACCAAATTTTAACCAATTATATATGAAATAGGGGTAGAAAAGACTGGAAAATATAATAGAATTAAAAATAAATCGCTATCTCAAATATTTATAATATCGGGCTGATTTTTTTTATCGATAAAGTATTGTTTTAGTTTTTAAATGGACAAGTATTTTTAGTATTTTTTAGTGAATGTATATAATTATTTACGCAGTCCTCAAAAGAGTTAAGTGTGAAATCAGAACCTTTGCTAACAAAGCTTCCTCTATGAGGAAGCCAAAACAAATAAATACCGATAATTATACCTCGAATAAAATAAAAACTTGCACACTTAGGAACTATGAGGAAGCAATGTGCAAGTTTCTACTTGCCCAATTAAAAACTACGAGGAAACAATGTGCAAGTTTCTACTTGTTTCCTAACTTATATATAAACTGAATTTTCATATTATGGTTTGAAATAATATAAGCACGTTTATTTCGTACTTGTACAGAAACGTGAAAATGAAAGTATTATCACACTTTTTATACGTATTACATATCTCTGTTTTGTTGCTAAATATTTTAAGAAAAACTACAACTAAACAGTACAAAATCTGAAAAAATTCTATTCCTATCAAAAATACTATTATTAAATATGTGAGGTACACGATTAAAATTTGTTTATCTCTTACTGAATAATAATTTAAACAATATCTCTTTGAAACTCTGTTTGGATCAATTTTTAACATTTAAATTAACGTACAGTCTTTGGAACCTACTAGAACCACTTGAACTCGAATAATTTCGGAAGAGTACACATTGGAGATTAATTATTAGGCGATAATTTTGCCATAAAATGCCATTTTTTCCAAACCAAATAATTTGTTACTCATTTGCAAACAATATGCGCGCGCGCATAAATAAGCACAAATGCACAACGGTTATATATATGCTTCTCATTACTTCAGATCCGGTAATGTCAGATAGAAGCAAAATTCTTCCAAAGAAAAAACTAGAATTGCATCCGGATGCGTTAAATCTCTTATTGGATTAAAAGTAAGATCCACCTTTATAATACACTAATATTATATATGTCATAAGTTCTTATTTTCCAGGTTTACATAATGTTAAATAATAAAATTCATTAAAGAAGAAAGGAAACCGAAACTTTTGTTAATAACGAGCAGCATTAATAACATGTTATTATTACGTTATTATATGGATTTGTAACAAGTGGTTTATTTTTGTTTTAACTATTATTATTAGATATGTTTTTTTAGAAGCTCTACAACTTTGCTTCTTACATATTTTTTATTATAATTGGTTATTTTCTAGATATTTAATATTGAACAAAAAATAGCGTACTCATCCCACTGTGCGTCGAGTAGCTGTTTTTTCTCATGCGTATGGCGGCGACAACTGTTCGGCGGGTGCCATTGAGTGCTCAGATAAGAGAGGGAAAACAGGAAGGACAGTGGGGGAACCAGGCTTTGCGCACGAAGCACGCGTATTTACAACACTACCTTACAGAAGACCATAATTAGACGGCATATTTTATTTGTAGGTTGCTTGAGAACCGAAAATATATCTAGGCATTGAGGACCCCCGAACGCACGTACGACGAGACGAAGGCTTGCAGCCCATCTAAAGACTAATGGACAGTAAAATATAATGTGATGTCCTGAGCCGGGTCTCCACACAGACAGAAGCCGTCGTTAATAATGTTTTTCCTAAATAAACTGTGATTCAAATTATAATAGTTAGTTCTTAGTCGAGAGACCGTGACAATAGCATCGCATTTTAATCCCGATTTGTAATACCAAGGTTTGGGAGCATTAATATATATATATATGTTTCGAAAAAAGTGCGTACCTTTGTGTTGAGCTCTTCTAAAGAGATAATTATGAAAGTCTGTTGCGAGTTTTTTTCTTTGAATCATGAACAAGTCCGTGTGTGGGAATTTAAAATACGGAAATTCTTGACCTTCACGTATGGCCCTTTTTGCCAAGCTGTCAACTATTTCGTTGTCTGAGATTCCTTTATGCGAGGGAATCCATATAAATTGTATATCGATACCGCGTTCTTGCGTTGCGATAAGTTTGGCTTTAATGAGGGGGATCAAGTAATTAAAATGGCAGGTAACCGGATTTGTGAGGGCCTCCAAGACGGTCTTGGAATCGGTAATTATGGTGTATCTGGGAAAACCCAGATCCAATGTAGTTAGGACCGCGTTATAAATAGCCCATGCTTTGGCGATATAAACCGAGGCATGTGGAGAAAGTTTGTACATAAGGCTTTTACGGAGTTGTGACGAATAGCACGCCGCACCCACGTAGGGGCCCAAGTCCATCTTGGAACCATCCGTATAGAAAACTATCGTGTCTCTCATTATGGATCCGAATACCTGAGCGAAGACATTTTGTACGGACGATTTAGGTATTCTTTCGATAATATTCAATAAATCCAACCCAGGGCGGTAGTGAGGAGTGTTGGATAAAGCGTGCCTTATTGCGAGAAAAATAAAATGAACAGTTGTGTATTACTTTGAACAAATGTATTTTCACAAGCGACAAGAGTACAACGCATGTTACTTAGGCGAAGGTTCGGGAGGAAGTAAGCATGAGCAAAAGGGGCGCCAGGTATAAAGGAACGCAATTGTAGCGACGCTAACGCCAATCAAATTTAGAACTAGTTCCGGCCAATAGATGCCGTGAATGTCTCAAGATTGTATAAGGAGGAGAAAAAAGGATAGATTGGAATGAATGCTGGAATGGGGGAGGGCTTAGCGCTGAGTGTATCTGTGGTTGATATTGTTTTACGTGTAGCAAAATGTTGATAAGAGGGGACTTATCTTGGCAATATGCCTGGCTATCAGGATCTCTGAGTATAGTGTCTGATGTAATATTTTACTTACAGAATGATCTGTGATTGAGAGAATTTTGAGCAGATAGTTAGAGGCTAAAAATTTGAGCCGGAGTTTCAACAGAGGTTCTTTGGCTTTAGCGAACATGGTGTTAATTGGAGTATAAATTCTGTTACCTAAAAAAGCCCTAATGGCCTTATTTTGGATAATTTCCAGCCGGTGGAATTTGAGCTTGGATTTTAGGGCAAAAATGTGTGCGGCGTATTCAAGTTCCTAGTCTTTAAATATTGCTCGATACACGTTAAGGAGAAGTTGTGGATGGGATCCTCACCACATTTCCCTCAAAGATGAAATAACATCGGCAGTTCTTCTAGCTTTGTTAATTAAGTAGTCCATATGTAGGTTTTCTGACAATTTGGGATCCAAAATGTCTCCCAGGAATCTTACTGAATCTGAGGGCCGGATCATATCATTATCTATTTTGACTCCAAACACACCAAGGTTTTGAATTTTTTGTTTGGAGAAAAGCATCATGCGAGTTTTATTGGGAGATATTTCTAAATATTCCTTAATATTATCCAGAGAGATCTCTAACCATGATAACCTTGTTTATACGAGCAGCCGAGGCGTAAATAACTATGTCGTCGGCAAACTGTAAAATTTTGACTGCCTGTGCAGCTTGGTCGTGATTAACTTTAAGTATAGATTAAATAACACAGGACTAACAATAAGTACAGAACTCTGTGGAGCACCCTTTTGAGAGATTCGAGGGGAAGTGAACCCGCCCTGAACGACAAATTGAACCTTTCTTTCTGAAATGAGATTCTGAATAAACTAACAAACTTTTTTAAAAAATTTAGTTTCAACCAAATCTTTGACTAGGATACTTGGAATGACGTTGTCGAATGCCGATTTGATGTCAATGAAAACTGCAACTGTGGCCTTTCCATTGATATTGTTATTATGAATATCAGATGTGAGGATTGTGAGATTGTCCGCGCAGGAACGAAATTTGCGGAACTTAAATTGGTGCTTGGGGATTAGCGTGGTTGCAAAGGTACTCGACTCAGTGACCCAGTATATCCTATTCAAAATAATTTTTTTTAGTAGTTTAAGTATACAGGATGTGAGAGCAATAGGACGGACCCCACTGCCGTGGGGTTTGGGAATGAGGTATACCAAAGAATGAGATCATAATTCTGGGAAGCTACCCTCAGCAAAGACATTGTTCAAAACTTTGAGGAGAAGCTTTTTAAGAGGCAACGGGAGAGTTTTAAGAATTTTATAGTCAAATCGATTGATGCCCGGACTGGATTTGCTCTTGGATGAGTTGAGAGTATGGTGAAATTCTCTATAATGAAATGGATTGTCAATCCATGCCAGAAAGTTATCTTCTTCCCGATCACGATCCGATAAATCGGCGGGGGGCTTAGAGCAAGAGGGAGGGCAAATGTTAGCTATTGTCTCTTTGACCTGCTCCTCATCCACGGATGAAGGCGCATTGGAAGGAGCCAACTTACAATTACGAAACCTTTTAACCATTTCTCAAATGCTAGACGTAGGAGTCAGAAAATTTAAAGTGTTGCAATAATTTTTCCTTTTCTCTTAGCCCTTTTTCAAAGTTTTTCTGGTAGCTGCGATTTGATCGCGATAAATTTGGTAGTTCTCAACAGAGGGAACCTTACGATATCTTTTGCAAGCTAGCTTTTTCGCCGAACAGCCTTCGAACAGTTCTTGTCCCACTATGGGGCGGGGGGAGATTTGTCCGACGCGCCATTCTGGTCCCGGCTCTCAAGGGACACTGAGTCTCTGACCGGCAGAGAGAACAGATCAATGATACTCTGTAAACATTCTGAAAAGGCTTTGTATTACAACAACAGCTCGTTATCACCCCATTCGAGAACGCGTTTCTCAAACCTCTCAGCCTGATTTTCAAGCGTTCGGGAAAAATTTTTAAGTTGTTCCCGAGTGAACCTACATCTATGAGAGAAAATGGTTTTTGTTTTAACTTTTTGGTTTATGGTAATCAAAATCGGGCGATGGTTACTCCCAAGAGTGTCGCTGAGAACTTTGGTATTCAATATTGGCACAAAATTCGAAGAGCTAATGGCAAGATCGATTAATGAAGGTGTCATTCCTGGAGGAAATGTTGGAGTGATGGGGTTGAGTAAACTAAAAGGCATTTTGTCCAATAAGTCGACGATTATGTTGCCAGTCGAGTTCGCTTGGGGTGCTCCCCAATAAGAGTGATGGGCGTTGAAATCGTTCAGTATTAAAGAATGTTGAAAGGATTCTGCGAGGTTAAAAATCTTTTGCCATGAGCTGTGGAGTCTGTATATACCCAAGATAGCTGTGCTGGAGCTTTCCACCACAATTCTGAGGCCGATGGCTTCAATTAATGGGACTAAGAGCTTGTCTAGGTCGATTTCCGTGAATGAATTTGTTTCGCGTATCAAGATAGTTATATTCCGTCTGTCCACGTTACTGTTTTTGCGTATTACGCCGAAACCGCGAATGTTAAAGGAATAATTAGGTTTTAAACAAGTTTCAGATAAGACAATTCGTAAAACTCGCATAGCTTTTCAATTTCAGCTTTTTTGTGGACCGCTTTCTTACAGTGCCAATAAAGGATACTGAAACCTGAAAATGATCCGACCATGCTTGAATTTTGATTCATTTACCGGCCGCTAAAACCTTGGAAGATGATACAGAACTGACATATCATCTCATATATCTAGGAACCTTTGAGGGCAGAGAAGTATTCTGGCAGTTTGTTTATCATATCGATAATTGTTTTGATAATCTGAGGACCGAGGAAATTACAGAAATTAGAGTTTGGATTTTCATCATTGGGAACGCTTTTGTTAAAAGGAATGCCAAACCAAAATGCTGGAGAGCCTTTATCGTCTTTGGATCTACCATTAGTAAAATTAAGACAGGCGTTGTGATCCTCGCGGAGCTTTTGTTGGTGAATCTGGGATAGATGCTCTCATACATTTTTTGTACTTCCCATCACCGGAATGATTCTTTGACCAGTCTGCTTGAGGAAGTTGATAACCGTGGGAGAGGTGCATTTGGACACGGCACATTTGGAGACTGTTCATTTGGACATCGATCAATTGGACACCGTTTATTTTGACACGGTTTATTTGGACACGGTTCATCTGGACACAATAAAAAATGCGGCTTGTGCAGTTGAACACGAAAATGCGCGGCCTGTGCAGATGGACACCAGAATGCGTGACCTGTACAAATGTTTTCAAGATACGATGGTAGATGTGATAAATTATAGCAAATTTATCAATTTTACCGGTAATTATAACCAAGACTTTTTGGTAAAAGTAATAAATCTTTCATTAACTTTGTTGTAGGTACAAATTTGTTTTTTTTTGCCATCGTTTCGGTCACATTAGTGCCAACTGTCGGGGTAAACCACGGTGTAGGAAATGCTCGCAGCTTTCTCACGACAAACCAGAGGACTGCCGGAGAATCCGTTTATCATCCTTATGCATAAGGATACTTGTGGAATGTAAATTTCTATCGCAAGCTTAGTTTTATAGATAGAAATTTTTTGGGGAACTCTTTGTCCTTCTTTGACTATGACTGTTTCAGAGGGTTCAAAATTAACCTCACCGTCTTTTTTGATTTTGCGATTTATTTGTTGAATATAAATAATTTTTACCGGGGACTCGATCTCTTTGACAAGTTCTTGTTCGTTGAAATATAACGGGATACCTTTCACGAAGGTTATCCTCATAATTTTAAAAGCTGGAATGAACGCGACAAGGTTTTTCTCCTTAAGCGCAGGGTGACCGATGATACGGTTGGCTACAAGGGAAGAGGTAAACTGCATCTTAACCTTGTTGTTACCAATTGCGCGGATTTCAGTGACATCCTCTTTTATCATAACGTTAATGATTTTAGAAATCAGCAATCAGCAAGGGGTCGAGGGAGATATTAAATTTCGCGTATTGGAAGTGCACGAGATACAGAGGAAAATCGCTATCTTTATATTTATTGGCTTCTCTTTTATATTTTTTCGGCGGGGCCGAAGTTGCGGGCGATATGGATTCCCCCGGGGACGGATTTCCCTCGGTTGGCTTCTTTACACCCCTTCTGACTTCGTTACGATTGTCTCCATTCGATTTAATATCTACACTCGCGTCAGAGGCGCATGGCAAAAAGTCGTAGTTAGAGGCCCTCGGGGGAGTCCCCGTTTCGGCAAGGCACGTTACAAATACTATCTTTGTTAGGAGAGCCGTTTTTTTCTAATCTCAAGGTCGCGATCATCTGTCGCGGCGTGATTTCCGCGTGTGAGAATGGTCATTTTTAAATTATACTCGCCAGCCGAGTTAGAGCGAGGACGAGGGCGAGAGGAGGTCGCGGTGTCGCCACAAAGGTCCTTTTTATTTGGTTTATTATTGTTTCTATTTTTCTTTTTTTCCCCCATATCTAAGGAAAGATCTTGCCTGTTTTCTGAAATTCCGAAGGGGCTGCGGTCCCTCGACGAAGGTTGGGATCTTAAGACTGATGTAGATACTGGGCTCAAAGGCAAGTCTCGGGCTTCCTCATTGAAGCTGTTAATAAAATTTACGAACTCACTTTGCGGAATCGAGGACCTACGCTGGCTCGGGGATTCCTCGTTTGGATTAAGGCTGCACGGGGTCGAAGTTACCTGCATTGCCTTATGCGCAAATTCCACGGGATAAGATATTATCAAACCGGCTTAAACCGGCACAAAAAACGGTTATGCCCGCAAGACACGAGCTAAATAAAATACCCGTTTATGTATAAAACGCACCGAAACCGCACTATAAAACACGCTTAACGCGCGAAAGCCCGTTTGCCACGAGGGCACAAAGACTCAGGAACGCAATAAACTGCGCAAGATCACGGGAGAGAGAGAAGCACGTCCACCCGCTACCACGACTCAAGCGCGAATCTGCGCGAATCGGTATTTCGAAGCGTGTCGCCATGGAAAAGTGGCAACACTCTATAGTCCACGCTAAAAGTTGTAGAGTGGGAAGAGAGTCGCGCTGTACGGAAAGACAGCCGAACGCGCGCAAAACTTTTAGCTACGATTATTGGGAACGGGCATAATGACGTTAGCTGGCCAATATGGCGGCCATAATCTACCACGTCAACACGTGAGACATATGTGTGCTCACGCATTTTTGTCGACATAAAGATAAAGAAAGCATAAATCAGTGTAAATGTGAAAGTGAATCATGTTTCTAACATTGTTAGAAATTTGCCTCTGTCGTCTCGAAAGATCGTGGAAGGAGAGAAATTATTACAAGCTGGACATATCGTATCTTGTTGAATGATACCCTTAATTGCAAGATGTTTGCAAACATCTAGCTTGAAAAGCGGAATTCCTCACAAAATTGAAAGAAGCATTTCAACTAATGGAGAAATTGTTAAAATGTGCTGCTCTTGCAAAGCAGGAAACAGCGGATGATGTAAACATGTATTGCAGCTCTCATGTTTTGTTAAAGGTATGTATGTTTTTTATGTAAGTTAAATATTATAATTTTTTATAATAATAAGTTTTTGATATACATGTAGTGTAAATAAAATTTATAGTGTATATTGATGACTTTAACAACTAATATTTTTTCTAATTTTAATGAACAGAAAGTTTTATAATATAATCAGTTTATCGCATATATAACTGTCAATTTGCATGCAATTTAAGAAATTATTCTAAGACGATTAATTAATGTATTAATGCATAATTTAGTTTTCTCTATTTTAATGTTTTATTTTTTTTTATATTTTAAGAGTCAAACTTTTGAAGTTTGACGAACTGTCTTGCACTGATGTCAAGTGCTCCTGGAAAAAGAAAACCAAAGAAGCATTGCAACAGTATGAATCGATGCCTTTACTGGATCAGCCTTGCATACAATACAAATATTTTTTGATAGCACTTGATGAGAGTGAAAGCCAATTATTATTAATCTCCTCCCTTTTTTCAGCAGACATTAACTACATTTGCTTTTATTTTTTGCATGCAAAGGTGATCCAGTAAAGGCATCAGTTCATACTGTTGCAATGCTTCTTTGGTTTTCTTTTTCCAGGAGCACTTGACATCAGTGCAAGACAGTTCGTCAAGCTTCAAAAGTTTAACTCTTAAAATATTAAAATAAATGAAACATTAAAATAGAGAAAACTAAATTATGCACTAATACATTAATTAATTGTCTTAGAATAATTTCTTAAATTGCATGCGAATTGACAGTTATATATGCGATAAACTGATTATATTTTAAAACTTTCTGTTCATTGAGGTTAGAAAAAATATTGGTTGTTAAAGTCATCAGTATATACTATAAATTTTACTTACACTACATGTATATCAAAAGCTTATTATTATAAAAAATTATAATATTCAACTTACATAAAAAACATACATACCTTTGACAAAACATGAGTGCTGCAATACATGTTTACATCATCCGCTGTTTCCTGCTTTGCAAAAGCAACACATTTTAACAATTTCTCCATTAGTTGAAATGCTTTTTTCAATTTTGTGAAGAATTCCACTTTTCAAGCTAGATATTTGCAATTAAGGTAGTATCATTCAACAAGATACGATATGTCCAGCTTGTTATAATTTCTCTCTTTTCACGATATTTCGAGACGACAGAGTTGAGTCTGCATATCTGCAGATTTCTAACAATGTTAGAAACATGATTCACTTTCACTTTACACTGATTTATGTTTTCTTTATCTTTACTAGACACTACAGACGCGCGCTTCGCGCGCGCTATTTAGCTTTAACATTATGCTATTACTATTACACTATTAACCCGCCTTGATACACACAACTGTCAAAATATACAATGACAGCTGCAAATGAAGTAAGCGCAGCAAGAGAACCAATCGGCATCGCGGAAAAGTGACAACAATACCTACGACATGCCCTTTTTAGAAGAGGATATCGACAAAAATGCGTGAGCACACATATGTCTCACGTGTTGACGTGGTGGATTATGGCCGCCATATTGGCCAGCTGACGTCATCATGCCTGTTCCCAATAACCGGTGAACGTCTTTAAATTTAGTGATGCTATTTAACTGTCATATGTAATTGTGAAATATTTAGAATAATAAAACGTTCAACTCTCACAAAGTATATTACTACCGCACAAAATTATCTTTTTTAAAAAAAGGTAAAAAAAAGCGCCAAGTACACGTATAGTAGTGTATATGTTGTTACCTAAAAAAAAGAAGGTAGTAGTATTATACCTCGAAAAAACCAAAGTAACAAGTGGTAGATCTTTATATCTCAATAAATCTCGAAAAAATCTAAGCAGTAGTATCTTTATTTCCGAAAAATTATAACCCAAGTGATACACGTCACAAAATTATGTTACCTTATCAAAAAGAAGAGTCGCGCTTTAAGTGATCTATTACAATTACAAAAAAGAAATGATATCTCTTTAAATTAGAGCGCCAATTACAGAGAGAACATGTATATTGCCTCAAAAAATAATTGTTGCACTACTTTGAAAAATCTTTACATTGTGTCAATTAGAAAAGAATGTATGATAACAATTTTATAAGATTAAAAAGTTTTATTTAAATTTAACAAGGGAATACAAGATATTTAAATACAAAGTTTACATGTGTATTTTTTAATGGTCACAAAGAATTACAGAGGTAACAGTACAAAATACAAATATTTTATTAAAATATTTAATCCAACGAGGGAATACAATTTGTATTTAACTATAAAGTTTATATATGTATTTTTCAATAGAATAAAAGATTTAATCACAAAGAATTACAGAGGTAACAGTACAAAATACAAATATTTTATTAAAATACATAAATTTTTCTTGTAAAAAAACTTGGCGCTGTTTGACCTCGAAATTTTAAATAAATAAATAAACTTATTCTATACTTAATTATAAGCCGCATTATCCGCCGTCCGCGTCGTCACGCACACCCATATCATTCACTCCCACATCCACGCTGATAATCATTTAATATTACTCCCATCGCATTCTTCTCTGAATTATTTTTATTTATTGTTGTCCTTATTTATATTAGCAACCTGGGACACCTAGACATCAATTTCAAGGTATTAATACACGTAGACACCGAAAACTACGGAGCGCACTATGTGGACTTCGTCATCGGCAACCTGGGACACCTAGACATCGAATTCACCGTACGATTACACCTGGACACCGAAAACTATGAAGCGCACTAATCTGGATCCCGTCATCGGCAACCTGGGATACGTGGACATCGAATTCAAAGTATTAATACACGTAGACACCGAAAACTACGGAGCGCACTATGTGGACCTTGTAATCGGCAACCTGGGACACCTAGACATCGAATTCAACGTACGATTACACCTGGACACCGAAAACTATGAAGCGCATTATCTGGATCTCGTCATCGGCAACCTGGGACACGTAAACATCGAATTCGAGGTATTATTACACCTAGACACCGAAAACTACGGAGCGCGATATCTGGACCTCGTCATCAGCAACCTGGGACACCTAGACATCAATTTCAAGGTATTAATGCACGTAGACACCGAAAACTACGGACCGCACTATGTGGACTTTGTCATCGGCAACCTGGGGCACCTAGACATCGAATTCAACGTACGATTACGCCTGGACACCGAAAACTATGAAGCGCACTATCGGGATCCCGTCATCGGCAACCTGGGATACGTGGACATCGAATTCAAGGTATTAATACACGTAGACACCGAAAACTACGGAGCGTACTATGTGGACCTCGTCATCGGCAACCTGGGACACGTAGACATCGAATTCAACGTATTATTACACCTGGACACCGAAAACTATGAAGCGTACTATCTGGACCTCGTCATCGGCAACCTGGGATACCATCGAATTCAAGCTTGATTCATAAGAATTGATTTAAAAATTCCCTAGCGGCACTTTCTGCCAAGCGTAGAGAACCTTCTTTTCCGGCAGTGGTAGTAATAATAATGTAAGGATACGAAATCTCTCCAGATAAACATGAAGCAATTGACTCAATATATATATTATATATATACCTAATTTACCTAAATAGAAATCTTCCTCCTGACCGATAAGTCTATCGACCTAATTTCGAAATACGCGCGCGGTATCGAAACAGGCGATACCTGCGCCGCCAGCGTCGAAAAAGTGAAAGTGACGTTTCTCTGATATTCATAATAATATTGAGATGAGAGACGGTCGACGTATAAGTAATCGTATCTTAAAAATAAATTTTTACATTTGGACTTTGCGTCGCAATATCTCCGCTCGTAGGGCACGTAGCGGAATATTATGAGAGAAACCTTTCCCCCCCTCCCCCTAATTGGACCCCAAGCTATCGATCAAGCCTACTTAGAACTTGATCCGTTCACTCGTTATCGAGATCTCAACATCTCGAGTACTCGTAACCCGTCGCGTCGCGTAAAAGAGCCACGGTCGGTCTCGCTCCGCGTGTACTTGGCGCGAGACACTACCGTGTCTCTTGATTTATATTCTTAATTTTACCTTTATTTTTAGATGGTATTACGGAATTAGACAATTTTTTTATTTATTACGTAAAAAATAAAAGCAATACTTATTTTGTTAACTTCATCATATTTTGAGCAATACAGAAAAAGGTCAAGAAGTAGGTACAAATGAGGAGCGTGTGCCACTCCTGAACGCCACATAAACAAGAGCCCTAGTCCTTAACTTTAACTTGCTCTCCTGTGAAAGCTACTTATCAGACGCAATTTTGCTAAAAGAAAAACTTGTTTCTTTTAGCATAAAGAATCACCCTTTGTACTCCATATGATAGAATTTGGAGTATTTTGTATATATACGTAAGGTGTTTCTTAAACTATTAAATTTATAGGAGTTGATTTTTGAGGTCATTTTATAAAAAAAAGGGCATGTATACATATAGTTTCAAAAGTTTTTTTCATATAGATACAAGTTAAAAATTTTATTTTAGTGTTAAAAATTATCATTTTTTCTTAATAGCTTTTAAGTAAAAAAAAAAGGTTTAAAAAATGAATTTTTTTTTGTGCAATTTTTTTCAAAACATTGACATTATATTTAATACAAGTATAACTTTGAGTAAAATTAACTTAAATTAAATTAACCATTATGTTAGTTGTATTTTAATTATTTCCAAAACAATTAGGCAAAATTTTTAAACCCCTTGTTTTTATGTTATAATTTTTTACAAAATGGCAACTAAAACAATAGAGGAAAGTTTCCTATTATGAGATAAGTTTCTAATATGCGATAGTGGGGTTTTTGCTAAACGAATAGGTTCTATCTGTTGGTTCCACTATGAACTTATTGATCTTATGTGAACAGATTAAATCAAACACCCTGTATATATTTTCCAATACAATAATTAATTACTAATTTTATTGAAAAACGAATATTTGCTTTAAACTTATTCTTTTTTAATTTTACCTCTATATTTTCAGATGTCATCCTGATGTGAATGTACCACCACCATTAAATCAATTAGTAATAGAAAATATGTTAAGATTGCCTGGACTCAACGCAGATTCGTTATTACAAGCCATTAAAGGAAATACTTTTGATCATGTATCAGCTATATACAATTTACTTGTTGATCGATTAGAACCAACAATGCCTAATTTACCCAGTATCCAAAGTATACCAGGTGATTATCTGCCAGATGGTGCACATCAATTAGAGAAGGTAATTATTTTTGAAAAAGAAACATGTAGTTTATTTATCTTTATTTTTACAAGTACACATTTGATTTGCGTAGTAAATTTCATAATTGAGAAATATACTAATGAATTATTATACAAAAGTTTTATTTTATATGTTTCATATGAAAAAATATAGATATTTAGTTATTGATTGAACCTATTGAGAAAAAAATAAAACATATTTATTAGTTGGATCTATCAAAAGATCCTTTTTTTTTAATTTTTGAATTAAAAACTATAAGGAAGCAATGTGCAAGTTTCTACTTGCTCACTTAAACAAGTTTCTACTCGGTTTTTTTTCCCCCAAGGTAACTTTGTACTGATTATATATGGGGCGATTTAGCTGAAATTTTCACATTTTTACCCTGACCTACTGCAATAATTTTGACAATTTTTTTCCGAGAAGTATTCTAAAAAAGAGAAGACCGTATTTTTTAGTTTGAGTCTACGATCAATATTTCCGACAGTCATTTTTGTAAAAAATGAATTTTTTGATAACTCTACTTTTTAAAACGTTAATATCTTGGAAATGTTTAATCCTATCGAAGAACGGTTCGGATAAAATTTGTTCAGTTTAAAATGAATTATATGACGTATAAATTCTTTTCAATTTTTGGACAGTCTAAAGTTGTTATACGATGTTGAAGGAGAAAAAATCATTTTTTGTAAAATTCACTTTTTTTAAATTAAAAATAAAATTTATAAAAATTCTATAGAAAATTACAAAATTTTTAAGACTTCTTGGAGCATGGCAAAATTTTGTTTCGAAAAATTATATTTAATTGAAGTGTTTGTAATAACCTGAATTCATTATTACTCGGACTTATAAAATAGTCAAAATGCAACCGTTAGTAACAGATTAATATTATATATCTTGATATTAAGTTGTTACGAAATAAGAAAACACATTTTTCGGTGTCATATTTTATTGGTCATAACGAATTTTCTGTACAAAGTCTGTGTTACGTTTTATAACTAATTCTACTTAATTAAGCTATAGTACTCGATATCTTCAGTGCATTATCCGAATTGGCAACGGGAAAGTTATTTTTCACACTAAAAGATATTTCCTTTTGGAACATAGCAAGTACTATAGCTTAATTAAATGGAATTAGTGGTAATTATTTAGTATAGGGGAATCATGCCCCAATGACCTTGACCTTGACATATGTTGTCAAGAACATGACTTTGAGTAACTTTTCCTTATAACTTAATCGTCGCTCATTGCTTATTTAAAAGTTATGAACAAAAAAGTTTGAGAAATATAACGGTTTGTGTCGAAAAAGGGAAGTAATGGTGTGTATAGACAGGACACAAACTTGTATATTTCTTAAAATTTTTTGTTTATAACTTTTAAATTTTACCCTTTTCTATGCTAACTATACTTTACTTGAACAAAAAGACTGTTCAGTATATTAACGATTCAATTTAATAACTTTCCTTCGTTCATACATGTACTATTTCCACATACATCAGTCGTTTGTACATTTCAATGCTCAAAATAACTGTTATATTTTTCAAACTTTTTTGTTAATAACTTTTTAATGAAGAATGAACGACGGCTAAGTTATAAGGAAAAGTTACTCAGGGTCATTCTTGACAACATATGTCAAGGCAAGGTCATTGGGGTTGGTTCCCCTATACTAAATTGTTGGGTATTATTTTGGATGTGCGCAGGTGTTGAGAAATCAGATTTAGCCAAATAAAAAGAACACAACTTTACTGTTACTACGTTTACGCGAACGTTACTTCTGTATTAACTTACGATAATTTACCCGTTTACGCGGAGTAAATTATCGTAAGTTACTACAAAATTCCGTTTACGCGAAGGAAAATCCCGTTTACGCGAACGAATTATCGTAAGTTACTACAGAAGTAACGCTCGCGTAAACGTAGTATGTAACTGGAATCAGTATTACAATCACGCTCGCATGTCTTCAAACGAACGCTACCAAAAAACGAATGAATAATAAGGGGGGTGGGGTTTAGCGCGCTCAAAAGAATACCAACCGAAAAGAGATTACCACGAGATGTGCGCGTGTTGTTGTTAGCGCCGCTGCGTCCATACGCACCTTATTGGATATAATTATCACTAGGCGCGCGCTTATTTCAACTCGAAAACTAAAATCTATAAGAACTTAACATAAATAATTACCACGATTTTTCCCCTTTAATATCGTATAACACTTTGATTGTCCAAAAATTAAAAAGAATATATACATCGTGTAATTCATTTTAAACTGAACATTTTATCCGAATCGCTTTTCCTTAGGATTGAACACTTCCAAGATGTTAATGTTTTAAAAAGTACAGTTACCGAAAAATTCAATTTTTACAAAAACCACATTGTCGGAAATATTGATCGCAGGCCCAAATAAAAAAATACGTGTCTTCTCTTTTTCAGAATTAGTACAGTCATTTGGTCGCAAAAGAAGCGGTTACCTGGAAAGTTTTCCGGGAGTTTTGAAAATTGGTAGATTTATATATTTCGATGTGCTCTTTCCGAATTTCAACTTTGCCACCTCGTATCTTTGCCGCTCGCGCCGCCATATTGGAAAAATGGCGCCTAAAAGCAGTTTTTTGACAATATCTCCTTTCCGACTCATCCCACGATAAAAACATTTATATACAAAATAAAACTAGAGAAAATTTCCTACAATTTATGTAATAACCATTTTTTTCGTAAAATTAATAGTTTTGGCGTACGAGCGCCGCAAAATGTAGTTCAACACGCGTTTTGGCCTAAAAACTCATTTCCACACCACCTTGAGGTAGAGTAAGCGGCGCGTTTTTTTTACCGTGGTATCCCCAGTAGGCCTAGTCTACATGTAATTTACTATTTTAAAATTTAGCGCATTCTTCTTCGCTTCGCTGTTCTTGATGGACCAGGTGCGAGTTCGTCATTAGTACTGATCGAAATTTAGAACGATAGATTCTGCAAAATTTCATAAATTTCAAAAAGTATTTTTTTTTTCAAAATTTGGCAGTTCTTGCCGGAATTGTGTAAAATTTCATAAGTCCCAAAAAGTATTTTTTTTTTTTTTTAAATCGGCAGTTTTCGCCGGAGTTCTGCAAAATTTCATAAGTCCCAAAAAAATAATTTTTTTTGGTTTTTTTTTTTCAAAAATCGGCAGTTCTCGCCGGAGTTCTGATAGACGAACGATAGACTAATGACGATGAACTCGCAACATCTGGGCTGCGTTCCACTTATCGCTCACAATGCTCGCGAGCATCATTTCGTTCTTGTTTAACATTTGACAAACAATATCCATCAAGAACAGCGAAGCGAAGAAGAATGCGCTAAATTTTAGAATAGTGAATTGCATGTGGACTAAGCTTATTGGGGATACCACGGTAAAAAAAACGCGCCGCTTACTCTACCTCAAGGTGGTGTGGAAATGAGTTTTTAGGCCAAAACGCGTGTTGAACTACATTTGCGGCGCTCGTACGCCAAAACTATTAATTTTACGAAAAAAATGGTTATTACATAAATTGTAGGAAATTTTCTCTAGTTTTATTTTGTATATAAACGTTTTTATCGTGGAATGAGTCGGGAAGGAGATATTGTCAAAAAACTGCTTTTAGGCGCCATTTTTCCAATATGGCGGCGCGAGCGGCAAAGATACGAGGTGGCAAAGTTGAAATTCGGAAAGAGCACATCGAAATATATAAATCTACCAATTTTCAAAACTCCCGGAAAACTTTCCAGGCAAAACTACCAAATGACTGTACTAAATACTTCTCGGAAAAAATTGTCTAAATTATTGCAGTAGGTCAGGGTGAAAATGTGCAGCCAGAATGCCCCATATATACTATGCAACTGTTACCTATACAATTTTGTCCTATCTTCAACGGAACAGATGTTAGAATTTGTGCATATTGTATAACGCATTCTGCGTGCGTGCGTGCGTGCGTGCGTGCGTGCGTGCGTGCGTGCGTGCGTGCGTGCGTGCGTGCGTGCGTGCGTGTGGGTGTGGGTGTGGGTGTGGGTGTGGGTATGGGTGTGGGTGTGGATGGGTGTGGGTGTGTGGGTGGGTGTGGGGATGTGGACGTGTGTGGGAGTGTGGGGGTGTGGGTGTGTGTGGGGGTGTGTGTGGGTGTGTGGGTGTGTGGGTGTGTGTGTGTGTGCGTGTGCGTGCGCGTGTGCGTGTGCGTGCGCGTGTGTGTTCGTGTGCGTGCGCGTGCGCGTGTGCGTGTGTGTTTGCGTGCGTGCGTGCGTACGGGCGTGCGTGCGTGCGCGCGTATGCGTGTGCATTTACATAGGAAAATACGCAATATTATATCTCCGAACTTTGCAACTAAAATATTAATTATTATAGATCTTTGGAAATATCTCAATATCAGCTACAAAATTTTGTTTTAAAAAATAGGATGTTTTATTTAAAAAATTAAAGGTGATTTTTACATGACCTTGAAAAATAGCCAAAAATTGATTTCATTATTACTTGTCTCTCTTCAGATCAACTTTTGTCTAAAACATTTTCGTTTAAAATTAAAAAATTTTGGGAGATGATTGTTTGAAATGAGACATTCTATATATCTTATTATTTCTTTATATTTAATCATGTGTTAATTGTCATATTGTATAGTTGTTTTTTTTGGCAGTTTGGTGAAACTGAAGCTGAAACAGAAGAAAAAAGTGGTCTTTATTTGCCATCTGGAACATCTTACCATACAACAAGAAGACATACAGTTGGTCCTGGTGATGCAGTGCATCAGTCTCCTTTGTCATATCCTTACAATCATATGTCAGGCTATCAAACTTTACAGCCTTTTCCTATTCTTCAGTGTAATTTGGATCCTCAAGTTTTACCACACACGAATTTACCATTAAACCTTCCCTTAGTTCAACATCAGCCACCACAAAATTTCCAAATAAAGGATCAACATTTATTAAAGCCACCTCCTGTAATGGGTGCCAGTAAGTTTTATCTTGTTGCATAGAAGACATTTTAAAATAATTTATTTTGATAATATGATAAATTACTTGTTTAATCAAAGTTGATTAATGACAATGTTATTCTGAATTTTTTTTTGTCAGTATAATTACAATCGTAATTAATTGTTATAAAATTAAAGAACTGTTGTATTTTGATTTATTCTTTATGTACATTTTATAACAAATCATAGTTTTCGTATAATTATGATTTTTTTAATAAAATGAATTTAATATTTTATATAATATATACACATATACATATACAATACACAGGGTGTCCCAAAACTCACGGAGTGCAGGACGCGATTTTTATGCTAAAAGAAACAACTTTTTTTTTGCAAAATTGCGTCTGACAAGTAATTTTTGTAGCAGAATAGGTTAAAGTTAAGGAATGAGCGTTCTTGTTTATATGGCGCTCAGGGCCGGCGCACGTTTTTCAGTCGCTCGTATCTAGTCCTTGACCTTTTTCTGCATTGTATTGCTTAAAATATGATAAAAGTTAACAAAATCTTCTTTTTATAATAAATAAATAAATAAATTGTCTGATTTTGTAGCACTATCTGAAAATTAAAAAATGTGAATAGTTAAAAATATAAATATGCTTTGTGTGCTGAGCGTTCTGTTATTCTAAATATTGCACAATTATGTATAATAGTTAAATAGTATCATTAAACTTAAAGAATAGTTAACTAGAACGCTCAGCGCGCAAAGCATATTACTATTTACATTTTTTAAATTTTTAGATAGTGTTACGGAATCAGACAATTCCTTTATTCATTTATTATGTAAGGACTAGAAGCAATATTTATTTTGTTAAATTTTTTTACATTTTAAGCAATACAATATAGAAAAAGGTCAAGGACTAGGTACGAGTGACTGAGGAGCATGCGCCGGCTCTGAACGTCACATAAACGAGAACGCTTATTCGTTAACTTTAACCTATTCTGCTATAAAAACTACTTGTCAATTTTGCTAAAAAAAAAGTTTTTTTTTGGCATAAAGAATTGCGCCCTATACTCCGTATCCGCAAGTTTTGGGACACCCTGGTATATATACATATATAAGTTTGGTTGTTAAAAAATAGATTTTTGTTGCTGCCCCCTAAAATGGTAGTAATTGATGAAAAAATAAGATCTGTGCAACCCTAAGATTGTCAAGTCATGGGTTTCTCATTATTTTTTATAGAATTATATTTTACTAGATTTTTCGCCCGCGCTTTGCGCGGGCTCAAAATCTATTCCCCTCTTCCCAAACTCACTCATTAATTAGAAGCACTTTTGATATTCTTTCTCCTCAAACTCTAACCTACATCTTCGAATTCTTTTTTAAAAAATAAAAAATAATAGATAATATTATAGATGCAGATTAGCATTATGTCAAATATTTCAAAAATGTAATCCTTTACATTAAAGTTTTCAAATTTTATTTTTGCTCACGCTTCGCGCGTTTTTACCCTCCGTTGACTCGCCATTATTAACTCTCTTTCATTTTCTTCCATTTTATTTTCTCTTTTCGAAATCATCAAAAAATCAAAAAAATTTTGGCATTGGTTTCAAGAAAATCAATTTTTAATGAAAAATTATCCATTAATAAAAAATTAAACATCCACCAAAAATTAAAAAAAATTTGACACGACTTTTATTTCATATATAATTCTTTAAGATTCGGTCAATTAATTCCCTAAAAATAGGAAAAATTTTGTAACCGGTTCCCAAACAAATCGGTAACGAAAAATTATACACTTTATAGCAATCCCCGGGAAATTTTACCCCTATTTCATATGTAATTCTTCAAGATTTAGTCAATTGATTCCCGAAAAATTGAAAAAATTTCGTAACCGGTTTCCCAAAAGATCGGTAACAAAAAATTATACACTTTATAGCAAACCCCAAGAAATTCTACCTTTATTTCATGTACAATTTTTTGAAATCTGATTAATTAACTCCCGAGAAATTTGAAAAATTTCGGTTTCCACAAAAATCGGTAACAAAAAATTATCTATAAAAATTATCTATAAAAAAAAATTCAGCTTGATATCTCAAAATTTATGGAAATTGGAGCAAAAATCGGAAACCCCTTTATTATTAGCAATTTTTCTATAAACTCATCGTAGCCATCCTCAAAAAATTAGAAAATTTTGAAACCGGTTTCCAAAAAATCGATTATGAAAAATTATACGTCTTTGCCATCCCCGAAAAATTAGAAAAATTTGGGCATTGTTTTTAAAAAAATAACGCAAAATTATCTTTAAAAAAATTCAGTTATCTCAAAATTTGAGAAAATTAGGACAATTACGTACATTTTTTTCAACAAATCGGAAACCCTTTTAGAAAAATTGGAAAAAGTTCATAATCGGTTTCAAGAAAATCAATTCATTAATGAAAAATTATCCATTAATAAAAAATTAAACTTATCCTCCAAAAATTAAAAAAATTTTGACACGACTCCTATTTCATATATAATTTTTTAAGATTTGGTCAATTAATTCCCGAAAAATTGGAAAAAATGTGTAACCGGTTCCCAAAAAAATCGGTAACAAAAAATTGTACACTTTATAGCAATCTTGGGTTATTCTACCTTTATTTTATATGTAATTCTTTAAGATTCAATTATTTCCTGAGATTTGGAAAAAAATTTGTAACCGGTTTCCAAAAAGATCGGTAAAAAATAATACATTTTATAGCACTCCTTAGAAATATCTACCTCTACTTTATATACAATTGGTTGAAATTCGGTCAATTAATTTCCGAAAAATTGGAAAATTTTCTGATACCAATTTCCCCAAAGATCGGTAACGAAAAATTATATATTTTATGGCAATCTCCGGGAAATTCTACCTCTACTTCATATAATTTTTTAAGATTTGATCAATTAATTTCCGAAAAATTGGAAAAATTTTGTAACCGGTTTCCAAGAAAATCGGTAACGAAAAATTATACATTTTATAGCACTCCCCGGAAAATTCTATCTCTGTTTCATATATAATTCTTTTAAATTCGGTCGATTATTTCCCGAAAAATTAGAAAAATTAGAAAAATCGGTTTTCAGAAAATTGGTAACGAAAAACTATATATTTTATGGCACTCCCCGGGAAATTTTACCTCTATTTCATGTATATACCCTTGATAAAAATTCGGTCCACTAACGAATGAGTAGTTTGCGGTCAGACAGACAGACGTCCGGTACTTATATGTATAGATAGATAAATAATGGTACTAATCAATTTTTTTTAATTAGTCTGCTATTTATAACAATTTTTTTATATTGAATAAAAATATACTTTGGATAATTGACAAAAAAATCAATGTAATTGTTTTTTCTGTAGCATTACACAGAGAAAAATTTTTAAATCGTTTACACAGATATAATTGGATTTTGTTTTGCATTGATGTGTGCACCGAATCGGAAAATTTATTATATTAAAATAACAAATTGATGTAAATCAGATTCTAATTTACAGAGCAAAGATTAAATGGAAAAACGTGAATTCTAAAACTTTTTTCTTCGAAAGGCACCCTTTTCCGTGACTTGACAACCTTAGAGTTGCACAGAACTTATTGCTTCCTCATAGAGGAAGCTTTGTTTCCGTGAATTTCGTATATGAACTTTTGATTGCGTATAAAGTTGGGTCTAATCAACCAAATTTAAGTGATTTATATATGAAACAGGGGTAGAAGAAACCAACGAAGAGATTGATTTTTGAGTTTTTGATGCCAATATGTTCAGTGTTCTAAAATGTCGAAATATCGCATCAAAATCGCTTGTCCGTATGTGCGTATATTTGTGCAGATTTAATGTCTGTGGTTGCTCTAACTTTCGCAAATATTGAGATATCGGGCTGTTTTTTTTTTTTTTAATCGATAGAGTATTATTTAAGGAAGGTTGGTATTGAATTTGGCGATGATCGGTAAAAGGGGTTTTTTTTTTAATTTTAATTTTTTTAGATGTGCAGATTTAATGTCTGACTCACTGACTCATCAACGCCCAGCCCAAACCCCTGAACCGAATTTTTACCAAAAGTATATGAAATAGGGGTAGAATTTTCCGGGGAGTGCCACTATGTGTATAGTTTTTTGTTACCGATTTTCTGGAAACCGGTTTTTTTAATTTTTCTAATTTTTCGGGAAATAATTCATCGAATTTCAAAAAATTGTAGATCAAACAGGGGTAGAATTTTCCGAGGAGTGCTATGAAGTGTATTATTTTTCGTTACCGATCTTTTGGAAGCCGGTATCGTAATTTTTTCAAATAATTTTTACCAAAAGTATATGAAATAAGGGTAGAATTTTCCGGGGAGTGTCACTATGTGTATAGTTTCTTGTTACCAATTTTCTGGAAACCGGTTTTTCTAATTTTTCTAATTTTTCGGGAAATAATTTACCGAATTTCAAAGAATTGTAGATCAAACAGGGGTAAAATTTTCTGGGGAGTGCTATGAAGTGTATAATTTTTTGTTGCCGATCTTTTGGAAGCCGGTATCGAAATTTTTTCAATCTTTCGGGAATTAATTGACCGAATCTGAAAGAATTGTATATGAAGTAGGGGTAGAATTTTACGGTGAGCGCCATAATGTGTACAGTTTTTGTTACCGATCTTTTTGGAAACCGTTTTTTTAATTCTTTCAATTTTTAAAAACTATAAGGAAGCAATGGGAGTGTCACTATGTGTATAGTTTTTTGTTACCGATTTTTTGGAAATTTATTTTTCTAATTTTTCAATAACACCGAATTTTAATTTTTTCTAATTTTAGTATTACTAGTATATTTTAGTGTATTTAGAGTTCTATATATATAAAGAAAGATGTCTTGACAGTATGAAATAGGGGTCGAATAAAAAGATCAGGATGTACAAGTATTATATTCTAGGAAAAAATATAAAAAAATTTAATATTTACCCCCCAAAAAAAGAAAAAAATTAAATATAATGTTAAAATGTCAAAATTTGAATAAATAAAATTTGTTTTAGAAATATTTAATTGAAACTTGATGACATTTATGAGAATATGTTAGGTTCGAACTTCTGAGCCTTAACGGGGTGAAAAAGAGTAAAACGTGTTTTTACGAATTTTTTAATATCTCTTTTTATCAAAAATATATGAAATAGGGTTAGAATTTTCTAAGGAGTGCCATGATGTGTACAGTTTTTAGTTACTGATTTTCTGGAAACCGGTTTTTTTAATTTTTCCAATTTTTACTTTATATATAACGTTTTAGACTTATTCATAAACGATTAGCGACATCATCCTTTGGTTTACTCTGGCGTTTTTTAGGAAATTTTGAGATTGCTCGCTCGCGATGAACACATAACCTCGATTTCTTACTTAAAAAACCAATGGAGGTTAGGTGTTCATCGCGAGCGAGCAATCTCAAAATTCCCTAAAAACGCCAGGGTAAACCAAAGGATGATGTCGCTAATCGGTAAGTGAAATATCGGAGATGCCGAGCTGCCCTAGATATAGAGGTCGATGTTGAATCTTAATAATGCGAAAATATACCGGCGATGCGCCGCGTAGCGGGCGCGAGTCGAATTCTCTCGCCGCGCGAGCCCGCGTTGCCGCTCGCGCCGCACAATCGTGGACGACGGAAGACGCGCGGTGCGGAATTCAACTGAAAGTAATAATGTGGAAAAGTGATCCAATATGTGATCATTGTTAAGCAAAAAAGTTTAAAACTTAAGCACCTAAAATGTGTTATTTAGGTGTAAAAGTTAAATTACCGTCTTTAAATCAACTCGACTCTTTATGGAATTCCTTTAAGAAAAACGACTCCGGGGCGAAGCCCGGGTAACCAGCTAGTATATATATATTAAGAAACTGGTTTTTTGAACTTTTTGGATCCTCCCCTGTTTAAAAAAAATTTTGAATTTTTTTAGAAATGTCCGTGGTTGCTCTAACTTCCGCAAATATTGAGATATTGGGCTGTTTTTTTTTTTTTTTTTTTTTTTTTTTTTGATAGAGTATCATTCAAGGAAGGTTGGTGTTGAATTTGGCGATGATCGGTAAAAGGGTTCTTTTAAAAAAAATTTTTACTATTTTTTAAAATGTCTGGTTGTTCTAACTTGCGCAAATATTGAGATATAGGGATTAATTTTTTTTTAATTGATAGAGTATCGTTCAAGGAGGGTTGGTATTGAAAAATCGGTAACCCCTTTATTATTAACAGTTTTTATTAATTCTATTATATTTTTCAGTCTTTTTTACCCCTATTTCATATATAATTTTTTAAGATTTGGTTGATTAGATTCAGTTTTATACGCGATCAATGGTCCATAATTTTGCTCGCATATAAAGCTAGAGTATATAAAGCTCGCATATATAAAACTAATCAACCGTTGTTTTTTGAGTTTTCGATGCCAATGTGTATTAGACATCACTTCCTCTATGAGGAAGCCAAGTGCAAATTTCTAATTTGCACAATTTTTAGTAATAATTCTGGTTTGCTATTATTTACTTACTTTTACTATTAAATTACTTTTATTTAAATGGAATATTATAAATTGGGGAACTTTAACGGATAGCACAATTAAATCATATAGTTAATGAAAAAAATACGTATATATCTGTGAAAGTAATAATCAGATTTATTTAAAAATAAAATTAATTGAAATAAAATAAAAAAAGTAAAAATAAATATAAAATAAATAAATGCAAATTATATTTTTAATTATTAAAAAATAAATTTTTGCCAGAAAGTTTATTGTTCACGACTACAATTAACAATACGTATAGAACGCTACGATGTTTCGACCCCTAACATTGGGTCCTTTTCAAGCAATGTGCCAATGTGGTAAGCTGTTTTTGTCACGACTTACATCCACATTTACGAAAATTTGCCGAAATATACATCGATCAATTTTATGATATTTCTGCAAAAATTTTCGTAAATGTGGATGTAAGTCGTGAAAAAGACAGCTTACCAGATTGCTTGAAAAAGACTCAATGTTAGGAGTCAAAACGTCATAGCGTTCTATACGTATTGCCAATTGTAGTCGTAAACAATAAACTTACTGGTTCTATCATTATTGGCGGAACAAACAATTTATTTTGGATATATTTTTGATTTATTTTATCCGTTAAGTTCTCCAATGTATAATAATCCATTAAAAAAAAGTAATTTAATAATAAAAATGAGTAAAAATGCAATTAAAAAATAGAAAATATTTGAATTTCTTCTTTATCTGTAGATCGAAATTTCAGGATTGCTGTCTATAAATTTATCAAATTTTTTTATAGCCATTGGTAGTTTCTTATTTAAAAAAAAATTATTTTCAAAAAAATGAAAAAGCCTTAAAAAATTGAAGTTAATGAAATCCTATCTTCATCAATGGCTTAAAAATTTCAAACCAAATCTAAAATATGATTATTTTGAAAAAAATCAAAACAGTCGCATTGGGAAAAAAACATTTTTTCTTAAATAAAAAAAATAGTCCATAAAATTTATTTTATGGACAATTTTTTAAACATTTTTTCTATATTTTTTTCGAAAAGTACAGTAAAAAACAAAAAAAAAGATTATCTCATTTTTTACCATATCTTTCTTCTTCTTAAAGTTACAGGCATTTGAAACATTTGAAATTTTAAACTGCATTTTTTTTTTTTAATCCATTTAATTAAATATAAATATAGATAAAAATCTAAAAAAAAATGCTTCATTTAGTACAAAAATACAAAAAAATTTTTGGCCAAATCAAAAATGGTCGGGGAAAATCCTCGGTTGATTTGGCATGGAATGCCCCATATGTAAAAATATTAACATAAGATCATCAAAAAATAAACACAACATATTTCACATTTGTATCAAAAAATTAAAACAAAATATATAGTATATACCTTTCTGACAATTTTATCTTAATACGTTTACATATAAAATAAATTCAATTTTTATAAAAAAAAAAAAGCTTTTAAATATAATTTCATTTAAAATAAAATGTATACGAACATATATATATATATATATATATATATATATATATATATTACAGTATATTATGAATGCATTGTAGTATTTATATTTAGAAAAAGTTAAACAAGTTGAATTATTTATTACATTTTTCTATTTTTCTTGCTGTATTTTTATTGTTATTCGACAATTTACTAGAAAATTATTTTTTATTTAAATTGCTATAAATACTCTATAAAAAATAAAAATGTTTAAATTTTCAATGTTTATGTTACAAATAATAATATTGAAGGCTTTCTTGAGTATCAATCAAATAAAAAAGACAATAGAATCAGAAGCAGTAATATTAGTGCACAATATATTATATATAAATAAATAAATACATAAATAAATAAATAACTAAATACATATTAAGTTCAGACCCTTTCTTTGGGTTATCCTCAGCATGATGTTACTAAGTTTTACGCAAAATATGTTGAAATTTAACGCAGTCATACAAAAATTAAGTCGAGGATTAACGCAGTCATACTATAAGTAGGTCGAAGATTAACGCAATCAAACAATAAATGTAAAGAGTTAACAGTTCTTAACTGATAAGTGTACAAAATCTGCATGTAGCAACATTGTTTATAAAATAAACTGCAATAACTATAATACCTTCTATAGGTGCGTTTAACTTGGTGCTCACAACGCTCGTGAACATTATTCGTCCTTGTTTAACATTTAACAAACAATAAGGATGAAATGATGATGAAGAGTGTTATGAGCGTCAAGTGGAACGATTTCTACATAGGCCAGACTGGCAGACAACTGCAAACTAGAATAAAAGCACATCAGAATCATAATAGAAGGAACACAACTTGTCATTCTGACAGATCGTAGATTAGAATTTAATCACAATTTTAATTAGAATGTATAGATTTTGGGTAATGAGCCCTACTTAAACAAACGTCTAATATCAGGGATGTTATACATAAAGAGACAAAAAAATGGTTTGAATCTGCAGACATGGAATGCCTGCTGAATACATATTTAAATTAATTATTAATATTAATTGAGAAGATCTCTAAACTTTAAATCTAGCTCCGTTATTCGTGCGCATTTTATCTTCGTTTATAACGTTTGTATTGATTGATTACCTTGTGACTTTTAAATAATGTCACTGTCTTTTGAAACGTCACCAAGATGGGCCATTTTTTACCACTTATTATAATCCATTTTATTTTAATCAGATTCTCAATCTCTTCCATAAATCGCTTTTTTCATTTTTTATTACATTTGTGTTTCAACTATATCTTGTGTTGCTCTGAATATACTTTATATATATATATATATACCCATGCAGATATCTTTTAAATTTTAACGTTTGTTACTCTATCAATTAAAAGAAAATTAAGCTTGATATCTCAATATTTGCGCAAGTTAGAACAACCACAGACATTTAAAAAAAAAGTAAAAATTTTTTTAAAAGAAACCCTTTACCGATCATCGCCAAATTCAATACCAACTTTCCTTGAATGATACTCTATTGATAAAAAAAAAAAAAAACAGCCCGATATCTCAATATTTGCGGAAGTTAGAGCAACCGCGGACATTTCTAAAAAAATTGAAAATTTTTTTTAAACAGGGGAGGATCCAAAAGTTTCAAAAAACCAGTTTCTTAATATATATATATATATATATATATATATATATATATATATATATATACTAGCTGGTTACCCGGGTTTCGCCCCGGAGTAGTTTTTCTTAAAGGAATTCCATAAGGAGTCGAGTTGATTTAAAGGCGGTAGTTTAACTTTTACATCTGAATAACACATTTTATTAGGTGCTTAAGTTTTAAACTTTTTTGCTTAACAATGATCACATATTGGATCAATTTTCCACATTATTACTTTTAGATGAATTAAGCACCGCGCGTCTTCCGTCGTCCACGATTGTGCGGCGAGAGCGGCAACGCGGGCTCGCGCGGCGAGAGGATTCGACTCGCGCCCGCTATGCGGCGCATCGCTGGTATATTTTCGCATTATTAAGATTCAACATCGACCACTATATCTAGGGCAGCTCGGCATCTCCGATATTTCACTTACCGATTAGCGACATCATTCTTTGGTTTACCCTGGCGTTTTTTAGGAAATTTTGAGATATATATATATATATATAAAGTAAAAATTGGAAAAATTAAAAAAACCGGTTTCCAGAAAATCAGTAACTAAAAACTGTACATATCATGGCACTCCCTAAAAAATTCTACCCCTATTTCATATATTTTTGATAAAAAGAGGTATTAAAAAATTCGTGAAAACACGTTTTACTCTTTTTCACCCCGTTAGGGCTCAGAAGTTTGAGCCTAACATATACTCATAAATGTCATCAAGTTTCAATTAAATATTTCTAAAACAAAATTTTATTTATTCAAATTTTAACATTTTAACATTATATTTATTTTTTTTCTTTTTTTTGGGGTTAATATTAAATTTTTTATATATTTTTTTCCTGGAATAAATCTTGTACATCCTGATCTTTTTATTTGACCCCTATTTTATACTGTCAAGACATCTTTCTTTATATATATAGAACTCTAAATACACTAAAATATACTATTAATACTAAAATTAGAAAAAATTAAAATTCGGTAAGTTATCGAAAAATTAGAAAAATAAATTTCCAGAAAATCGGTAACAAAAAACTATACACATAGTGACACTCCCATTGCTTCCTTATAGTTTTTAAAAATTGAAAGAATTAAAAAAGCCGGTTTCCAAAAAGATCGGTAACAAAAACTGTACACATTATGGCGCTCACCGTAAAATTCTACCCTTACTTCATATACAATTCTTTCAGATTCGGTCAATTAATTCTCGAAAGATTGAAAAAATTTCGATACCGGCTTCCAAAAGATCGGTAACAAAAAAATTATACACTTCATAGCACTCCCCAGAAAATTCTACCCCTGTTTGATCTACAAATCTTTGAAATTCAGTGAATTATTTCCCGAAAAATTAGAAAAATTAGAAAAACCGGTTTCCAGAAAATCGGTAACAAAAAACTATACACATAGTGACACTCCCCGGAAAATTCTACCCCTATTTCATATACTCTTGGTAAAAATTATTTGTAAAAATTTCGATACCGGCTTCCAAAAGATCGATAACGAAAAATTATACATTTCATAGCACTCCTCGGAAAATTCGACCCTGTTCGATCTACAATTTTTTGAAATTCGATGAATTATTTCCCGAAAAATTAGCAAAATTAGAAAAACCGGTTTCCAGAAAATCGGTAACAAAAAACTATACACATAGTGGCACTCCCCGGAAAATTCTACCTCTATTTCATATACTTTTGGTAAAAATTCGGTTCAGGGGTTTGGGCTGGGCGTTGATGAGTCAGTGAGTCAGACATTAAATCTGCACATCTAAAAAAATTAAAATTAAAAAAAAAATTCTTTTACCGATCATCGCCAAATTCAATACCAACCTTCCTTAAATGATACTCTATCGATTAAAAAAAAAAAAAAAAAAAACAGCCCGATATCTCAATATTTGCGAAAGTTAGAGCAACCACAGACATTAAATCTGCACAAATATACGCACATACGGACAAGCGATTTTGATGCGATATTTCGGCATTTTAGAACACTGAACATATTGGCATCAAAAACTCAAAAACCAATCTTTTTGTTGGTTTCTTCTACCCCTATTTTATATATAAATCACTTAAATTTGGTTGATTAGACCCAACTTTATACGCAATCAAAGGTTTATATACGAAATTCACGAAAACAAAGCTTCCTTTATGAGGAAGCAAAATGCAATTAAAAAATAGAAAATATTTAAATTTCTTTTTTATTTATAGATTGAAATTTCAGGATTGCTGTCTATACATTTATCAAATATTTTGATAGCCATCGGTAGAGTCTATCTTATTTTTAAAAAATTATTTAAAAAAAAATGAAGAGAAAATCCCTTAAAAAATTGAAGTTATTGAAATCCCATCTTCATCAATGGCTTAAAAATTTCGAAATCAAGTCTAGAATTTGAGATTTATTTGAAAAAAATTAAAACGGTTGCATTAAAAAAAAAAAAACATTTTTACCTAAATCCTAAAAAAAACAGTCATATTATTCATTAAAAATTTTTTCAAAATTTTTTTTGAAAAGTACAGTAAATAACGAAAAATAGATTACCTTATTTTTTACAATATCTTTTTTCTTCTTAAAGTTACAGGCATTTGAAACATTTGAAATTATAAACTGCATTTTTTTCAAAAATCCATAACAACCATGGATAGAGATAATAATCTAAAAAAAATCATGGAAGTTACTTTTATTTAGTATGAAACACAAAAAAGTTTCGGCCAAATAAAAAATGGTCAAGGAAAATCCTCAATTGATTTGGCATGGAATGTTCTATATATAATAATGAGATAAATTAATTAATGCAAAAATACAATTATATTAAAAATAAATGTTAGAATTTCCAATGCTTTTTCTTCTACTTTTCCTTCTTTCTTTACTTTTCTTTTCTTATCTTTTATCCTTTTCTTCCTCTATTTTGTCTGTTTCTTTTTCCTTGGCATATACGTGTGTTTGCATACGTATTTATAAGTAAAAATTTGTTATTACGTAATTTTATATATTAACATTTATTTTATTTTATTTTATTACAGAGATTAATTTTATTTTTGAAAATTTGTATTATTTTGGTTTATATATAATTAAAATAAATATGTTATTTTTACTATATATACTGTATATATTTATACAGCCGGAAGCTTTGGTAGAAGAGCTTCAGATGGTGGAGCAAATCTTCACATATTTCATCAACAACACAGTAGTAATGCTTATAATGATGAAGATAATGGCTGGAGTCAACCTGGCAGCAGGGAACAATTACAGCCAGTAAGTAAATATCATAGATATATTCCAAATGTAATTCAATATTATAAACAATGAGATATTATAACACATAAAGAATAAGACAAAACTGCAATTGGATGTAAATTAAATAATTATTATTATTTAATTTAATTATATATGGTAATTATTATTATAATTTGTACATATATTAGAATTTTAACCTTTAATTTTTTAATTAATTTGAAGCTAAATTTTTGCAATAGTTTATTTTTTGGATTTTATGAAATAGTATGGTTTTTTTATTATTATTTTAACAAAAGGAGTAGAAATTTACTGTAAATAAAAATAAATATATAGAGAATATAAGTTACTTTATATTTTTATTTGAGTGTGTTATAGAATAATTGTATGTGAAATACACCAGGAGATTTTTTATACCAAACGAAGCAATTTTACGTTTACCAAATATTACTTTGAATGATAGTTTTTGAATGAAAGCTATTTTTTTAAAGTTGTTTAATTAGTAGTATGCGAGTAAAAAGCTGTGTATGATGCAAATTGTTTTATCTCTATTATGCTGCCCTTGAATTTTATTTACCAAAAAATCTTTATTTATACATGCATACAATGCACATTACTGGACAATTTTTATATATTTTGAGAAAAAAATTTTTAAGTTTTGTAGAAATTAAACATTTAGGAATAATAGATAACCAATTTATTGGACGTTCTTCTGAAACGGTTAAAATGGAATACTTATGTTAAATTTTTTATAGAAAACTTATCGAATATATATTTTAGAATTTACTATTACATATCTTGTGTGAATATGCAGATATACGATATGGTTTCAACATAATGGAACATTACCTTACAACAGTAGACTTAGAGACATTGTTTCAGTACAAAGTTTTTTAATTCTTGAATTAGTTAAGATAGTCTTGTCACATGGACAACAATGTCAGTTTCAAACCTGTTAGATTATTTTCTACGGGAATATTTGAAAAGTCTTATTTATAAAAATGTTGTAAAAATATTAAAAGATTTAGAAGGACGACTTTGTAATTGTAACTATATTATACTGGAAATGCTTCAAGATGTGCAAGAAAATCATTCGTAGAGCAAATGTTCACATAGAAATGCATGCATTTCGGGCATTTGCTATAAATAATATTCTATAATTTTTTAAGGCCGTAAATATTTTTAAAATATCAAAATATTATAAAAAAATTATGTGTTAAAGCATATTATTTTTTTTTGGTTTCTTTTAGTGGCATTTGTAAGAAATTCTTTTGCATATTAATTCTTTTAACATATAAGTACTATTCAAAATAACAGAGTATTTAGATATTATGCAGTTGTATAATAAAATCTTTAATGAGATAGAAGAAAAACAACCTATATGACTCATGTGATATTGTACGGCTATACGCCTCTCTTGATTTGCTCGCAACTTATTGTTAGTACGCTTAGATAACTTTAATAGATAAAATAATTCTTATTTAAAAACTATTATTTGAATATAGAATGATAAATTTAATAAATGAAAAGTTATTTTATTTGATATCAAGAATTTTCTGGTCTATTCTGTATGCGATTATTCTTGGTCATCTGGTATATAATATTTTGTACTGGCCTTTGTCTATTATCAAATCGTGTGATGTAAAGTAATCTACATACAAGATGACACAAAAGTTTCCGGAATTTTTTTGAAAACATTAGCCACAAATAGCTACAAATTGGTATAAAAATTAAACATTTACACTTTAAACAGAATATAAAACTTTATTAGAATATTAATAACAAAATTAAGCAAATAAAATTGAGAAAATTGAGAAATAATTTTGAGAATTTATTGTAATTTTATTTATTTAATTTTGTTATTAATGTTCTAATAAAGTTTTATGTTTTATTTAAAGTGTAGATGTTAAATTTGTGTACCAATTTGTTATTTGCTGCTTAATGTTCTCAAAAAAATTCTAGGAACTTTTGTGTCACCCTGTATATTAGCATATAAATTCTAATTTTTGAATAAAAATATGTAAACAGTTACAGAGTGGTAGTTCGGGATTAGTACAATGTGCTCAGTCATTAAATGTTACTGTCAGTACTGCGACGGGAGACGGAAATAATAACAACAGTGTTAGTAATAGTGGAAATAGCGATAGAAGAAGAAGGAGTGGCCTTAGCACTGTTATGCAGCGACCAGGTATGGCATAGTTCAAAGTTGAATAATATGTCAAATCCTATTTCTTCTTTCCTACAATTATATAACAATTATGATTGTGTGATTTGTAGTATTTTTTAATATTTATATGTTGTATGTAAAATTAGCACTATATCCAAATCTATACCTTTTCTGTTATCCATTTCATTACAGGCAATTATCTATTTTTTTCTATCTTCATAAATGCTTTTATTGCGTAGCAAACAGTTGTGCAGAGAAAAGTATAATATGGTAACATATATTTGAAATGGTGGATAACAATATAGGCTGTTACTCTGAATAGTGATTTATATTGATAATGATATTGTATTGATAATTATAATTGAAAGTTACAATATCAAGCACAACTTTTCAAGTCTTTATTTAAAAAATACAATAAGATTATTATGAAAAAAATATATTGTACTAACTTATATTTTAATATAACAAGAAATAATTTTAAGCAAAAAAGATTAAAATTTACAAAATCCTATACAATGATGTTATTTAAAATTGTTTTCTTAGATTGTTTTAAACATTTATTTATAGAAATAATATATAAAATGACGTTGATTGAAAAAGTATAAAATTGATCAAAATTTAATCATGTACAAAATTTAATTCTTTTATATTATTTTTGCGCCTACGGCAATATCACACTTCTTGGCACACTCGCTCACTCGCACTCGCATCCCACTTGCCAGAAATAAGATATACAAGCTCATAGATGAGAACTAATTTATTACGAAAGAGATACAACTCGGCTCGCGTTACACGTCTGTAGCTTCGTAGCACAGCTTCGAATCTCGAAATTATCTATTGTTTAACAGCAGCTAGTTATCAAGGGGACGCTTCATGATTTTTCCAGCATGAATCTTTTCCGGAAGGAGTTGACCAGATTCCCCTCTACCGATTCCAGGACAATCCCCAACCTCTTTCTTTTTGGGGATTATCTGAATTTGCTCGGCGCAGATCCCTCTTCTTCTGCTCATCGAAGTCGTCGTCCTTGTCTTCTGAAGTTGTCGCCCTTTTTTTAGGATGCCAATTCTCGTCGCTCCCTTTGAAAAAACTTTGGTAATTATGCATATTAAGACTCCACTCGCCAATGACCTTGACCTCGACATATGTTATCATGGTCATGACCCTGAGTAACCTTGACCTTGAAAAAAGTGGCGGTCACGATTGTGGTTCAAATGTTACGAAGCATTAAAGTTTTCGCTTTGCAAAATTGGTTGTATATCGCCATAAATATTCACACAGATGATCGACTAACTTATCTTGTTTAATACCACCTCTACTTAAACAAGCTCGTAAAGCTCGCCACGAACCCATGTGACAACTTGTTTCGCGTGGAAAATATATGCGTGGAGGCAGTAGGTTCCGCCCCTCTGCAGGGGGCTCCACTATCATTAAACTAGACACAGTGTGCCTTTAAAGTACATGCGTTGGCTTTCCACTTCTTTAAAATTTCCATTTACTACTTTAAAAGACTTTCCTTTGTTCGTATATGTACTATTTCCACATATATATTAGTCATTTACAAGATAGTTAGTCGATCATCTGTGTGAATATTTGTGGCGATATACAACTAATTTTGCAAAGCGAAAATTTTAATGCTTTGTAACTTTTGAACGGATCGTGACCGCCACTTTTTTCAAAGTCAAGGTTTCTCAGACTCATGACCTTGACAACATATGTCAAGGTCAAGGTCATTGGCGAGTGGGGTCTTAATATGCATAATTACCAAAACTTTGAACTAAGGGAAGAAAGATAACTTTCTGTGGACCTAACGTCTAAAAAACTTCCCCTAATCTCTGCCTCGGCATTCGCCCTAAATATTTGGTATTCTAAAAATCAGAAAAATTGAGATCAATGGATTCCCATGATCTTTTTGATATACAGATTTTTAAAACATGAAACTACCGACTGCTGCAGAGTTATACTTTGCCCAGGATCATAAATTACTAGCGGAGATCTCTTCGCGAGAAGGCTCATAAATTCGATATTATTTGCCTGCAAGAAACCCTACTAGATCCTAATAAGAATATTAATATTAAAGACTTTAATCTTATCAGGTCAGATGAAAGTATCGCGGGATCCCGAGGGGTCTGCACCTTACTTAGAAATAATTTCGCTTTTTCTGTCCGTGATTTGTCGAGCTTTGCGCGCACTTTTTAGTAGAAATGGTTGCAATCACCATACCCTTCTAACGCCAGGAGCTTTTTATTTGCAACTTATAGACACACGAGTCAAGATACCCTTGCCCCTTTTTTGAGAATTAATTTAATTACGCTAAACAATTCAGGCACGCTCTATTCGTAGGAAACTTTAATGCCCACCGTCCCGATTGGAACGACAGACGAGTAGACAACGTCGGTGAACTTATCGCCTCGTCTATTGCTGATAATGATTTCGTTATATTAAATGATGGATCCCCTACTTTTTTCAATCTGGCATGTAATATTAATTCTGTAATCGATTTGACCATTGCTTCTCCTGATCTGGTTTCTATTAGCGTTTGTGAAAGCGACGGAGATGATGACTTAAGGAGCAGTGATTATGTACCTATAGTCACTCGCTGTTCGCTTATCGGCTAAGGCAGGGAGGTCTTATCGTCCTTACACGGATTGGTTAGAGTGGACTGTATCAATAATTTAAGACCCTTTGGTATAACTTAACAAGTTTATTATCGGCATACACAAAGAGAATCGCGGGCAAAGCAAAGCGCTGTGCACCTTTCCGCGTAACTACCGTATAAGCCGAACCAGAAGCAGTATTACGAAAGTATAGCAATAGATGCTTTAGTGACGATCAATCTGTTACACATTGGCGGTTTTCCTTTGGGAGACCGCGCTCAGTCTCCTTTCAGCTCTTCCCCCCCCCCCGCGGTTTTATATTGGAATCGAGCGGGGCGGAGAGGAGTGAAACTGAAAACACAGCTCGCGGTGATGACACGAACATGCCGCCCGCCTCGTCCGAGCGACGAAAAAGACCGTTTCTAACACTCTCACCATAGTAAAATACATATATGTATACATATATAACGCGGTCATTCAGTCTTGGCGAGACGGACTAGCAAGTAATTTATTAAGGCAAATTAAACTGAAACTAACAAAACTATCTAACAAGGGGAGGGCGCGAGAACCGGGAAACGGATCTGAATGAAACTTGTTTCTATAATAATCCTTCACTAACAGTAAAACATAGTAAAGTGCTAGCGCGTAACTCTCAGCTGTTTTCGAGATAAAAATTCGTGGAAACCTTGCGACACAAGTCTACCGGTTTGCTAGCGCAGAACTTCGACGAAGTGGCGTAGCCGCGTAGCTAAGGCGCGCGGCTGCTACGTCGTTGCCGCTCCGCGCGCCGGCCCGGGTTCGATACCCGTTGATCTTTTGCAAATCTTTTTTTTTTACTTTATTTTTTTTCTTATTAGCATTAATAATAAAAATGTTAAATTAAAGCAAAATAAATAAATTCAATAATTTTAACAAGAAATAAGTAAAATAAAGGGAAATGCTTATTTTACCTTTACAAAATGTTTTCAATACACAGTAATTAATAATAATTATTTCTTGCTGCTTCAAATGTTATAAATGAATTTGAGGACAATGATTAGTAGGAGCACTTTTGAAACGAGATGAGAATTTTTTGTCAGTCTTATTTCGATTAAAAGAATTTGATAAAAAGGTTGCAAAATGCTCCAGCGTTAATAAAAAAACAAAGAAAAATAGCGCCTTAGCTGTGCGGCTACGCCGCTTTATCGAAGCTCTGCGCTAGCGAACCGGTAGACTTGCGTCGCAAGGTTTCTACTAATTTCTATCTTGAAAACGGCTGAGAGTTGCGCGCTAGCGCTTTACTATGTTTTACTGTTAGTGAAGGGTTATTATAGGAATAAGTTTCATTCAGATCCGTTTCCCGGTCTTCGCGCCCTCCCCTTGTAAGTCTATGGAACGTTCGATTTTATGTCTTCTTTAGACGGTCCCTCGAGGGGGGGGGGGGGACTGGCAAAAGACGCAATTTTGTGATTGGCCGGGTCAACTCTGTGGTCGCCGTACGAACAGTGGCAACGCGAACATGCCCATCAGGGCCCGGGTGCACGGCGGTAATCCTCGCCATTGATTACTTTGACAGTGGTGAGAGTTTGCTCTTGATGAGAACCAAATCGCCGACCCGGAAGTTAAGCCTGGCATCTTTCCACCTTCCGGCCTGCTGCATCTGGTGCAGGTATTTTCCGGACCATCTGCGCTAGAAATGATCTCGCATCGGCGAAATCAGTCACCAACGGATTTTTGGATGTGTGATAGCATCTGGAGCCTCTTCCGGTTCCGGGAGGTTCGTGAGCGGTTTCCCCACCAGAAAGTGGCCCAGAGTCATGGCCGTCGGGTCGAAAGGGTCCGGATTGGCAGAGCACAGCGGGCGTGAGTTGAGGCACGCCTTGACCTGGCACAGGAGTGTAGCGAGCTCGTCGTAGGTCAAAGCCTGGTCGCCCAGGACGCGTCGTAGGTGGTAGGTGGTGTTTCATGGACCTCACGCCCGCCTCCCAGAGCCCACCGTAGTGAGGTGCATGCGGGGGGATGAAATGCCACGAAGTTCCTTCGTTTGCTAACAGTCCTCCGGTCTCCTGGTAAAAGGTGGAGGCCGCCCTAAACTTGACCTGAGCTCCGCATCGGCGCCGCGGAAGTTTGTGCCGTTGTCGCTTCACAGCTGCGTACAACGTCCTTGTCATGCCACGAAACGACGGAAGGCTGCAAGGAAGGCGCCCGTTGAGAGGTCTGAGACTGCCTCTAAGTGGCCTTGGTCACCAAGCATACTAAAAGACAAATATAACCCTTTTGCTGCACGCAACCTGATGAGTCCAGCGAAATCCACGCCGGAAGATAGGAAAGTCCGGGCGGGTCTCTCCGGCGGTAGTCGGCCCATTTACTGGGGGCCGAATTCAGCCTTGAATCGCGCGCAGCGCACGCAGCGGTGTATCTCCTTCCGGATTAACGTTCCCTTGCCCAGAATCCAATAGCGACGTCGTAAGTAGCTCTGTATCGGGCAAGGCCCCCTCCCTGTGCATCGTCGTCGCGTGTGCGTGCCGTACCAACAAGCACGAGAGGGTAGACGTTCCCGGAAGAACAAGGGGGTGTCGCTCGCCGTAGTCCAACGGAACGGTATGCAGACGGCCACTCTGATGGTCCCTAGTTCGTCCAAAAACGGAAAGAGGCCCCTCAACCTGGATCCTGACCCAACCCGCCAGCCAGAGGTCTTGTAGGAATATTTTGGCGAAAATCAGCACCGGCACAACCTAGACCAACGGGTCGAACAGACGAGCCGCGGCAGAGAGCACTGTTCTCTTAGAGAGAGTGGCTTGGACCGGGACCATGGACAAGCTTAGGGAGAGGGTGTCGGATTTCATGTGCCACGACAATCTCAGAGCACCGACCAAGTCACCCATAGGCAACCGTCGCTCATCTTGGTTCCCAGCAGGACACAGGGACTGGTCGTTGGGTGCCCACTTCGCCAGAGCAAATCCGCCGGCCCGCAGTAACTCCACCAGCTGCTTTTGGGTCTCTCGGGTCAATTCTGCAGAATTAGCGCCGGCCTGGACGTCATCCGCATATCGGTTACGTAACAGTATCAAGGCGCCGAGTGTACTTGGACGCCTCATCAGCGGCGAGGTGATCCAGGGTCCGCAACGATAAGAACGGCGCAGCGGCCGTCCCGTAAGTGACGGTTAAGAGTTGCAAATCTTTGACTTCCTCCGTTGGATCGGGTCGCCACACGATGCGCTGTAGGTCTGCGTCTTCCGGATGAATACGGATCTGGCGGAACCACTATGTCATGAATCACACGGAAGAGCCTCCACCGGGTAAGGATTAGCCATAGGTTGCACCCTTGGACCGGGCAGTAGCAGGTCATTCAGCGAGTGACATGTTGACGTACGGAAGGAGGCATTAAAGACGACTCTAATTTTTCCATTTGGATCGTCCCTTTTGAAGACTTTATGATGCGGCAGATAAAAAGAACCTTTGGCAGGGCGCTCCTCGCGCGGAACCGGTTCCATGTGCCCCAAGGCTAGTTAGTCGTCCATGAAGGCGGTATATTTTATCCTCAGTTTGGGTTGCTTAGCCAGCCGCCTTTCCGCTGGTGAGTCTTCTTATAATGTTTTTTTGCCTGTTTCTCCGCCGGAGTAAGGGGCTGGACCGTCGAGACTTTCTCCAACTCTCAAAAGCGCTGTAGAGCTTGAGCGACTTTGGCGACGCCTTGGGCATGGAACACTTTGACGCGGTCGGAGCACTTTTGTCCCAGCACTTTCTCCGCCCAGAGTTCCGGTCAGCACCCAACTAAAGGCAGTTAACTGGGCGACCGCAGCGCCCGGATCGCCTCGGCAGATGGCCGGCTTTTGCCCGTACACGTTCGCTCCCAGAATAGCATCAATCCTATCGAGCAAGTAGAACTCCGGATCTGCCAAGGTCGCAGATGAGGCCACATCTTTCGCGTGACTTGTCTGGAAGGCAACAAATTTGTTAGAGACCTAAGTACGAGTGCCTCAGTTTCGAGTTGCAGTGTGGGGGAGAATTCGGGTCCGATTATCGCTTGGACGAACGAGGTGACTGCTCCGGTTTTTGTTTTGAGGTTAGTCACCGTCACGTCCACCAGGTCCCGCCGAAGCCGCAGCGTTTGAGCCACCCACTCCGAAACGAAGGTAGCCTTGGAGCCCGAATTTAGCAAGGCACGAACTTTGATGACGTGTCCCTCGGCATTCCGCAATAACACCCGGGCCGTTGCCAGCAGTACCGCGTGTTCCGCGTTGATAGAGTGGGCCCGGACGCTGGCGCTCATCGCCGTTGCGCCCTGTAGCTCCTTGGGAGGGGGCGAATTCGTTTCATCCGCCTCGGTTGAGCCCCTTGAGGATTGTCCGCCGTCGTGCAGCATCGTATGGTGCCTGTCCGCGCACACCAGGCATCGTCCTTCTGCGGTGAAAGCATTCACCCGCATGCAGTTTAAGCAAAGTCTGAACTCTTTCACCTTGTCTGCACGACGGTCATTCCCTTAAACTTTCTACGGTAGTGCAGCGTATGCGAACCGTCGCAGAGCGCGCACTTCTTATTCTTCGTTGACTTGCCCATCGTTGTCGCGTTCGAAGACACGCGCGAAGACTTGCTCGGTTTTGACGGTACACTCGTAGTCGCACCGGACAACGCCGCCTCAGGGTCGGCTGCGTCCAATGCTCGAATTTGGTTTTCCAGATAGTCCTGAAGTTGCTTAAAAGTTGGGATGTCGCTTCTCGAGTCCGCCAACGATGTCTCCCAGTTAAGGCAAGTAACCGGGTCTACCTTGCAGACTAGATGGACAAACCAGTCGTCCCAATGGCTAATCGGTCGCTTGAGAGACGCGAACGCTCGAATCGAGGTAGTTATGACGCCCAGCATTCTCTTCAGCTCACTGGGAGAAGCCTTAGTAGCTGGACATGCCAGCAGATTTCTCATGTGCGCGAAGAGTAACACTCGCGGATTGTCATATCGCGCGACAAGGTCATCCCACGTTTTCTGATACGCGGCATTCGACAGTAGGACGTTGGCCATCAAAGCCTCTGCCTCCCCCGAGAGGCAGCTCTTTAGGTACTGAAGTTTTTGAACACCCGGTATGTCCGACGCGTCATGCACTAACGAGCGGAAGAGATCGTGGAGCCCCTCCCAAGCGAGTTAATTTCCGGAGAATTTAGGCAGATTGATTTTCGGGAGCTGCAACTGTCTAATTGCCAGCGCCACCGATAATCCACGTTCTTCATCGCGCTCTCGTCGATCCGCCCTTGAAGCTCCCGCTCCCCGCTCCAGCTGCGACAACGCGTCCGTAAGCTTGACGCGCATGTGAAAGTACGTTTCCTCCGTAACGAAGAAGGTATTCTTTGTAGTGTACTCCGTGCCAACGATCCTTTCATAGGCAAAGAGACCGAAATGTCCATCCTGGTACCGCTTCCAGTAATCGTCCAGCAGGGCGAGTCGGTTGCGAATCTCGTTGGGCGTTATTTTTGCCTGGTCTAATTTTAGCAGATAGCTCCACATGAGGCTTATATAGCCGGAGAGCATTGTCTGTTGCTTGAGAGTAATCTCCATTTCTTTGTCTCACCGAGTGAGAATTACTCGTGGCCAGCCACGGGAAGCACGGACCTTGTCGCGGGCCGCGGGCCAATGAGTTACACCTTCTATTACGCGCAGAGCGCGCGCCCGGAATTGCTTACTAATACGCGCGGAATACGCGGCCGACACTGGCTCACCCGCACGAAGTACGTGCCCGAAGTCAGGCTGCTTGACGATCGTTATAGTCGTTCGATATTGAGCCACGTGACTCTGAGAGTTAATTATTAGCTTATTGAGTACACTCGCGAAGCATGAGGCTTTCGATCGGAATAGATCCGGCTCGAAGGACCAAAATGTTCGCTTATCGTCTAAGGCAGGAAGGCCTTATCGTCCTTACACGGACTGGTTAGAGTGGACTGTATCAATAATTTAAGACCCTTTGGTATAACTTAACAAGTTTATTATCGGCATACACAAAGAGAATCGCGGGCAAAGCAAAGCGCTATGCACCTTTTCGCGTAACTAGCGGATACGCCGAACCAGAAGCGGTATTACGAAAGTATAGCAATAGATGCTTTAGTGACGATTGCTCCGTTACACACTGGCGATTTTTCTTCGGGAGACCGCGCTTAGTCCCCTTTCTGTAAAACTGAAAACACAGCTGATTTTTACGCGATAATGACTCGAACACTCGCATTAACGACTACATGGATCCTAAACACAAATTCATCTACAGGCTTAAGTTTAATAAGGACTCGTTTGAAGCTTTAGCGTCTCTATTGAAAAAAGATGTACAGAATGTAAATAACATCAATGTCAACGATGCTACTGAGACTTATAGTCAAATAACGGCTATTATTAAATCGTGCATAACTAACGCTCTGGGAAAAAGTAATTTTCCTTCGGACTCTCCTATCAAAAGCAAATTTTATCCGGCCTGGTGGAACGAAGAGTGCGAGGCGGCTGTCAAGGCTCGTAGAACAGCCGAAAAAAATTTCAAGAATCATTACACTCTGGAAACTTTAATGGAATATAACAGGTCTATCGCTGTTGCAAGACGGGTTCTTAAAAAGCAAAAGGTCGCAGATTGAAACTCTGCAAAAAATTTAGCGCTAAGACGCCCAATCAGGTTTGTAGATTCATCAAATCATTCAAAAGAAGAGATCAAGCCACTCAGTCTACTAACGATACGTTAAGGGAGAAAGAATTAATTTAAGCTGTTGTTAACAAACTGTGCCTTCTCTCCTGTTCACCCAACGACCCCTCGTTGACTGAAATGTTGGAGATGGATGCCTCAAATACGGAGCACCTGTTTCCCTGACTGGACGGCCTTATCTCCATGCAAGAAATTAAGGCGTCACTTAAAACCTCTAAGCTTAAATCAGCTCCTGATCTAGATCAACTTGATTACACCATTCTATCTACTCTCCCTGACATGTTCTGGTGTAAATTTCGGGATATTTTTAATGGTTTTCTAGTAAGTGACTCATCGAGTGGCTCCCGAAGACTGGCGCACATTTTTGGTAATTTTCATACCCAAGCCCGGTGGGAAGGGCGTCAGGTCTATTTCACTTAACTCATGCGTTTTGAAAGTTATGGAAAAATGCATGTATAACCGCCTTAGGTGACATTTGGAATATAACGATATACTGTCAGATGTGCAACTTGGGTTCTGTAACGCCAGATCTTGTATGGACAGCATGGTAGCGTTAACAAATTATATCAAGGCCGGATTTCTCAAGGGTGCTCACACGGTGGCGGCGTTCCTTGATATCGATGGATGACAATGTTCGACAATGTTCTTCCTCACATCCTGGATAAGGATCTCAGCAAAGATTACTGCTCGATTCCGTAAGTTTGTAATGAACTTAATTAACAGGCTCATCTATTACATCAAGAGCGGCCAAAAATTCGGCCCTATGTATGCCAGGAAGGGCACTTTGATATATCCTTGTAAAGATATCATAAAACTCATCAATCCGGACTGCCAAATTGTGCTGTACGCTGACGACGTGGTTATTTACTCAGCCAATAAAAACCTCGAAGAAGCTGTTTGATTCATCAACGAATCTACTCAAAGAATTACTGATTTTCTTCTCAGCAAAGGCGCTCTCTCCGTCTAAGTCACAATCCGTGATCTTTACGCATAAGAAAAATATGCCTACAATTATATTCCTGAGGTAGTTATCATGAGTAACACGATACAATATAGCGAAACTGTAAGATTTCTGGGCATCCTCTTGGACTTCAGACTCAGTGGCAAACCCCATTTTACAGCTGTGATTGGTGAATGTAGAAAGGCCTTAAATATTATGAAGGCTTTAGCAGGTGTCTGGTGGGGCGCTCACCCGTAGCAATTGGACATGATTTATAAGGAGATCGTCCGTAGCTCCATAGACTACGGTTGCTAGGTTTACCAACTTCAAGGCAACTTCACCATCTTCGAAAAGATTCTACGCATCCAGTATAAATCTATCAGGATTGCATACGGCTATTGACAGTCCACTTCCATCAATGTCTTACTGGATGAAGCTAAAGAACCACCGCTACAGTACAGACTCAGGTATCTGACCTCTAAAATGGTTTCTCAAAAACGTTGCCTAGGAATTCAGCCCAGTCACCATCAGTCTTGACAATATACATCCGCTAACCAGATCACGCCATAATCACGAAATGGTTACAAACTTTATTCCGTCTTATAGATCCTTCCTTTCCATACCAGGCAAAATCGGAAAAATCTATCAATCCGCATCCCTGCCTGTTTTTAGCCACAGCTTTAATTTTCTTATCATTGACATTCATTACACTGCGTTTAATTTTTCTCCAGATATTCCTAATATTAATTCCATTTTCTTGGAGGACTCTAAAATCCTTAGAGAAGGAGCCACGACTTTCTACACTGACGGTTCCAAGGAAGATCCTAGTTCATTCGTCGGTGCCGGAATCTACTCACCGGATTTAAAATTAAAGTTATGCATAAGCTTCCTCCGGAAACAACAATTTTTTTGGCTGAGGCATGGGCAATCTTCATTAATTTTTATTGGGCAGTCCTTCGCAGATTAGTTATCTTCTCTGACTCCAAGAGCGTGCTTGAAAACGTATGTTCAAGTAGAGCCAACTAGCAAAATTATATTATTCCCTGGATAAGGGAAAAAATTTCGCAGTTTTCCACTAAAGGTGTAGATATACGTCTAGCCTCGATTCCCTCGCATTGTGGTATTGAAGGCAATGAACTCGAGCGGACAGGGCGGCTAAATTAGCTACTAAAAGAGTCCTAATTTTAAAGTACCGCACAGCGATTTCTATTCGTTCTCCAGAGAGTCTCTTTGAAAGCGTTTCGCAGAGTACTTGCATTGTTGCGATTCGAATAAGGGTATTCCGTTCTACAATCTTTTTCATAACAGCAAAGATCGCCCCTGGTTTTACAAAAAATCTTTTAAAAAAGAAAGGAAATAGTGTTAATAAATAGGCTGCGCAGTGGTCACTACAACTTGAATTATAGCTTAGCAAGGAAAAACATAATAAATTCGGGGGCCCTTGCGGCCACCCTATTCAAGACATAAATTACGTCGTTTTTAATTGTCGTATATACTCGTGTAAAGTTTTTTATTTAATTAAGTACATTGAGAATGTTTTTCTGCACGCTCCCAAGGATATCCTTTTTTTGAGTGATCCTACTCATCAGTTTATCCGACTCCTTTCTACGGCAACCCAATCAATGGGTTTTCAGCCATAGTTTTCCTTGGTCCCTCCTTCTGTGCGTAGGAGAGGGGGCCCGTTACGTTTCGATTACGCCAAGCTCAGCCGCGGGACACTCGCGACAGTTGTTATTGCACCACTTGGTGTCTCGTATCGACGGAGTTTGTGGCTCTTGCATCGGCGCCTTTCGAGGCCTAGAACCTTGGAAAATTTACGCCGCTCGCGACTTATATGACGATGGATCACCCTGGCCTTTATTTTGAGCAGTATTGCTTGACGGCCAAATTATAAGAAGAAGAAGAAGAAGAAGAAGAATGTGATAGGGACGCTTATGTGTTGGAGAATCAAATCTGAAATAGTATGTCTGCATTCAAGTCAATATATGAAATTTCTGTCCAACTATAAGTGTTTAGTAATTAAAAGTTATTAACTATTTGAATTACGTTAATACATACCAATTTTTAAGTTAGAAAGTAATTGTAGCTTTCTATTATTGACATTCAGCGATTAGATAACTCACCATGTTACAGCAGGTCACTAATTATATTAACTCAAATACATTTTGTGCCGGATAGATTTTTAATTCTTATTAAATTTCTCGTGTATGCCGCATAGATTGCATATGCCTCACGTTATTCAGATTAATAGTACACACACAAACATATGTTTTATAATATCTATAAGACTGCAAAAATCATTATTATTATTAATAAGAACGATATGTAATCCACGGTGAAATACATATATACTATATGCTATAATTATAATATAAACATATATTTATACATAAATATATGATTTTATGATAATGTTAAACTTGATAGTAGAAATGTCAAGTGATCTAAACGGAAAGATGAGTGTGGCATATGATTTATGCGATGCGGAACATCTTAATATTTCCAAATTTTTTACCAACTCATACGATTTTATAGGATTATTTTTTTAACTACACACACACGCACACGCACTCGCACACGCACACGCACATACACACGCGCACGCGCACGCGCACGCGCGCGCGGGCGCGAAATTAATTTGATTAAGTTTACAAGCTTTTATATTTTTATATTGTGCCTATTGTACTTTAATCCTTATTTTTTTAGCGTTTGCACATTATTTATATTTTATTGAGTTTTATTTTTGATTTTGCATGTTTTTTTGTGCCCACTGCACTACCGTGCTGTCCTTGGTTGGTAATATGCATGTAGTTATAAACCCGGAACTGGTAATGGAGGTAGAAGCTAGGATGAATAGAGCTTATCTACCATCGCGACTGTTACCAACTCACCTTAGAGGATCAACACTTCCACACCACAGGAAATCTTCATTATATCACACTAGTACTGGTAATAGAGATTTTTGCACTATTATAATTTGTGATTTTTTGTTACATAATTACAAGATGTGATTAAGATTAAAGATTTGTAACTTTAGTATTATTAAAGTTTGCTATAAATTTTATAATTTTCTATAATTTAGATTTTTCTCTAATTTAAACTTGATTAAAATCATAACCAAAAATTATATATACAATTTTGTACAGCATTGAGCTTCTACAAAAATTTTAGGATAAATTCTCGTTTAAAGGAGATACCTATAATGACGATCACTCTCCTGAATAATCTCCAAAAGGTTTTAGGTGTCGCTCGTTTATTAGAAAGTTATGAACAAAAGAAGTTTAAAAAATAGGTTCACTGAGTATTGACAAACATAAATATGACACAGGGTGTCCTGTTTTAATTTGAACAGTAAAATATCTCGATATCACGTAGTTAAAGAAAAATGTTTCAAACAAAAGTTGTATAAGATAGTGGTAATGATTTGACCTTGGGTAGTCGTTTGAAGGTCACGTGAAGGTTACCTTCAATTTCTTAAATAGGACCCTCTATTTTTCATTGCATATTTTTGTAGCCCTTGTTAAGACGTTTTCAAAACACTGTAATAAAATTCTTTTTTATTAAGAATTTCCTGAGATATTTTAAATTTTATCACGATATTTTGAACATAAAATATGAAATATTTCGTAAAGTATTCACTTTTTGATGACTTTACTTTGATACATAGGATAATGAAAAAAATCGATCGTTGTAAAAAAGAAACAGAAAACATTATTTTCAAAAATTTGATTGTATTTTGTGGACGCATTTAATTTTACAAAATTTCAATTATAAAAATTAATTTTATTATTCGATTCCTTTCATTATTCTACGTTTAAAGTATGAAGGTAAAGTCATCGAAGAGGAATATTTTACGAGATATTTCATATTTTATAGTTAAATATATTATGATAAAATTTAAAATATTTCAGGACATTCTTAAGGATGTCCTGCAGGTACCGGTCCAATTACATCGAGGTCATGCAGGAAATATTAAAAATACTGATATTAATTCTCTAGGGATCCAGAATAAAAAAAATGTATATAAATAGTTACGGCAATTCTAATAGAATGTAAAAGACGTAAATTTAGTAACTGTAAATAACTGTTATCTACTAGATACTATTTTTTTTAAAGATCTTGAAAAAAAATTTTTTGTAAATTGTTTCAAATTTTGTTGTCATATTTTTGTTTGTTGAGATGATCTACTTGTGTGTAAAATATTATTATATTGGTAGCATTTTTTAATTTTTACACTTTTCTTTGTAACGCCTTAAGGTTACGTGTTAAAACTCGGATATTTAAAAATTTAGCCCAGGACTTTGAAAGAAAATACAGAATATGATATTAAATTTTTATCAACTTCGTAGCATTTTGACAAATTTTCCAGAACATCCTTAACGAAAAAGAGCTTTATTATGTAACGATGCGCCCCTTACGCCAAGGCATCGTCCCCGGCCACCACCCGCCGGATGCCGCCCGACCGATCCTCCGTCGGGCGTGGACAGGGCGCGGTGCGCCCACAATTTTTAAGCTTTTGAAACGCACCGTGTGCGCGGGAAATCCGCCGCACCGGTGCCTTCCCGCACGACGCCGACGAGCGCCGAAGCGAGCCGATCCTCGCCGAAGCGAGCACACGAGATCGCGCCGCTTCTACCACCGCGTCATCGCCTGACGATCGGCCTCCCTCCTGGGTCATGTTCCAAAACTCACTCTAACTAAAATCTATAGTTTACGTCACGTACACTATAGCATTTTGGTTAACTAGAGTGAGTTTTGGAACATGACCCTGCCAAGCTCACCGCGCCGAGCGATATAAAAAGCCGGCGCGCTCGACGAAAAGACACTTCGTCCACGCTACAGCTTTCCGCTGCTCCTGGCGAAGCCTACCCAAGCCTACCTTTCATATCCTAGGCGACGCGCAAAACGAGGTTCAGGGTGTGAGCCTCTACTGAGTGTTCTCAGAGCGTCTCCGAACTTCCATCGCTTTTACTCCCGACGGCTACGGCACCGCGGGGTCGAGCGTGCTCGGCCTCGTAGCGAGGGTTCTCGCGACCGTACCCCGGGACTCCGCAATCCTGGACATATCGCGCTCCCGCTCGCGGTCTCGACCCTTATCCATACACCGCCCGAGGGCCCAGGCCCTACCGCTGTAAATTATCGCGTTATTAATGTCCCGCGCGGCGTTAGATTCGCTGTAAACTCCGCGCTCAGTCTACCTCCCGAGTGCACATGCACTACCGTTTGTAATATACCGCGTTGCGCTATTTCTGTAAAGACCGCGTTCAGTATACCTCCCAGTGCACATGCCCTACCGCTTGTAATATACCGCGTTGCGCTATTTCTGTAAAGACCGCGTTCAGTATACCTCCCGAGTGCACATGCACTACCGTTTGAAATATACCGCGTTGCGCTATTTCTGTAAAAGACCGCGTTCAGTATACCGCCCGAGTGCCCATGCACTACCGTTTGTAATATACCGCGTTGCGCTATTTCTGTAAAACTCCGCGTTCAGTATACCTCCCGAGTGCACATGCACTACCGTTCGTAATATACCGCGTTGCGCTATTCCTGTATAAACCGCGTTCAGTATACCGCCCGAGTGCACCCGCACTACCGCTTGTAATATACCGCGTTCTCTTATGATCTACGTGTAACCCCGGATTCTGAGCTAAATAAAATAACTAATACGTGTGTACTATAAATTGATTACTGTCTCTGGGCCTTTCATCGAACTCCCGATCCAGCAAGCTAGTCCGCGTTCGATAAAGTCAGGCCGTTACAATTATAGTATTTTGAAAAGCTCTCAATGTAAGCTACAAAGTATGCAATGAAAAGTAGGGCGTTCCATTTAAGAAATTGAAGATGACCTTCACATGACCTTCAAACAACTATCAAACGACTATCAAATTACTGGAGCAAAAACAGCTGTAATTCGGAAAGGTCTAATAGGACATGTTTATGTGATTTTTTTTCATTGTTTTTGTGTCTCCTATCCACTGCTGATGTACGTCTTACTTTATTAGGATACAACCTGTGTAAACAGGAGTTTTACCAATTTTGGATATAATCATAGTTTACAATATTATTTCGATAAAATGTTTCCAATATGTTTACAGAATATAAAAATGTAAAATTCTTTATAAGAAAATGTTTTAAAACAATGATTTTTACAAAAATTAGACATCACTTGTTTGTAAGGGAGAAATAATAAATAATTATTTATTACAACAATATTATTATAACAATATATTATATTTCAATAACTTTGATTTTGAAATGTATGCAATATAAATTAAAAAAATATTGAATTATTTTATTTTTGCATTTTGAGACTTAGTGGAGCGTGTGTTGTGCATGCGTGTGAAGAGTTGAGGATAAATTTAGACGAGAGTTTAGAGGGAAATAGGAGGTGAGGTAGGCGTTAAACTGATAGAAAGGTAGGAAGAATAACTTAAATTTAGGATAAAATAATAGATGTAGTAGGGAAATATTAAATAGTGAAGGAAAAGAGCGCTAAATGTGTTAGAGAGAGGGAAAGGTTAGGTGAGAGAAGGCGGGAGAATAACGTTGTGCGTTCCAAAAGGGAGCGAGATTTGCGTTACGCATAGAGTAGGTAGAGACATTAGACGGAACAGTCTAGGCATATAGGCAGCGGTTAAGGAGATTGACTAGAAGGAGAGCACGCATGAGTGACGTACAGGATGGAGGGAGAGGCAGGCGAGAGTGAGAAGGTAGTAAAAAGGAATAGAGATGTGAATTTGGCTATAAATTTGGATAGTTTAAGTAGTGAGAAAACGGGTAAAGAAATTTTTGCCATACCAAAAGAAGAAAAAAGAGGAAAAGGAAGACTTACAAAGGAGGAGTTAAGAATGAGAGAAAGATCGAGCTCGACCAGCATACTGGAGTATGTGAGAAGTGAAAATAGTAGGGCATGTGAGCTAGCGAAAGCTAAGAGGTAAAGAGAGGAAAAAGAACAACTTGCGGAGGAAATTTTCAAGAGAGGTAACAAGACTGTGAGAACGCCGCCAGGAATAGACAAATCGAAGGAAGGAGTCGGTGCTGCAGGTAAGAAGAGAGAAAAGGAAGGAGATTTGTCAGTAACAAAGAAGGATGAAGAGGATGGTTCGTTGTTAGCAATCCTGAGAGATAAGGGACGAGATGAGAGAAATGATGAGTGTCTTATTGTTAGAAGAGGGATGGAGAAAAAAGAAGAAAGGATAGAGGAAAGGATGGATAAGCTAGAAGGGAGACTATCGAAGATCGAACAAAGGAGTGAAACCATAACGGAAGAGGCGACCGGCGGCAAAATGGAGGAGATTGTGGGAAAGGTGGCGGAGATGGTTAGGAAGAGAGAAAGAAATATGAAGGAAAGGAAGGAAAAGAAAAATAATCTAGTGATCAGAGGATTACATAAAGAGGAAAACAAGAGCTTAATGGACACAGCGGAGACGTTTCTTGAGAGGGAGTTTGGTGCAAAAGCGGGAGTAAAGAAGATGCGGTCAACAGGCAAAGAAGGAAGAGAGATAGTAATAGTTGAAATGGACTGCTGGGAATCGAAGGATAATATCATGAAGAAGAAGAAGAAGTTGGGAAGTAAGAGAATTTTCATTGATCACGACCTGACCTTTGAGGACAGAGAAGTGCAAAGACGGATAAAAGAGCGGGCATGGAAAAAGAAAACAGAAGGAAAATGGGTGAAAATAGGTTATAGGAAGCTAGAGGTACAAAGTAGGAAGTATGTATGGAGCGAGGAAGAAAATAAGCTAATAGAAAAGAAAAATGTGTGGACCGAGGAAGCAGGAAAACTAAAAAAAAAAGAAAAATTTCTAGATGGCTGCCAAGTTAGGAGAAGAGAACCAGTAAGTTATGCATTCAAGATGACAATAAGCAAACAACACGAATGGAGGTCGGAAAGGTGAAGCAGCTGAAGAATGAAAATAGGCGAAAGATAAATTTTTTGGAATGTAGCGGGTATCGAGAAGCAGGACAAAGATTTTTGGAATTACATAGTAGGTTTCGATTATATTGGGTTATGTGAAACATGGTTAGAGGATAAGGGATGGGATAGAATTAAGGGTAGACTGCTGGAAACGCACAGTTGGAAAAACATTAACGCTGCAAGGGAAAAGAGGAAGGTTAGGGTGAAGGGAGGTTTACTAATAGATATTAGAAAGATTGAGGGTCAGAAGTGGAGAAAAATGAAACTGTAATGATTACAGAAAGTATTGCGCGAACGAGAATAGTAAAAGCGGAAAAAGAACTAAATATTTTTACAGTATATAATGTAGGAGCAAAGAAAGATGTGGAAGAGATAATGGCGAAAATAATAGAGCAATGCGAAGGATGCGAAGGAGAGGATATTATTATAGAAGGCGATTTTAATATTAGAATAGGAAACTTAAAAGGGTGCAGGAAGGATGAGTATGACTTTGAAAAGGAGAGTAAAGATAAAGTCATAGGAGATGGCGGTAGAAGTTTTGTGGATATGATAAATGAAAAAGGATGGTATTTTTTGAATGGAGGTACAGAGGGGGATTGGAATGGGGAATATACGTATGTGGGTGCGAGAGGGTGCTCGGTAATCGATTATGCAATTGTAAACGATAGAGCGCAAAAAGGAGTGTTGGAATTTAGAATAGGGGACAGGGTGGACTCGGATCATTTGCCTCTGACCTTGTTACTGGAGGAAGCGGGGAATACGAGACAAATAGAGGGGTGGACAGAAGAGGAAAAAGAAGAACAGATTATGGCAAAGAAGATCATATGTTGGGACGAAGAGGCAAGGAAATTACACAGGGAGACGACGGAGGTATGGAATGAAAACGAGGACCAGGAAATAGAGTCGGTGGATAGAAAATGGGAGAAAATAAAAAACTGGATCCTTGGAGTCTTAGTTTATAAGGAAGTCAAGATAAAAAAGAAAAAGAAAATAGGGCACAAAGATTGGTGGGATAGGAGCTGCACCAGAAAGAAGAGGGAGGTGAAAAAAAGTACAGAAGAGAGAGAGAGAGAGAGAGAGAGAGAGAGAGAGAGAGAGAGAGAGAGAGAGAGAGAGAGAGAGAGAGAGAGAGAGAGAGAGAGAGAGAGAGAGAGAGAGAGAGAGAGAGAGAGAGAGAGAGAGAGAGAGAGAGATGGAGAAGTGGTAAGGGAAGCAAGGAAGACTATTTGGAAAGAAAGAAATGCCTGAAGGGGTGGTTAGAGAGGAAAAAGATGGAGAAGAGAGAGAGGGAAGAAGAGGAATTAAGAAATTTGAAGGACGAAAAAAAAATTTGGAACTACATTAACAATCAAAGAAAGAAGAAAGAGAATAATATTCCGAAAGAGAACTGGAGAAGTTACTTCATGGAGTTGTTGGGTGGGTCCGAGATGGAAGTAAGGGAAGAGGCGTTGGAGGTGCGTGACATGGTAACAGAAGAAAGAAATGAGGAACAGGTTCAAGATACAGAAAAGGGAGTTGCAAGAAGAGGAGATAGTGAGGACAGTCAGGAACATGAAGTTAGGCAAAGCTGCAGGTGTCGATGGAATCCCAATGGATGGTGGTATGGTGGCACAGCAGTAAGAAGAGGTCTAACTGATCTGTTGAAGCTCATTTGGAAGGAAGGTAAAATTCCGACCGAATGGCGAACAAGTATAGTTGTCCCCCTACATAAAAGGGGGGATGAGAGAACAGACAACTATCGAGGGATTTTTCTGCTATGTACACTGCTTACACTGCATACAAAGTATATGCGGAAATTCTAAAGAACAGATTGGAGGAAATAATGGAGATGAAAGGAATGATACTTGACAGCCAAGCCGGCTTTAGAAAAGGGAAGTCTACGATGGACAACATATTTATCATGAACCATATAGTGCAAAGGGAGAAGGAGGAAAGTATGGCAATTGGGAAAGACAAGATTTTCGCAATATTTGTGGATCTAAGGGCAGCATTTTACAACGTTGACAGAGAAATTTTATGGAAGATAATGGAAGAGAAAGGAGTAGAATGCAGTTTAATAAACAGGATAAAAGAAATTTACAAAGAGACGAAGGTGACAATAAGGAAGAAGGATGGGTTCACAAGGTGTTTCAAGACGAAGAAAGGTGTAAGGCAGGGCTGTGTGATGAGTCCCGCTCTGTTCAATTTATACATTGCGGACATTAATAAAGCTTTAGAAATGCGTGGCATAGATAGGGATAGAGCTAGGAGGAGTGAGAGTATGGTCATTAGCATACGCGGATGATATGGTTTTGGTAGCGAAAAACAGAGAGGTTCTACTAGATATGATGAGCATGTTAAAAAGATTAAAAAAAAAAGGAAACTAGAATTAAGTACAGAAAAAAAATAAAGTGTTGGTATTTAATAGTAAAGGTAAAAAAGGTAGGAAGACATGAAAATGGGGCGATAAAATAATAGAGGAAGTAGAAACGTTCAAATATCTGGGATTCACGTTTAATAGGAAAGGTAATTATGTCGATCATATAAAAGAACTGAATAGGAAAAGAAGGATCGCTGCAAATAGGGTCTAGGGTTTAGGAGAAAAATTATGCAAAGATGATTTTAATAGGAGATGGACGCTTTTTAAGTACCTAGTGAAAAGTGTAATGGAATACGGAGCAAAGGTATGGGGGTGGAGTGAAAAAAAGGAGTTGGAAAGTCATGTTGGATTATGTAAGATGGGTATTTAGACTAGATTTTTGCACACCGAGGTATGTAATACTAAGGAAACTAGGATTAGAGAAACTAAAAATTTGTTGGGGTATAAGAGCCATGAGGTACGAGAAAAGAGGCAGAGAGAAAAAAGACTGAAGTTTAGTAAAGGCATGTTGGGATGATAAGGACATAATGGCTAAAAAAAAAAAGGATTTATATAATCTGGAACGAGAAAGATTTTATAATAACAATGGTTGGAGCTCTGAAGTAATAAAATAATTAAATAATGAAGGTAAAAATACTGAAGGCTTAGTAAGAATAAAGAAGCAGGACATTCAAGGGCAAATAATACACAGTAAAATAGCAGAGGCAAGGTATAATACAAGGTACAAAGAGATAGAGGCGAGAAACAAGACATCCAATTATTTATTAAAAGTTAACTTGGATAAAGTAAAAACAGGAGATGAGATTAGAGCGATGGTAAAATTAAGGTGCGGCAATTTAGAGGACACAAATAAATAAAATAATAATTTAGGACTTTTGAAATTGGAAATTCGTAATAGGATGGCTATAAGAGGCAAACGCAGTTGTCTGTGCGTAGATGATCAGAATCATTGATTTATTCCAAATCCATTTCAAATGAAATACAATCAAACGTTTTAGCTCATAGATCGAGCCATCTTCAGCGATATCAAACGACGAATAAAATTAAAATATTGCACAGTTCTCCATTCCAAAGTGGTAAGTTTCCTGCTTGAAGATTTCAAGAAACGAAATTGAAAAAGACTACTAGATCCATATCTGTAAAAATAGTTCCTTTATTACACCAAGTATTAATTAAAAATTCTATGGTAACTCATCAAGTAGTCTGGAGAACAAATGCATCAGAATAAGCCAAGCGAGGCGGGTATATAAATGCGGTGTGAACATCACAAAGAAAAATGTATAATCTGCACAAGAGATTCTGAGATCCCGACGGCACGACGCACAAAACGGTATTAACAGGAAGAGGTCTTAAGTCAAATTATACAACGTGTAGGTCAAATAAGTAAGAAATAAAACTAATAAATATTCGGTGTATAAACAATGAAAATTGTAAACGTGTAGGTCAAGTCAAATTATAAAACGTGTCGGTCCAATAAGTAAGAAAATAAAACTAATAATTATTTGGTGCATAATTTGCATAAACAATAAAATTATAAACGTAGATGAAGACAATAAGAAATGAAACTAGAAATTCTATGTATAGGCAATGTCAGGCGGTACGACGCAAATTGTTACTGGGCATGGTTTACAATTTATTTAGAATAGACACGTATGCATGGTGCATAAACTCTGTATCTGTTTGAGAGTTGAGACTATTTTTTTGTAGCTTGATATGAGACATCTCTGAAACAAGTCGTTTTCCCAAATATCGTTCCCTATCTAGGATTTCAACGTTCTCCCAATTAAATTCGTGGTCGAAATTAATTCTATGTTCAGTAATAACGGACTGGGTTGTTGTATTTTTGCGAATGTGGTTACAATGTTCCGAAATTCTCGTTTTTAATTGCCTCATCGTCTGACCAACATATGACGCGTCGCAATTTTTACATGAAATTTTATACACCACATTTTTATTTGATTGGGTAGGGAGAATATCCTTCTGCACTTTAATAAACTTATCAAGTTTATTCAGACTAAGAAACGACAAGTTAATATCTGTAACAGCTCTTTTTAATTTTTCGGATATATTAGAGATATATGGTACTGTAAACTATATACGTTGTCTCTCTTCGTTGTTGGTGGAGGTTCATTCCGTTTTCGAGTGCATTTGTTTAGCAGAGATTTAATTCTAGTATTACTTATTTGACCGACACGTTTTATAATTTGACATGACCTACACGTTTACAATTTTCATTGTTTATACACCGAATATTTATTAGTTTTATTTCTTACTTATTTGACCTACACGTTGTATAATTTGACTTAAGACCTCTTCCTGTTAATACCGTTTCGTGCGTCGTGCCGTCGGGATCTCAGAATCTCTTGTGCAGATTATACATTTTTCTTTGTGATGTTCACACCGCATTTATATACCCGCCTCGCTTGGCTTATTCTGATGCATTTGTTCTCCAGACTACTTGATGAGTTACCATAGAATTTTTAATTAATACTTGGTGTAATAAGGGAACTATTTTTACAGATATAGATCTAGTAGTCTTTTTCAATTTCGTTTTTTGAAATCTTCAAGCAGGAAACTTACCACTTTGGAATGGAGAACTGTGCAATATTTTAATTTTATTCGTCGTTTGATATCGCTGAAGATGGCTTGATCTATGAGCTAAAACGTTTGATTGTATTTCATTTGAAAGGGATTTAGAATAAATCAATGATTCTGATCATCTACGCACAGACAACTGCGTTTGCTTCTCATAAGCATCCTATTACAATCACAAATAAATATTGGCTGGATGAAGACGATACAAAGTGTAAATTATGCAAGATAGGTAGGGACAACTTAGAGCATTACATAAGCGAGTGCAATATCACAAGTATGTGGTTTGAGAATCTAGGTAGGAATAACAAAGAAATATTAGTGAATATATACGATGACAAATTTAGAATGGGGAAAAAGGAAAGGTGTTAAATAGATTATGGAAAAGGAGAGAAGAATGCTATAAAAAAGATAGGATAAAGGAAAAGAAAAAAAGAGGAAGAGATAAGTTAGGAAGGAGCGTGAGTAGGGACAGTAATGGAAACAGGTTTAGAGCGGTTGTAAAAAAACAATGTATAGCGGCGGATATGTAAAGGAGAAAGATGGATGATGTGTGGATGGATGTGTGTTTTAAGTAAGAATTGTAAATCAAGTCCTTTCTTGGCGTATAGCTGAAATAAAGACGTATATATTATATTCTTGCATTTCGAACTAAATGAGAATTGTTATTGTTTTTTTTTATATTTTGAAGTATTGTAATTTTGATTTAAACAATTATAGGGCACTTACAGCACGCCGAACTCTTCGAGTTGGAACAACCTTTGTAAGTATGTAGAGTATACTCAATTACATGAATAACGGATATGCTTCATTTATGTATTCTATCGCCCTAAAAGTATGGTTTTTAAACTCAAAAGAGCTTTTTTACTTTTTCGCGTATATCTTAAACTACAAGAGATAAAGAAAAATGTTTAGAATAAAAGTTTAATGGTAAATTAAGGCTCCTGGTCCCTGAGCCGAGAACTCCGCGGTGACGCGGACGGTGGCAACGTACCGTCGCGGTAGAAATAAGAACTATTTCTTCTCACTCTCTCCAATGGAGAATAAACGAGAAATGTGTCGAGAATTGATACGTTGAGAATTCTTGCGTAGTATTTCCAAATAAAAAGATATTTGGTTAAAATAACATTACAGATCATTTCAGCACACTTCGAAAATACTTCGAGTTCTTCAGATTTGCTAGGAATGTACTACGTTCAAGAAGTCTTTGCCATTCCTTCCGAGTTGGCAGATCGCGTGTGTTCTCTCCCCCCCCCCATATATTTTAGCTAAAATATCGAATAAATCTTATTCAATTTAGGATATTCTTAATCAGTAAGCTCATCTGTAGTACGCTAAAAAGCCCGATTTTGCAGTTTTGCTCTTAAAAATTTATAATAAATAAAATACGGACTCGCAGCCACTCGCAGCTAACCCGACAGAGGTCTCTACCGTGACTCTTGTCAACCCTTAAGGTCTACAATGTAACATAAATAAAAATTTAAAAAAATTTTGTTTATGTTACTTTGTAGAGCTTAACTTATCATTGGACTTTTATTTTAAACATTGTTTGTCTATTACTTGTACTTTAAGAGTTACGATATGCTAAAAAATGGAAGCTCTCTTTTGAGGTTGAAAATATTATAATTTTAAAGGACGATAAGCACAATATGAAGCATATAAATTATTCATATTAAGTTGCTCTACATATCCACAAAAATTCATCCAAATTGAAAAGTTTGGGTATTTCCTTATTAGTATACATAGAAGATAAGATTATCTTTTTGTAACATTGTATCTCTTGCAGATAAGTGATAATGCAATAGGACTATACAATTAATAAGTTGATAGACATATTAACAGGTAAAAGAGACATATTAAGGCTCCTGGTCCCTGAGCCGAGAACTTTGCGTTGACGGTGGCGACGTACTGTTGCGGCAGAAATCAGAACTTTCTCCAATGGAGAATTCTGTCCTTTGTAACATGTTGACAACCTATTTTGTTGTGCATGTTATTTCTTTATTATTCGCTCTGTGCTTGTGCTCTAACGTTTAACGTATTCGTCAAAGTCGTAAAATTGACCGAAAAGTAAAATTTGCATGCGGAAAGAACGTTTTCATTTCTTTTCGATAGTCGTTAAACGGCTGTTTTTCCCGTATATTTAGGCTTCGTTTTATGGGTGTTTGTTTATTGTCGAGGGAAAAGGGTATTTTTCGGTCAATTTCGGAAGTGTTCTGAAACGATCTATAGTAATGTTTTATTGAAATGTCTTTTTATTTGAAAATGGCATGCACAACAAAATTGGGTGTTTTCCTCGCTTCGATAGTAAGAATCCAATATGGCTGCGGTGACCATCTAAGAGCCTTAAAATAAATAAAAAGGAAAAGGATTGCTAAACAAAAGGTAATGGAAGAAGAGTATACGAGTAATATTAATTATTACCAAGGATACAAACTCAAATCGAGTATACGAATACTTAACGACTTGGTTGCATTTAAAATCAAGCCATATATAGAGCTTGTAAAAATGTAAAGCAATATTACAAATACTTCCAGTTTGAACATTTGAAAATGTTCTATCGCAATAACAGAAGTTTGACTTTGCATATGAAGATTACAAATATGAGATTAGCAGAAATTACAAATCATATAAAACGACTTTTAGAAGAAATCCTGTTTGTAAAAAAGGTTGTAAAAATCAAAATAGCTTACAACATCTGCAGAAATTACCAAGCATTCTGCATAGTCAAAGAGAAAACCAGCCGGTATAAGAATATGGTAGATATAGCAACCCAAAGAATTGGCCAAGATTACCGACTAACTCCGGATAACAGATATAGACAAGATACCGAGTTTATCCTGACGGTTAAAAACATAATTTAAACAGAAGAAAAGGAACAGAAAAGATAAGACTAGTAGAGAATATGAAGAAATTGTAACAAATATGGACTCAAAACCAAAACAGAACATGCAAAAACATCTTGATTAGGTATGAAATACAAGGTAAATTCACACATAATAGATCGATTGCAAGAGAGGAAAAAATTACAAAAGGTAGTAGAAGACTTGTTCTTTGAGAAAATGGAATAATGAACCTGGAACTTCAAAAGAAGGAGGCAAGGTTTTTTGTAAGTAAAGCGGGAAGAAGATCATTAAAAACCTAAATAGAACTAGTAGAAAATCTATTGAAATTTATTGAGAGTAATGAGAGCTTTCAAGGGTTCTTAAGCCAAATGTTTAAAGGAAACAGACATATTAGAGGTTTATTACAAAATTTAAACAATAAGAAACAATGAGATTAGAATAAGAAAGGAAACGAAGGAAAGTTAAAAAAAAGAAAAAAGAAATTTAGAAAGTATTTGCCATTTTTCGTTCCGAGCAGTAATTTTTGAGATAAAATGGTTTGAAACTGGCCAATAACAGATTAGACAAGCCGAGGGCTGAGTCTCAACAGATCGCAGCGTGGCAACTGCTCTACCGAGTACAACACCCCGCCAGGTACCTAAGTCGTCTACAGACGATTCCGAGTCTCGACATCGAACTCGCGAAACTCATGTTCGACCGTTAGACGCCGTGCCGTCGTAAGCGGTGAGATCCCGACGACGGGCAGAGGCGCCGTACGGCAAACCGGGCTCGTGCGACGACCGGGTCTCCCCGTTTAAGGGGGACCGGCCGCCTAGTAGTGTGTCACATTGTTTTGAGCCTTTCGACTCACGAGACTCCTAGAGATATCATTGCCACCTTTGACTAGAGAGGATACGGCCTTAGAGGCGTTCAGGCATAATCCCACGGATGGTAGCTTCGCACCACCGGCCGCTCGACCGAGTGCGTGAACCAAATGTCCGAACCTGCGGTTCCTCTCGTACTGAGCAGGATTACTATCGCAATGACTGGTCATCAGTAGGGTAAAACTAACCTGTCTCACGACGGTCTAATCGTAATCTGTAGTTGGCCAGTTTCAAATCTTTTTATCTCAAAAACTACTGCTCGGAACGAAAAATGGCAAATACTTTTTAAATTTATTTTGTCAAGAACTCTCTTGCTATGGTATTTTGGTTCGCGAATTTTGGGACACCATGTATATATATTTGGAATGAGTATTTTAAAAGTCTGGAATTTTTAAAGTATAACGGAAAATACAGAACTCGAATAAGAACATTTAAACCTACAAAATTTCTGTGATAAACTAAAGTACAAGAGGAAAACAAGCTTCGTATGTCAGGATATAAACATATTATAAAGTCAGTCAAGAAATTACTGGAAAAATTGCAATCTATATTAAAAATGGGATTAATTTTGATATTATAAAAGATATCTGGATAAGTTCATAAGAAGGATGTGCTATTGATATAAGAATTAATGATTTAAAACTCTAATTTAATCTGATCGCTATTTATAGAAGACCGTTCAGAAATATGGACGCGAGAATATAAAAAAGTATTTTTGATCTTGACAAAATGAATAATGAAATTTTATAGAGATTTTAATGTATAAAACTAGTTTTATCAAAAGCCTTTCGTCAATACTAGTATTAACTGGTTAATTCTAGAAATAATCAAATGTATTTGACAATACCGGTATTTCCTAAAAAATTTTTAGTTAATACTCGTTCTGACGAGTTACAATCAGTTTTAACGGAGCACACGTACTCACCGTTAAAACTTATTTTTAGGTAAAACTAGTTGTAACTAGGGAAAAGTAATAATGAACTTCTGTTTTTTAACAAAACGGGTGTGGAAAAGTGTATGCGTGGATGCAGTTCCGCCCTCCTGTGGGGGGTTCCACCTCCAAAAAACTAACCTAATCCAACCCGATTGTTGTGTGGGTGGATCACACGTGTATGATCACACATATACTCTTCCACCCACACAACAATCGGGTTGGGTTAGGTTAGTTTTTTCGGAGGTGGTGCCCCCCGCGGGGAGGCGGAACCTACTGCTTTCACGCATACATTTTCCACACGAAATGAGGTGCCATAGGTTTACAACTTTCCACACGTAAAAAGTTCACACATGTACTTTGCAAGGTATACTATGTGTCTAGTTTAACGGTAGTGGAGCCCCCCGCAGGGAGACGAAACCCATTGCATCTCGCATACACTTTTCCATCCGCTTTGTTAAAGCAATAATAGTTGAGCCACACAACATTCTTTCGTTTGTTTTATAAGCAAATTGTTTTGTTAATAACTTTTTAATAAACAACGAGCGACGGAAAAAGTCAATGCTCTTGGAGGTCAAGATCAACATCAAGGTCAAAAGTCATTTGGGGCTAACTGTGTAAAAGGAAATATTTAGCAAAAAAAATAATCTTACTCCAAGCCTATTTCTAAAAACTTGAAATTAAAATTTGGTTGAGATAGGCTTGGAGTTAGATTAGTTTTTTTATGCGGAACCTCTGCTCCGCCTACATGTGTACTGTCTATACACATATGTCAGCAAATTACTTCCCTTAATAGTGACACAAAAAATATCAAAAGACCCTTTCGGAACCCTATTTTGAATAATTACCACTTTTAACTGGCTCAACTCAGAACTAGTTTTGCCTAGTAAAATAGTGTGCAAATTAGAAACTTGCACTTCTTCATCATCACAGATCGCTACCATTGCTTCTATTTTATTTAGCTTATAAAGCTTTCTCTATGAGGAAGCTTGTATTTTATTTGATGCATAATTATTCGTATTTATTAGTTTAGCTTCCTCATAGAGAAAGCTTTATGAGCGAAATAAAATAGGAGCAATGGTAGCGATCTGTGATGATGAGGAAGTAATGTGCAAGTTTCTAATTTGCACACTTTTTTTCATTTTAAATTTAACCTTTTTATAAATTAAAAAGGGTCAGCTTAGTAGCACAAGTGGGGTTTTACAATGGACGCAATGTCAAATCGATATTGACTTTGAGAGTTTAAGCTACATGGTTCATATATGGACTTCGCATTTAGATCTTTGATCGCGTATAAAGCTAGATCTAATGAATCAAATCTTAAAAAATTATATATGAAATAAGGGTAAAAAAGAATTAGAAATAACCTGATATTTCAAAATTTGCGGAAGTTAGAGCAGCCACAGCCATTTCTGTAATATCTCAAAATTTGCGGAAGTTAGAGCAACTACGGACATCAAAATCCGTACATGCACACGCACACGCACACGCATGCGCACACGATCACGCACACGCAAACACACACACACACACACACACACACACACACACACACACACACACACACACACACACACACACGGACATTTTTTAAACGCAATTTTTTGACGTTTTAGAATACTCTGAACATATTAGTATCAAAAATTCAAAAAACAATCTTTTTTTTGTTTTTTTCTACCCTTATTTCATATATAATTCTTTTAAATTTGATTGATTAGACCCAACTATACACGCAATCAAAGGTTCATATACAAAATTTACGAAAACAAAGCTTCCTCTATGAGGAAGCAAAACTGTTAACATATTTTAACAAATCGACTTTTTAGTCAGATTTAGTTTTCACTGACAGTTCATTGTTATTTCTAGAATTGATCAGTTAATACTAGTATTGACGAGGGGCGGCAGTGTGGTCTAGTGGTAGAGCGCCAGACTCGTAATCTGAGGAACTAGGTTTGAGTTCACTAGAGCCATGTAAACATGGAAAGTTTTTTCCGAAAGCTGCGCCCTACGTGCAAGATAAGCTCTTGTGCGGAGCAAACTGGGCTCCGTCTTTCGGAAAAAGACGTTAAGCCATTGGTCCAAAGGGTTAAATGAGAGGAGAAGGATAGTATTGGATGAGAATTGAATAAAGGGTTGGGAACGTCCCTACAAAACTCCTAGCAACCCTGAGGGGAGTCAATAAACGTATTTATCTTTTTTTTTACTAGTATTGATGATGGGCCTTTGATAAAACTAGTTTTGATTAATTAAATCGGGTATTGATAGAATTCGGGTTCTAACGGTATATAATACGGCGTGAAACTGCTATGACACGGGCATCAACGGAGAAAATTTATTGGAAGCAGCATAAAAGGCAAATATGATATATCTCAACACAATGACATAATGACATAGTTAGGAGAATCAAGATAATGACCATTCAATATTGATTTGGTTTTTTGTACATACCTGATATTTTGCGGAATATCAGTAGATTAAAGACATATGGTTTAGATTATTATCCAATAACGATTTCACTAAACACACGAGAGAATAAAAAGTCATAGTAAACTTACAAACAAAATTATAGCGAAAAAAAAAACAAAGTAAGATGAATACTATAAAGTACTAAAAAACCAACTATGGATAAAATACAGAAAAAATTAATAATTTAATTACATTAAAAGAGAAATATAATACGGTAATAAAATATATATATAATATATATATATGTATATATATATATATAAGGTTCTGTTCTCTTGACATCTGGAAAGAGGAATATCAGAATTTGTTGGAAGAGGATTGAAAACATCTCTTTACACCATCGAAATAATTTCGATAGAAATAATAGGGTTGTGTGGGGTGATGTGCCACACGTTCACTCGTTGCTCGGAAAACATATCCAAAAATCAAATTCTTGAATATATCATGGCTGTATAATGTAGAGGAAGGAAAATACTACAATTCTGCGTGATTAGATTTTCAAAATTTTAAATTTTTTCTAAAAATTTTTCGAGTTTTCAAAAAAACGTCTGTTTTAGCATTTTCAAATTTTCTTGGAGTGATGTGCAACACAGGTAAAATTAAGGTAAAAAATGCATGAATATCGACATCAATCGACTTAAATGTTAAACTTCGGCTTCTTAAATACAAATTATAATCGAAATCTGGCGAACAAAAAATTTCACTGTGTTGTAATCGACCTCTGACAAATGGACAAAAAAAATCATTTTTTATTTGATTTCTTATTTATTTATTGCTTAAAAATTAATATAATGAAAGGAAAAACGCAACCGGATGATCGCCTTTCAGCAATTTTATTGCTGCCCAAATTAGCTCGCAATTGACCGGAACAGCGATACCCTTATTTTTATACTTTCGTGGCATAATGACTAAACACATTGAAAAATGCATTAAAACACTTCATATACACATGTTCAATTGTAAAATAGCGATAAACTAGCGAAAAATGAGTGTTGCACATCACCCTAAAAAAAATGTTGCACATAACCCCAAACACGCTATTTTGCGCGGACTGGCGTGACACCAACACAACGTAAGAAAATCACAAAATTGCTTTGGATTATCAAAAGTACTTGAAAAACTAACAATATAAAAATATTTACCTATCAGATGACTAAAACCAATTCACGAAATCACTATGAATGTGAAAAGCGAAAATTACATTGAGCTCGAGAAATTTAACTCGCTTTTCGTACAGCAAACCAGGGTGCGTGCCATCTCGCGAGTTATTTATCTAAAACAAGGTACTATTGACACAAATAGATGGCAGTATGCGGTTCTGTCAAATGTCGACATGCAGACCAGGAATCGGAAACGTTGCACATCACCCCACACAACCCTACATACAGAAAGATAAAAAATAAATATCAAGTCACCTGCAGGATACAAAGGCTGGATTCGTCTCGACGCTTTCAGCGCTATAATCTACACTGAAAAAAGGTTTTAGTTATAATAACCAAGGCTTGGTGAAATAGCTTCAACTAAAGGGTTTAGTGATTATGACGAAATAATTTGGTTAATGTTAACAAATTTCGTCATTATTTGTAATCAATATTTTGTTATTAAATACGAGCGGTAGCTAATTTTTATTAAAATTGTATGCGGACACATACACATATTTCTTTGCATCACGCAATACATGCACCGGCAGAAATGGTGTGGCCCTTGGCGGTAAGATTATGTATATAAGCACCCACATACCTAGCCGCCACGACAATTATGCCGGTGCGTGTACATATATGCATGTTAATCTAGAGAGCCTATACCTTTCTTTAAATAAATTTATCATTAATTTTTTTTATGCTAATTAGATAGATAATTTTTAATTTATGCATACGTTCGCGCACACGTGCGCACACACACGCACACACACGCAAACACGCGCGCGCGCACACACACACACACACACACACACACACACACACACACACACACACACACACACACACACACACACACACACACACACACACACACACACACACACACACACACACACACACACACACACACATACACACACACACACACACACACACACACACACACACGCACGCACGCACACGCACACGCGCACGCGCACACACACACACGCACACGCACACGCACACGAACACGCACGCACGCACCCGCGTGCCTGCACCATAGCGCGTTCCCCGAACGCAGCCATTATATTGAGAATAGTTATTTGTGAGCGAGTGCGATCACCCGCACTCGTGTCCAATTTTTAATTTCCCGCACTTGTTACACACCCTATTTTATATTACAAAGTGCGTGGAAAGTGGCCCATTGCGCGCGCGCCATTTGTGCGACGGATGGCCGATTTCACACACGAGTCGAAACAGTGCGGTAATGTAAACATAATGTAAACATTACCGCACTGTTTCGACTCGTGTGTGGAATTGGCTATTTGTCGCACAGATGGCGCGCGCGTAATGGGCCACTTTACACGCACGTGTGATATAAAAGTATTTCTAATATTTACATTAATTTCAGTAAGTAATAGGGATTCGTATAAGGAACCAAGCAGCCATGTTGCTACTGAAAGATACTCACCTGTTCGTCGAGCATCGGAAGGATCAGGTGCTCCTGGGCCAGGCATTCAAGCACTTCAACAAGAATATCAACAGTTACAGAGATTAGCATCACCTTCACATAGCCCTGCGAGTATTCCGGGTTCTCCTGTACACGAAAGAGGTGTAGCAGCAATTACGCAAGGTATTTATTTTTTATAGAATATTTTGTTAATTTAATATACAACGTGCCTTATATCATTATTTTTTTTATTGCGAATTTTTGGCTTATTAATTGTTCAATAATGTTAACTGATAGTTATCAGTTTATTTTTATAACAAGTAAGTTTGGTGTTTGACAACAAGCAATTAATTTAATATGTTGAAAAGATTTATATTTCTCTATTAAAATGTACGCAATTATATAATTGGCATAATATTAATAATTCATTATTATAAAAATATCTTATGCTATACAAGACTAGGGCTGTTATTTTTGACAACTTCGAAGCTTTGAATATCGAATCCTTCGAAGCAAATTAATTTGGGTACCCGTACGATGCGGGTACCCGTATCGACGCGGGTATAACAGCATATGCTATAGATATCTGTATATTATACGGAGACGCGTATATGCAGAGTAATAAAACATATATTTTTACATGCTTCAAAAATGTATGAAAGAATGCTTATATTAACCGTCCGTTCTTTCGGTACCTTCTTAGTGCATACGTGGGTCTGTCATGTTCAACACTATTTTCCCTACCTTAAAGTATTTTAAAAAATCTGAAAAAATTCACAAAACATCTGTTTACATTGTAGTTGACGATTTTATAGTCTTTTCATAAACATCGTTTATTTAATACTAGCTGGTTACCCGGGCTTCGCCCCGGAAAACATATGTAATAAAACACGCAAATAATCTCTCTCTCTCTCTCTCTCTCTCTCTCTCTCTCTCTCTCTCTCTCTCTCTCTCTCTCTCTCTCTCTCTCTCTCTCTCTCTCTCTCTCTCTCTCTCTCTCTCTCTCTCTCTCTCTCTCTCTCTCTCTCTCTCTCTCTCTCTCTCTCTCCCTCTCTCCCTCCCTCCCCCTCCCTCCCTCCCTCCCTCCCTCCCTCCCTCCCTCTCTCTCTCTCTCTCTCTCTCTCTCTAAAATGCTCTAAATTGAAAAATATTACTTTTAATTAAGCCGATTTCTAAAAAGATACCGATTCCCAAAAATATCGGTAATGAAAAAATATACAGTTTATAGCACTTCTCGGGAAGTTTTACCCCTGTTTTATATACAATTCTTTAAAATTTGATTATTTCCCGAAAAATTTGTCAAATTTTTGATACCGGTTTCCAAAAAAATCGGTAACGAAAAATTATATACTTTATAGCATTTCCCGGAAAATTCAACCCCTACTTTATGTACAATTTTTTGAGATTCGGTCATTCGGAACCGGTTTCCAAAAAGATCGGTAACAAAATACTTCATATACAATTAATTCTTTGAGATTCAATCAATTATTTCCCGAAAAATTGGAAACATGAAAAAAAACCGGTTTCCAAAAAGATCGGTAACAAAAACTATACACATCATGGCGCTCCCCGTAAAATTCTACCCTTACTTTATATACAATTCTTTAAGATTTGGTCAATTAATTCCTGAAAAATTGAAAAAATTTTCGTACCGGTTTCCAAAAAGATCGGTAACGAAAAATTATACACTTTATAGCACCCACCGGAAAATTCTACCCTTGTTTCATATATAATTCTTTGAGATTCGGTCGATTATTTCCAAAAAAATTTAAAAAATTTAAAAAATCGGTTTCCAGAAAATCGGTAACGAAAAACTGTACACATCATGGCACTCCCCGGGAAATTCTACCCCTATTTCATGTACCCTTGATAAAAATTCGGTCCACTAACGAATGAGTAGTTCGCGGACAGACAGACAAACCGTCGGGTTTTATATAATAGTATAGATTTTACCTTTAATGAACTTTGAATAAAATTAGCAGAATTATTACTTACAAAAAAGATTATGTCTAGTATATATGTGGGTCTGAGACGTCCGTGCGAGATTTGACTTGCTCGGTATTCGGAGATATATTAATCTTTCGTAACAGCTCTGAGTCCCTCTTGAGTCTCTTCTCCTACTTACTTTTTTAAGCAGGTGAGCCAGACAGGCAGGCTTCCCAGTTTTACAGTTAGTAGTAGTAGTAAGCGGGGGGTTCTACTTGAGGCCCCGATGGCACCTAGATTCTAAGATCTATTGTACCTTCCGCTCTTTTTTGGCTAGGTGTTTTGGGGCCAGCCCTTAGCCTAGTACCAGGTTTATCAGGTCTGTCACCCTAGCACTTTTCCAAAATCATAGTGTCTTTAGGTAACTTTAGTTTTAAGCTTTTGGAGGTCTTAATTTATTGCCTACGATGGCACCGTTTTTTTGCACGAGCCCCACGTGCGGCGGGGCGCAGTCTGAAATATACTGGTGGAAAAAATTTCCGTGTTCAGGTGGACTCGAACCCGATACCTCGGGGTTATGAGTCTGGCGCTTTTCCAATAGACCACACTGCGCCTCTCAGTTTTACAGTTACGAGCAGATATTATTTTGGCTCGGCGTTCGACAGATCAATATATCGTCGAATACCGAGCAAGTATACGCGTCTCCGTGTAATATACAGATATCTGTAGCATACGCTGTTATACCCGCGTCGATACCCGTATTCACGCGGGTATAGCGGGGATCCGTATAATATTAACACGGGTCCCCGCATCGTACGGGTAGGGGAGACCGGGGCGAAGTCGGCCCTTTTTTTCGGTGTCGATTTTTAACAACAAAATAAATCATTTTAGTGAAATATAGTATACCATTGTAAGAAGTAAACCCTTGGCTACAAAATTTATATAGGCATTTTTGGTCTACGTCGCTTTGTTCAACCGGTATAAAGTAAAAACGACAAAGATGCAAAAATCGAAAAGTCAAAATTCCCGGGGTAGAGTCGTGTCTTTATTCCAGGACTGGATTTTAAGGTGGCTCTAAAGTGATATCGTTAGTCAATAATACAACTCACATAAAACTTGATAAAATACATTATGATTTTTCCTAAACATCTTATCTAAATAAAAATTATTAATATTGATAATGTTCCCATTGATTTTTATAAGTAGTTTATAAATTTATAATAACTATAAAAGGTCGATTGATTAATGTTGTCTTGATTCTTTCGCGTCAGTGCGCAAGTACTGTGTAGATAGTGTAGATCTAGCAGCCGACTCGCCGTCTCCCCGCTGGCGTATATAACCTCTTAGCGTGTCCATGACATTTTACTTCCGTGACACGCACATGCATCATCACTTTCTCGATCAAATATTTCTTAAAAATCCATGGCAACACACAACCTTTCATATACCACTGGAAAGCTTGTGATTTCATCTTTCAGTGTTCAGTTTTTTATTAACATCTCTAGTTTTTCTTAAAAGATATCATATCATTTCCAGTAAAAATTCAATAACCTCCCATAAGAGCTATGTTAAAAAGTGATTTTTTATATTGCTCGTTTGCAATAATTTACATGGCAACAGGGTCTCAAATTTTAAGAGATGGTTTATTATATGTTAAAGAACAACCTCCCAAAGTTTTATTTATATGGCTAGTCTTTTAGTTTACCTTAGAGCCACCTTAAATAAAGATACATAATTTTGATCATAAAAAAAATAGAATACACTTTATTCATTGTTTTTTAGTAGGAGCGGAGATATTACGATGCAAAGTCTGAAATGGTAAAATTTACATTTAAGATACGTCGTCGTCGCCGTACGGTTGCTTTTTTCCTCGATAGATGGCATTTGAGAACATGTCGAGCGTCCCCCCGGGTCTCTTCCATGACAGTGTTGCTACACTGAAAAGAGACAGCATATACGCATACGTGCGCCGTGCGCGCTTGTCGCTCAGTGCGTTTGCGCGGACAGCATGCTGTCAGTCAGTCATATAACCTAGAAATACTTATCGCGTTTGCGCGTAACACCGTGGTCTCTCATCGTTAAATATTACTAAGTACGATCGTTTAATTCCGAATTTCGGTCGCCTCGGGCAAGGATCGAAGTGCCACAAAATTAGGATGTGGGTGTCACATAAGAATCACAACATGGCACGTAACCCTCACTAAACTCCGTTGGTTACGTGGGCACCATAGAGTTCACGGTTCACACAACATACAGATTTCGATATAATTGCAAAAACGACTCCGCCCCAGAGCCGACTTCGCCTCGGTCTCTTCTACTCGAATTATCCGGATACCCGCGGAACTGGTCCAGATCCGTATACACGGGCGAACGGACGGGAACCCGAGTATCTTTTTTTTTTATGTCGGACTTTTACCGACTAAAACCCCACCGGGTGTCCACCTCTGCGCTTAACAGGGAGGTGACGGGAACTAACTATTGTACCCGAGTATCTGGGTATCCGTTTCTTTTTTCGAGCTCTAAGTTATAATACTTCAAAATTGTACTTTAGGAATAATTACATATTTTTGAAGCATGTATATTAATTAATTTTTTTTATTTAGAATATTTTTAACGTTTTCTAAATGAATTCACCATTCACACGAATATATTTTCAAAACTTCGAAGCTTTGAAGCTTCGAATATCGAAACCTTCGAAGCAAATCACCAGTCCTAATACAAGAGACATGACAATGTCTCAAGCCCCAAACACAATGCGAGGCGATAGTGATAGCGATAGCAACAGCGATACAGGCGAAAATTTTCAACCTATCGGAAGCCATGTATTAGTGCTGTACCTTTGTCAGCAATTTTGTCGCTATCGCTATCGCTATCGCATTGTGTAAGGGGCTTCACACTAATAGCGTTTTTCACTGGCAGAGTCGGTGCGCACTCAGTGCACATTAAAGCCGTCGTACACAAACCAACGTAAAGTGTATGTTTAATATAATCGGGTTAAATCATGAAATCCTCAATATTCTTTATTGCATTTATTTGGTAAAATATGTACTGAGTATTTTATCAGTCAAAATATTTGCATTTTACTTTAAATATTAGAGACTTTAAATCAGTTGTACAACGGCTTTAATGTGCACTGAGTGCGCACCAGTTCTGCCAGTGAAAAACGCTATTAAGTGTGCGCACCAGCGATACAGGCAGTGAAACAGAAAGTGTCTATATGTATATCTGAAGTATCAAGATGAGCAAAAGCATGATTGTCACATCTATAAAATGGTAAGCAGATGAAAGGACCCCGCCATAATCATACGTATTTTGGGTTTCGGTGAAATAAGCTGAAACTTTGGATTTAACTAGTTTATGTGATACTGATCACAAAAGTCACAAAGGCAATATTCATAAAAATCAACCGTTTAGATGTTGTCATCGTTCAAAAGTCAAAATAAGGTGTTATTTCAATACTATTGTGGGGTAGTGGATTTCGGTGAAATTGACTGAAACTTTGGAAATAGATGATTTATGTGATGCTGATAAAAAATCATCATAAGCATGATCCCCAAAATCAACTTTTTGGCCTCCATAAGCCGTTTCCCTTAATAATAACTATAGTATAACAGCAACAACATCACCAGGGGCCGTATTCTGTTCCGCTAAAATCTGCTTACCGACAATTTACACGATGTGAAAAACCTGCGCAATGACACTTATCGAACCGACAATTGTCGGTAGGCAGGAACGGAATACGGGCCCAGGCCTATTGTGCAACTAAAAGTATTTGAGTAAGTGTGTGCGTGCGTGCGTGTGCGTGCGCGTGCGTGTGCGAGTGCGTGCGTGCGTGCGTGCGTGCATGCATGCGTTTTTTTAAATTTTAAATTTGCATACTTTCAAAAAACATCGAAGAAAAAATTTAGTGGATCAGAAACTTGCACATTGCTTCCGTATCATTTTATTTCGCTCATAAAGTTTCTTCTACGAGGAAGCCATACTATTTTATGTTAAGGCTCCTGGGTAGTCACCGCGGCCATATTGGATTCTTACTATCGAGGCGAGGAAAACACCTAATTTTAAGTTGCGGTATTTTCCGAAATAAAAAGACATTTCAATAAAAAATCACGACAGATCGTTTCAGCACACTTCAAAAATTGACCGGATACTATCTTTTTCCCTCGACAATAAACAAACAGCCATAAAACGAAGCTTAAACATACGGAAAACAAGCCGTTTTCCGACTATCGAAAGGAGTGGTGAATGTTCCTTCCGCATATATATTTCTTGCAAATCTTACCATCCGGTCAATTTCACGAGTTTCACGAATACGTTAAACGTTAGAGCACAAGTACAGAGCGAATAATAAAGAAATATACCGCAACTTAAAATGAGGTTGTCAACATGTCACAAGACAGAATTCTCCATTGGAGAGAGTGAGAGGAGAGAGTTCTTATTTCTGCCGCGACGGTACGGCGCCACCGTCAACGCAGAGTTCTTGGCTCAGGGACCATGAGCCTTAATAATTATGTTGCTCTACTTTAAAAAGAAGCTAAGCTTTGAATAGAAACAATGCTAACAATCCGTAATTATGAGGAAGCAAGGTGCAAGTTTCTAACTTGCACACTTTTTAATTTTTAATTTATTAATTTGCGAATTAAAAAGATAAAAGTCCTCGGCAGAAGCAGAGAGCGCTCGGAACTCTATCATTCTACCCGCGTGATAATGCGCGTTATGCGCGAGAAAGAATACTGAATACCCTTGCGTTACTTTTATACCTTTTCGGAATGTCGAGCCAGTGAGTGAGGGCTGGTGCGAGGGTAGGGGGAGGGCGATTGGGTCATCGGAAGCTCCCATTGGACCCTCATAGGAAGGGGCTCCTTATAGGATGAAAAGAAAAAAAATGAGGGAGAAGAAGATTGGCCACCTCGGTCTGACTCATCTTGACTATTACTTTTGAGATAAGCTACAAGAATATACAATAAAGAATTGAGATTTTTAGTTAAACATTTCAAAGTAGGGGAGACCGGGGCGGAGTCGTCACTACAATTATCTCGAAATCTGTATGTTGGGTGAACTCGCCATTAATATTGTAAACACTACTTATGGTGCCCATGTAACCAACGGAGTTTAGTGAGATTATATGCCATGTTGTGATTTTCATTAAGGGAAACGTGTTTTCGAAGGTCAAAAGTAAAATATTTTTTGCGTCGAAAATTTTAAATATTTTAAATATTATTTTTTCTCCGAATCTCGTGATAAGTGATTCTGAAGAGTAATCCATGCTGAACACGAATCCAGTAAATTTTTTTTTATTTTTGTTGATTTCTAATATTTCATGAGCGATCAAACTTAAAGTCTGTCCGGGCTGAAGTCGTCACCAAGCCATATCATGGAGGCTTTGGGCGAAAATCAAAGTCAAAGAAGCAGCAGTGGTCGGATTCCGGCGAGGACTTGAATAATATATGCTGCGTTTTTATCTAAGTTCTGGGTAGCACCTCACGAGTTCTACCAAAAACTATTAATGCTCGAAGCGCTACGATTGATATATAAAAAGTTTTCGCGATTTTTCACATGTCGGGTCGAAAAATTTCTAAGTTCCGAAGAATAAAATTTTTGTTTAGTAAACCGGGCAATTTTATGAGTTCTGGGTAGCACCTCACGAGTTCTACTAAAAACTATTAAAGCTCGAAGCGCTACGACCGATATATAAAAAGTTCTCGATATATTCGATTTTTAAGTAAAGTAAAAAAAAAATTTTTATAAGTTCTGGGATTTCTGTTGAGAGTTCTGGATAGCACCTCAAGAGTTCTAAAAGAAATCCTAATGGCAAAATTAAATATTTTTAATACTTTTAATGTTATTGCTGATTTAGTGATTTCATTTTGTGAAGTTAGCACCCTCAAGATTCATCAACGGTTTTTTTAGCTTTATTTGCCAGAACTATTTCTAAAATTAATATAACTCTTCGGGGTGCATTCAAAACTTGAAAAAAAATGGTTTTTTGAAAGATGAGGTGCTAACTTCACAGAGCAGGTGACTTTCTTGGATCTCTAGTCGTGGCTCTGCAAGCTTCACACTCTTTGACCCAAATTTCTATATCACTATCAATCTGAGGCCACCAAAAATATTGCCTCGCTACTCGCTACAGCCTTTATTTTGGCTATTCCTAAATGAGCTCGTGTATTTCTTCTAAGAGAGCTTTCCTGAACTTTAATAGAATTAATACTCTGTATCCCCACATAAGAATATTATTTTGTATACTAATTTTGTCTGCTTTACTCGCATAAGCCTTTATTTCCTCACTAACCGCGTTCGGCCATCCATCTCTACTATACAGGTAAACCTTACTTAATATCTTATTTTTTCTAATTTCTTTTCTGATCTGTGCAGCATCTACAGGAGTACGTTCCGCGGTAACAAAATGGAAATAATCTTTTACTTCAGCTTGTTCAACTATACCCGGTCTCGGTAATCTAGATAAACCGTCTACTCCTCCATTATTAGTGCCTTTAATATGTTCAAATTTATATTGAAATCCACTTAAAAATAAAGCCCACTTTTGTAGTCTTCCTGTCGCCATTTGCGGAATACCTTTATGCTCACCGAATAAAGCTATTAAAGGTTTGTGGTCCAAACATAAAATGAACTCGTTATCCATTAAATATTGGTAGAACTTACATACTGCCCAATAAATAGCTAATGTTTCTCTATGAATTACCGAATACTTCTTTTCTGCCTCGTGAAGGACTCTAGATGCGAATGAAATAGGCTTTTCCGTGCCATCAAGTAAGACATGAAATAGAACTGCTCCGATGCCTACCTTAGATGCGTCACAAACCAGTTTCAATTTCCAATTCTTATTGAAATGAACAAGATTCCTTTTGGAAGATAACTCGCATTTCATATGCTTAAATGTTTTTCGCATTAAGATGTCCATCTAAATGTTTGATTGCGCTGTAACTCATACAATGGAGATAATATATGTGACAGATTAGGTGCAAATTTTCCATTATAATTGACCATTCCTACAAATGCTTTAACTTCCGTAATATTCTTAGGTCTAGGAGTCTCAACCATAGCTTCTACTTTTTCTGGATCTTTATGAAGATCATCCTTATCGATAATGTGTCCTAAATATCTAATTTCTGGCTGAAAAAATACTGACTTTTTAAGATTTACTTTAAAACCTGCCTCATAAAAACATTTAAAAACTTTTTCCAGATTTCGTAAATGATCTTCTACGGTTTTACCCGTTACTACTTTATCGTCAAAGAAATTAATAGCATTTTCAATATCTTGCAAAACTTTTTCTAAAGTCTTTTGAAAAACTGCAGCTGCTGGCATAGGTCCGAAAGGTACTTTTTTTTTACTAAATAAATACCTTTATGAGTACTCCAGGGTAAAAGTTTACTAGTCTCATCTGTGACTTCTAATTGATTATATATGCCGCCGTCAGATCAAGTTTAGTATACAACTTTCCACCTCTTAAAGCTGCAAATATTTCTTCGATCTTTGGAAACGGATGTTTAACATCATCTAAAAACTTATTAATTGTTATTTTATAATTAGCGCAAATTCTTATGTTACCATCTTTCTTAATGACTGGCACTAAGGGTGTACCCCACTTTGCATTGTCCGTTAATTTAATTATTCCTTTTTTCTCTAAATCATCTAATTGCTTGCTTATTTTTTCTTTAAATGCTAAAGGTATCGGTCTTGGTTTGACAAAAATAGGATTTACTCCCTCGGCTATTTTAAAATTTATCTTTTCATATTTATATTTACCCAACTCATCATTAAATAAATTCTTATATTTTTGCAATAGGGCTTCCAAATTATTCTCTTCTATAATTGAATGCAAAGGTGCAATATTAATTTTTAAAAGTTTCATTAAATCTCGACCCATTAGAATTCTATTTCCCGTATTAACTACTATTAAATAAATCTTAACCGTGGTCTCTTTACATTTAACTTCCGCTAATATTTGCCCTTCTGGAATTAAAATACTTCCGTTATACATTTTTAGTCTAACCTTTGTACTTTCTAACTTGCAATGACTAAATTTTTCTTGAAAAATTTTCTTGGGCATTATTGACCTTCCTGCGCCCGTATCAAGTTCCATTTTTATGGATTGACCCTCTATTTCTACTTTGACCACTAAAGGCTCTTTACCCGCACGTACATTGCTAAATTTATACATATCAACTATCTCAACAGGATCTTTTTCCTTTAATTCTAAATAATTTGTACTACTGACTGTATTCTTATTACTTTTGCAAATTTTAGTTAAATGACCTTCTTTTTTTACAAATGTTACACCTAAAGCTTTTATACTTGCACTTCGCAAATACATGTCTTGTGCCTCCACAGTGTACGCATTTTAGTTCATCCTTGTCCTGGTATTTACTAACTGCCTTATCTTCCTTCTTCTTCTCCTGCTTCGGTCCCTTCGGTTGAGTCTCTTTGCGTCTTCCGAACTTGACGTTGTGAACCTCTACAACAGCTTTCGACGAAGATGCCAAAGCAGCCTCTTTCTTCCTTGCCACTTCCAGGACAGCATGCAGGGTGACTATATGCTTTTCTTCGCATACCCTGTCTAAAATAGGTTCTTTTCTTAGTTCCGTGACGAATCGATCCTTAATATTGCAGTCCAACTGGGCGCCGAATTTGCAATTGCTGGTCTTACTTTTAATTCGAGCGAACCACTCGTTAACTGATTCCTTCTCTGACTGCCTTAACTCGTAAAACTCGATTCTTTCCTTGAAGACTGATACTTTTGGTGCAAACTGCTTCTTCAAAATGTCGCTTAACTCTTCATAAGATTTGGCTTTCGGTAGTATTGGATCACAGAGATCTTTAAGAATTTTATATGCCTTTTGTCCAATTAATGTAATTAATACCGCTACTTTACGTTCTTGCGAAACTTGATTCGCTATAAAATATTGTCCCAGACGCTCTTGATATAGATCCCAGTCTTTTCCGATATGGAATTCGGATAGCGCCCCTATTGTTGAATAGAAATTAATGTTTGGTACTTGCTCTGAATAGTTTTTTCTGTAGGCGCGATGGGCTGTATCTGCTGTGCTTGCTGTTGCATTAAATTTTGCTGTTGCTGTTGCAGTTGCTTCTGCCATTCTAATAATTGTACGTGTTCTTGTTGCAACTTAGCCTTAAATTGCTTTTGTTCTTTACGTCTTTGGTCCAAAACTAACTGCTGTTCGACCCACTTTTGAGTCGCTTGTAATTGCGGCTTGCCCTTGTCTTTGCCTTGGTCCGCCATAACCTTTTTCTCGAAGACGACTTTGTGACTAACTTCTTTTGGAAAAATACTTACACGCTTGTTGCTTTTAATTGCCTTTAATCCTCGTCGCCAATGTAATGGTTTTAATGACCAATGATGCTGATAATGTGTAAGTTAGCCAATTTATTACTAGGGCCCGGACGTTCGGGCACGGAGTCCGGGCGCGAGCCGAGAACCGCTGCGCGCTCGCCCTACCATCGAGTCTCGCCCCACCATCGAGCGCTCCGACGCTCGGCGATCGGACTCGATGGTGGGGCAAGCCGCCGAGATCTACTACTTAAATAAGCCAAGACCGCGGAGACTGATTTTTCTATTGTTCGCGATCGCACGAGAATACTATTTTATCGAATTTCAAACATAATTAAATGAAAAAAATGACTTCTTTGTCATATAAATATGACAGAAATATATATGATTTTTTACAGAGCCGAATCGGCTTTATTGTAAAATATGTTCCATGTTCTTGTATAAAATTACTTCCTATTCCTTAAAACGGCATAAGTAAACCGATAAACATATACGTAATCTTTAGCGATCGCAATTGTGGGTGGACGATTCTCCACCCACAATTCAAGGAAGAAAGTCCACATTTTCGCAAGAACATGCGAAGTTTTCCTTGTTGCCGATATCCCGCTAACAAAACTAGAAAATCTTAAATTACACAAGTTTCTTGAAAAATGAACTCAACAAAATATCTCAGAAGCGTCCACATTACGAAAAAATTATGTAGAACCAAATTACGTCGAAACAATGTGCAAAATTTGTAATATTGTGAACGAAAATAGTATCTGGTTATCGGTAGACGAAACTACAGATGCAGAAGACAGAGTTGTTGCAAATTGTATAATAGGGACTTTACATTCTGATAAACCTGGTAAAATTTTCCTTCTTAATTCTACAGTATTGGATAAAACAAATAATGAAACTATTGTTCAATTTGTCGAAGACTCTTTAAAAGGATTGTGACTGAAATACACAACGAGAGAGTATTATTGTTTTTATCGAACGGTGTTGCTTATATGAAAAAAGCTGGAGAAAAACTATGCGGCATGTTTCCGAAATTGATCCACGTAACTTGTCTTGCCTGGATTACACCGTGTAGCCGAAGAAGTTAGGTGTACATATAAAAAAGCAAACTGGATCATTTCGGAAACAAAAAAAATATTTTACAAAGCTCCACATAGAGTCGACTTGTTGAAAAAAATGCTTCCCAATGTTCCTTTACCGCCATTGCCAATTACAACTCGTTGGAGTACTTGGATCGAAGCAGCAAGTTACTAAAAGAAGCATTTTTTGGAAATAAGATCTGTTATTAAGGCAAAAAAAAAAGGCAAATGGAACCGGCTCTCCACCACGTCCTGGTTCGTGGTTCTGGTGTAACTAAGAGTGGAGAATCTTAACTTATTTCCTTTTTTAAATTAAAAAAAAAGAACCCCTTTATCGATCATTGCCAAATTTAATACCAACCTTCCTTGAATGATACTTTATCAATTAAAAAAAAATTTATTACTATAACAAAATTGTACAGATATTCGAGTAATTACGGAACGAGGCTAACGGAAAGAATGCCCGGAAGAGAGTCGTTCGTGTCGCGCTAGAATTCGCGTGTGTCGCCATCTGCCTCTAGGGAATAACTAATGCCAACACATTACATGCACCTTTGTTGTTTTTACTCTATACCAGTTGAACAAAGCGACGTAGACCAAAAATGTCCTTATAAATTTTGTAGCCAAGGGTTCACTTTTTACAACGGTATACCACATTTTACTAAAATTATTTGTTGTTAAAAATCGGCACTGAAAAAATAGTGACGACTTCGTCCCGGTCTCCCCTAATCTTTACATAACCTTTACGTAACGACAACACTCTTCAAGGTTATACTAATATTGCTATGTAATGTGTTACTTGAAACCTTGTAACGATGCACCCCGTGCGCTAAGCATCGTTCCCGGTTAACGACCGCCGGATGCCGCCCGACCGACGACCAGTCGGGCGAAGACCAGGGCGCGGTGCGCCCACATTTTAAATATAATTTTAAACGCACCGTGTGCGCGGGCCAAGCGCGGCACCAGTGCCTCCCGACGAGCGACGACGGCAGCCGAGCCGCCCCGAGGACGAGCGCGGCGCCGCGCCGCCCTACCACAGCGCGACGATCGGCGCTCCTCGCGAACCCGCCGCGCCGGGCGGGTATATAAACCGCCGCTCCGGCGAGAAAAAGACACTTCGTCAAAAAGCTCCGCTTCTTCCAGACGAAACCTATCCCGACTTCCAGGGAACACACCAAACGAGGTCCGGTGCTCCGAGCCTCGACTAAGAGCTCTCAGGTGTTCTCGCACTCCTTCAAACTTAACCCCGAAGGCACGGTTACGCGGGGTCGAGCGCGTTCGGCCTCGCAACGAGGGCTCTCGCTGCCGCCGCCTCCGGAAATTTTCCTACGCTACGCGTTCCTGCACGCATATCATCGCTATACCGCGACATCCGCGAGCCTCCAGGCATTATACCGCGTTCGTTGTTAAATACCGCGCCGTTATCAAGTGCAAGGGCACTACCTGTAAATATACCGCGTCCGCCTACATGTAATACGTCTAGGTAATATATCGAGCCCGTGGAATACGTCTATGTAACGCTACCGCGTTCGTTGTTAAATACCGCGCCGTTATCAAGTGCAAAGGCACTACCTGTAAATATACCGCGTCCGCCTATATGTAATACGCCTAGGTAATATACCGAGCCCGTGGAATACGTCTATGTAACGCTACCGCGTTCGTTGTTAAATACCGCGCCGTTATCAAGTGCAAAGGCACTACCTGTAAATATACCGCGTCCGCCTATATGTAATACGTCTATGTAATATACTGAGCCCGTCGAGTAACGATACCGCGTTCGTCATCAAGTGCATCCGCACTACCTTTTCGTTGCACATACCGCGTTCTGTTCGTCCCTGCGCACATACCGCGCTAACATCCCGCTTCGGGTATACCGAGTCCGCCGAATAGCGGGCTACCACGTCCGTTATTGAGTGCACCTGCACTGCCCCTTTCGTTGTATATATCGCGTCATTTCGAGTATATAATTCAACTGTGAATAAAACTACTGCATGTCTCACTAAATTGATTATTGTCTCTGGGCCTGTCATCGGACTCCTGATCCCGCACACCAGTCCGCGTTCGATAAAGTCAGGCCGTTACAACCTTACAACTTTTGTCTGAAACATTTTTTTGAAAATGCATAGTTTTCGTAAAATTTAAGGATTTCCATACTTTTGCCAAATTCTGTATATAAATTTATACAGTGTCGGTTTTATCTTCCGGTAAAATATTGCAACTGCATGTATCTGTAATTGCTTTGCAATATTACATTACAACTTGCAATATTGCACATTAATGCAATGCAACTGCAAGGTTAGCTGTATGGATTTTTAAAAATGACGTTTTTGTTCTTTTTCTATTTTTTGTTGTTTTTGAAGAAAGTAATTTTAAACTATTTTATTAATATGTATGTATGTATGTATGTATGTAAGTGTTTATTGTGTTTCCCCGCAGGGCTTACAAGGCGTTTTTTACCGAGGAACGTACCCAAACCTATTACATAGTTTTATCCCCTCCTGATCATTTACGACCTCACAAAACTTTTACTCCCCTCCCCATATTCCCCTTCTCCCTTCTTCCTCTTCTTCCGCTTCTTCTGCGACTCGTCTTTCCGCCTTCCTTCTTCCCGTCCTGCTCCTCCCTATTTGGTCCATTTTCTGTACCTCCTCTCCTTCTCTTCGTCGGATTCCATGAGCAGCTTCTCCTCCATCCCTTTTGAAATTTCTTCCTCCGACCTTCCTACTTTCCTGCGCACGTCTCTCTTCCCTTCTACTTTCTCCTCTCTCTCTATTCTCTCTCTCTATATCTCCTTTCCACCGACTTATCTTCGTGGATCTTTACCCCAACCCTATTACCCACCTTTTTCTTCGCCTCCAACACCCGCCACTTCTCCTCCTCGTCTCCCAGTTTGACCAAGATCGTCAACCACGCACCTCTCTGCCCCAGAACTACCACATCCCTTGTTGTCACCTTCACCTTCAGTCCTTCTGTGAAGAGCTCTTTCACCTTGTCCCAGTTTGATTTCTTCCCTCCCCGCTTCTCCTTCTCAACCCTTATTATGACGTTCTTCTTTCTTAGTTCCTCCTTGCTCCCTTCGTCCACCCCCGCCCACCATTTCTTCTCTCCCTCCTCACTCTCCTCGCTGTCCGCCCTCTTCCTTTTGCCTCCACCTTGCTCCAATCTCTCAACTTTTCTCTCCAATCTCCTTATTTTCTCCTCCATCTCCTCCATCCTCTCGTCCTTCTTTCTATCGTCCTCCTTCTTCTCCTTCACCAACTTTCTTACCTTCTCCTCCACCATCCTTTTCACCGCTTCTGCTATTACTCTCCCCTCTCGCTCTATCCTGGATCTGAAAGCGTGAGCCTATTACTTACTTCTCCCTTTCTCTATCCTCCTCTCTCTCCCCGCTCCTTCTTTCCTCCCCTCTCTCCTCTTTCCTCCTTGCCTCTTCCTTCTTCCAGCTCCTCCACCTCCCTTTTCCTTTTCCTTCTATCCTCTTCTAGCTCTATCATCCATTCCTCCCCTCCCCCTTCTTCATCCAATACCCATCCCACCGCTTCCTGCCAGCTACCGTTTCCTGATTTCCAACTTCTACATTCTTCCCATATATGCTTCCATGATTCCTCCCCATACTCACACACCCTACATTTCTTCTTCTCTTCCCCTTCCCAATATCTGTTCTCTTTCACCTCATTCCCTAATGTAAACCTCGCTACCCTTCTCCATCTACTCTCTCCCCATCCCTTCTTCAAATATCCCGGAATACCCCCTCCTTTTATTCATTTATACCATTTATTATACTTTGACTTCTCGATCTTTTCCCATCTTTCTCTCCTCTGCCTCTCCTTATCTCCCCCAACCAGCTTACAAAACCAATCATCTCCGTCTTCTCTCAATTTTTCCAATTCTTCTAACTCCACTTCTCTTTCTTCGAAGAACTTCCCTCTCTCTCTTTCCCAACTCGAGCCTGCTTTCCTTTCTCTCTCCTTTCTTTTCATCTCTTCCCAACACCGCCTCGCCAATTTGCTTCCTCTACCCTCCTCTAACTTTTTCTCAAATCTCCATGCTCTCATCCCTGCTCTCCCTCTTATCTTCTCCCTTTGCAACTCTTCCCTAACAAGGTACCACGGTGTTTTCTCGTCCACTCCTAAGACCCATCTAATATACCTTTCTTCCATCTTTTCCATCCCTTCTTTTTCTCTCCATCCCCATATTTCTGCTCCATATCCCATCACCGTCCACACCAGCCTATCAAACAACCACAGTCTTTTTCCCCAGTTTTTCTCAAACCGTCTCTTCCTTATCCCCCATACCTTTCCCATCACCGCCGCCGTTTTCCTAATCCTTTCCTTTACCTGCGCTTCCTGTCCTCCGTTTTTTTGAAACACATAACCCAGCTATCTAAATTCCTTTACCTCTCCTAATTCCTTTCCTTCCCATTTCCATCTTTTTTTACTGTTCCTCCCTTCTCCCTTCCTAAACCTCATTATTTTCGTTTTCTCCACATTTAACTCCAGTCTTTTCTTCCGTAAGTACTTCTCTAATCTTTCTAACATACTCTTCATTTGCTCCTCGTCCTCTGCGATTAGCACTACATCGTCAGCATATGCCAGAGTATATACCCTCTTATCTCCTGACATTATTCCTCCCTATTTTACCCTGCCCATTTTTTTCTCCATATCCGCTAGTAACACGTTAAACAATAACGGGCTTAGCGGGCACCCCTGTCTTACCCCCCTCCCCGTCCAGAATGCCTCTCCTATATCGTTACCTACCCTTACTCTACTTCTCGTCTCCCTCAGCAACTCCTCCGTCCTTCTCACCAGCCCTTCCCTTATTCCTCTTTCCCTTATTGCTTTTACTAGCACCTCCCTGTTTACCGAGTCAAATGCCGCCTTAAGGTCTACGAAACATGCTATTAACTTTCCCCCTTTCTTCTCCAGCCTCCTATTCACCAAGTAGTTTAAAACATAGATATTATTTACAGTTCCCATTCCCCTTCTGAAGCCCGTCTGATTATGTGGTATAATTCCTTTCTCCTCTAGCTCCTCTCTTAACCTTTCCGCAATAATGGCCGTGTACACCTTGTACAGTGACGACATTATTGTCGCCCCTCTGTACTCTTCTACTTTTTTTCTTTCCCCTTTCTTTACGATTGGGACGATTAATCCCTCTCTCCAATTCTCCGGCCAACCTCCCCCCTTCCATATTCTGTTTATATATCTCCATGCCCAAGTCTCCAACTCCTTCCCCCCATATTTCCACACCTTACCTGGTATCCCATCCCTTCCCATTGCTTTTTCATCCTTTAACTTCCTTATTGTCCTTCTCATTTCTTCTATGCTTATCTCCTCTTCTTCCTCTCCTTCCTTTTCTTCCCTCCTCTTATCCTCTTCCATCCTCACCCTCCCCTCTACTCCACCTAACAGCTGCATAAAGTATTCTTTCCATTCTTCCTTCTCAATCCCTTCCTGGATTCCTCTCCTCTTTCTTCTCTCCCTATTTACTATCTCCCATACCTCCGACTCTCTCCTTGCTTCCATCGCCCTTCTCTCCCATCTCAGATTTTTCTCCTCCTTTTTCCTCTTACACAGCTCCTTAAACTCTTTCCTCCTTTCTCTGTATGTATTGCCCTCTTCCTTACCTTTTCTCCATTCTCTCAGTTTTCTTCTTGTTTCCTTCTTTGCTTCTCTGCATTCTTTGTCCCACCACCCCACTTTTTTATTCTTGCTTCCCTTCACCTCCTTTTCCACCCCTATTATTGCCTCCACTATTCTCGTTTCCATTTCGTCCCATTCCTTATTTATCTCTTCCTCTTTCTCTTTTACTTCCCCTATTCTTTTTTCGAACATCTTTACTCCTTCCTCATTCCACACTCCCTTGTTTCTTTTCTTCCACTTTCCCCCTCTGTCCTCCTCCATGCTCCCCCATACCGCCATTTCCAAGGGATGATGGTCTGAGTCCACTCTATCCCCCACCGTCATGCTCTCGATTTTCTCCCTTTTCTCTCCATCCCCTATCACATAGTCTATCACTGTTTCCCTTTTTCCTCCCGTAAATGTAAATTCCCCCTCCTCATCCCCTCTCACATTCCCATTGAATATCTCCCACCCTCTCTCCTCTACACATTTCACCAGCAACCTCCTCTCTCTATCCATATTTTTATCTTTTGATTTTCTTCCTCCCTCCCTCAGCCCTCTCCCTTCCTCCTCCTCTACTCTCCCCCCTTCCTGCCCCGTCCTTGCATTGAAATCTCCTCCAATTATCGTAAATCTTCCTTCCTCTTTCTCTTCCATAAAATGCCCTAGTTCCTGTAAGGTCTCCTCCATTCCCTCCTTCTTTGCATACACCCCTATAATCTTCCAGTTCTCGTCACCTATCCTAACCTTTCCCACTATCATTCCCTCCTTGTCAATTTCCATTTCTGTTCCCTTCTCTTTTAACCCCTTTCTTATTCCTATTATCATCCCTCCTATTGCTCTTCTTTCCCGCCATTTGCACTCCCCATTCATATCCTGTTGGCATCCTCCCCCTTATTCTTTCCCAGCCCTTTTCTCCTATCCAGGTCTCTATCAAGACTATCACATTTTCTTTCTTTAGCCCCTCCCAAAAACTATCTTATTAATATAAATTACTATATTTTTATTAAATAATTTATATAAATAAAAAATACATTTATATATATATATATATATAAATAAGAAATGCAATTTAAATATATAAATTCCGTATAACACTATATGTAAATCCAACCTCCACGCGATACACTTTGCGTAATGCTAATTTCGGCAGTACTGTAACTTTCAAGTTCTATATCTCGAAAAGTACTTAATGAAAAAATACTTTACTATAGTATTTTGAAAAACTGTTAAGGTAAAAACTACATGAATATATAATAAATAATTTTAAATTTGTAATAAAAAAGAATTCTAAGGTAATTACGTGACTTTGACAATACTATTCAACTTTATATTAATATTTCTATGTAACGTGTCACTTAAAACTTCACAACTTTTATATATAATATTTTTTTTGAAAATGCGTAGGTTTCGTAAAATTAGGGGTTTCGACACTTTTTATACGCTCTGTATATTCTATATGTCAAATTCAAGAAAAATTCTTTGAGAAAAGAAATTTGAAGTTAATATGTCATGATTTTTTCTGTTTATTACTTATAGGTCTTAGTGGTTTAACTACGACATCAGTACAGGGTAGTATCGTACACGGTACACCGGCGCAGCCACCAGCCACACCTTTAGATTTAAGTCCACTTAGACATCATAGATCACCTGCCACTACTCCTGTAAGTTACTCCCCCAGCAATAGTCCAGCATTGGATATGATACAAGAAGAACATCCTGTAGAAATATCAAGGGTATGTAATACTTTATAAATAATGCGGAGTAATTTATTTTAGACACCTATCTTAAATATTTTTAAAACAGTACATTTAACAAAGAAAAGTTTTAAACTAGAAAAAGAAACTCCAAAAAAGAACCGGATTTCCGGGTATCCTAGTACTTGCCCGCTCACCCGATACCCGTTGTATACGGTATATGGAATCGGTTCCGCGAGTACCGGGATAATTCGGGTACTCGTACTATGCTGGTACCCGCACAATGCAGCTACCTGTCTCGATGCGGATTGCAAAATAATAAAACAAATTCTCACACGCTTCAAAAATTATATATAAAATATATAGAAAAATGCTTTTATATTAAATTTTGTAGTTTTTTATAATTTAGTTTATCAGAATAGAATAGAGTAATGAAATAATCGAAGAAGTAAATAAGCTAATCGTTAGAAGGACCAAAATCCATGGTCGAAAAAAGCATTTTGATGATTCTGACCAAAATCAATGGCCGTATTGTCATGACGATTATAATGATAGCCAGTAGGGTTGATTAAGGGGATCCTAAAGTGGCAGTCGTTACCGACATTTAGTTAAATACATACAACTTTTAATTGGCTTTACGGAATTGCAAAACTCTTTTATGGAATTAAAGTACGTACAAAAATGAAGAGCGCTATAGTCGAATTTATATCAAAAAAGCAAAAACATTGAAATTTTGGACACACAGAACTGTCACTGACGACAATATTTGCTTAATACAAAAATACTGCAGTTTATATATACAAAATTAGATACAAAATTAGATAAATTAGTAGGAAAAACATGTAAGAACAATATCGTGCAATTAAAACTAAGATTAAAAGCCTAAACAAAAATTGCATGCTTTTAACTTTTATGCAAAAGCACATGCAGGTTGATAGAATAAGCAATATTGCGTGCAGCACAGTATAACCAGTATGTTCACTCTCTGTCGGCACCTTTGATCTATTGGTTTCCGATTTTCCGCCATGTTTTTCAGTGTACCATTGACGTATCAACGGTTAAAGGGCCCCGGGTTATACTTACAAGTAACACTACCCAAATGTCATACGCCGATTTTTTTGAAACTGTGCACACATGTAGAACTTCAAAAAATATTTGTGTCGTGTTTTTTTATTTTTGGGTTACACGACAGTTTCCCGAAAAAGTAAAGGGGATAACGTTGGTACTAACGAAGATACTTAGGCAACACAATTTAATTTTTGTAGATTAGTAGCACCGCGTAAGTAGTAATCTGTTAAGTTAGAGGAAGCCTTTTTCAAAATATACGCGCACGAATACAAAATAATCAAACCTATTTGACACATGCGTGATAATGAAAGGACAGTATTTGTTATTTGTTTTAAAACTTCTATGTAATCTTCGGTATTTCTATTTTCCATTATATATTATTTTAGCCGTCGCTCGTTATTCGTTAAAAAGTTATTAATAAACAAAAAGTTTGGAAAATATAGCAGCTATTTTGAGTATTGGAAGGCATAAATAACTAATATATATATATGTCGAAATAGTTCACGCGGTTCACGCATACACTTTCCACGCGAAACGAGGTGCCACATGGGTTCATGACGCGCTTTACAAGCTCGTTTAAGTACATGCGTGGAATTTATCCTCTGACTATCCTGACTATATTAAATTGTAGATGTTATATGCATATACACACACACACACACACGCACGCACGCACGCACGCACGCACGCACGCACGTGCGTATTTTTTGGGGGAACCAAAATTTTTGTTTTTTTTTAGCTCATTTTTTAGCTGAGGGGTTAGTCATTCATTTTTTATCAACATTCGCCGAGTTATTGCGAAAAAACGAAAATTTTGGTTCTCCCGAAAAATAAGATTTTCTCGGTTTTTTGCATTTATCTCGTTTCGATTAATAGATAGCACTTTCTCGCTCCTGAGAAAGTTGTAGGGCTTGAAAAAACGAAGAAAATGAGCGGTGACTCGTTCCGATTCGTCAAAAATTGGTTCCCCGTCCCCTCCTCAAAAAGCTCTGGGTCTCATGATACGACAACTCAAAAATAAGCTTTTTTAAACACCCCCAACACGCCTAAAAGGAATAAAAAAGTTTGCATCACTTTCATAGCAAAATGTCTAATTTGACTGGCTTATGCATGGGGAGGGGGGTGCAGGGGAGCAAAATCCCTCCGCCCACGCATGTACTTAAACGAGCTTGTAAAGCGCGTCATGAACCCATGTGGCAGCTCGTTTCGCGTGGAAAATGTATGCGTGAACTATTTTGACATATAGGAAAATAATTTATATATATATGCAACGTAATTGGTGAAGTTGTTAGACCAATTCTTTTAATTCTCACAATATAAATTATTTACTGAAAAGGAAAATTAAAAATAGAAAAGGAAATAAAATATTTATAATTGTATTTTCTTTTTTCCTATTAGTTTTGATAATTTGTACAAAATTAACAATAATAGAAAATAGAAATACCGAAGATTACATAGAAGTTTTAAAACAAATAACAAATACTGTCCTTTCATTATCACGCATGTGTCAAAAAGGTTTGATTATTTTTTATTCGTGCGCGTATATTTCGAAAAAAGCTTCTTCTAACTTAACGGATTACTACTTACGCGGTGCTACTAATCTGCAAAAATTAAATTGTGTTGCCTAGGAATTTTCGTTAGTACCAACATTATCCCTTCTACTTTTTCGGGAAACTGTCGTGTAAGTCAATCCTTTAGGCCATGCACGTTAATTTTTTGTAAAAATACAGGTCAGAAAACCCTGAAAACTCCTAGAGATAGTATTTTGGTGCAAAAACTATTCGGAATAACGTACATAGAGTTGAGAAGGTTAATATTTTGAGGGTAGTCCCTATTATACTCTTAAAACGCTTTATGAGCAAAAATAAAAAAATACGACACATATTTTTCGAAGTTCTGCATGTGTACACAGTTTCAAAAAAATCGGCGTGTGACACTTGAGTAGTGTTATTTGTTAAATGTGCAAAAAAACTGTGTACATTATTCACTCTTATTAGGAATGGCCTAGGCAGAAATACACAAACAATTATAGAAATAAAAGTGATTAATGAAATTGCTGGAATAGCAATGTTTCGATGAATTGCTCGAATGCTAATTATATTTGAAATAACTATTATAAATTATGAGATTAAAGTGGAAATTATAAAAAAATAGTCCGATTATTATTTGTCGTTAAAGATTTTATATTCGTGGTAAAGTTTAATTAAAATTAATAATGCAAAGCAATATAATTTTTGTAAACTTATATTTATTGTCTATGCAGCGGTATTTGTTAAATACATTTACCTGTATACATTTTATGTATTTACATAAAGGTAAAAAAAGGCGCCAAGTACACGTATAGTAGTGTATATGTTGTTACCTAAAAAAAAGAAGAAAGTGGTAGTATTATACCTCGAAAAAACCTAAGTAACAAGTGGTAGATCTTTATATCTCGAAAAATCTCGAAAAAATTTAAGCAGTAGTATCTTTATTTCCGAAAAATTATAACCCAAGTGATACACGTCACAAAATTAAGTTACCTTATCAAAAAGAAGAGTCGCGCTTCAAGTGATCTATTACAATTACAAAAAAGAAATGATATCTCTTTAAATTAGAGCGCCAATTACAGAGAGAACATGTATATTGCCTCAAAAAATAATTGTTGCACTACTTTGAAAAATCTTTACATTGTGTAAATTAGAAAAGAATGTATAATAACAATTTTATAAGATTAAAAAATTTTATTTAAATTTAACAAGGGAATACAAGATATTTAAATACAAAGTTATTTACATGTGTATTTTTTAATGGCCACAAATAATTACAGAGGTAACAGTACAAAATAAAAATATTTTATTAAAATACATAAATTTTTCTTGTAAAAAAACTTGGCGCTGCTAGACCTCGAAATTTTAAATAAATAAATAAACTTATTCTATACTTAATTATAAGCCGCATTATCCGCCGTCCGCGTAGTCACGCTCACCCATATCACTCACTCCCACATCCACGCTGATAATCATTTAATATTACTCCCATCGCATTCTTCTCTGAATTATTTTTATTTATTGTTGTCCTTATTTATTTAAAATTTCGAGGTCTAGCAGCGCCAAGTTTTTTTACAAGAAAAATTTATGTATTTTAATAAAATATTTTTATTTTGTACTGTTACCTCTGTAATTATTTGTGGCCATTAAAAAATACACATGTAAATAACTTTGTATTTAAATATCTTGTATTCCCTTGTTAAATTTAAATAAAATTTTTTAATCTTATAAAATTGTTATTATACATTCTTTTCCAATTTACACAATGTAAAGATTTTTCAAAGTAGTGCAACAATTATTTTTTGAGGCAATATACATGTTCTCTCTGTAATTGGCGCTCTAATTTAAAGAGATATCATTTCTTTTTTGTAATTGTAATAGATCACTTGAAGCGCGACTCTTCTTTTTGATAAGGTAACATAATTTTATGACGTGTATCACTTGGGTTATAATTTTTCGGAAATAAAGATACTACTGCTTAGATTTTTTCGAGATTTTTCGAGATATAAAGATCTACCACTTGTTACTTAGGTTTTTTCGAGGTATAATACTACCACTTTCTTTTTTTTTTAGGTAACAACATATACACTACTATACGTGTACTTGGCGCCTTTTTTTACCTTTTTTTAAAAAAGGTAATTTTGTGCGGATATCACGCCTTTTTGTAGTATATTACGCATTGTATAAACAGTATGTACAGGATAAAGCTATTTGGAGGTATAATACTACCACTTTGTTTTTTTCGAGGTTATTTTTACGTCAGACATAATTTTAATTCATCCCATTTTTATTATGTCTAGACATAATTTTAATTCAGCGATTTTTATTATGTCATGACATAATTTTCATTCTGCCGCTAGGGAAATTTTAAGTCGATTGTTATGAATCAAGCTTGAATTTAATATTTAGGTGTCCCAGGTTGCCGATGACGAGGTCCACATAGCGCGCTCTATAGTTTTCGGTGTCTAGGTGTATTAATACCTTGAATTCGATGGCCACGTGTTCCAAGTTGCCGATGACGAGGTCCACATAGTGCGCTTCGTAGTTTTCGGTGTCTACATGTATTAATACTTCAAATTCGATATCTACGTGTCCTACATTAGGTGCGTTCAGCCGATACTTTGCTAGCCTAGCAATCGTGAACAGTCGCTCGTTTTCGCTCGTTTCCTCTTTTTTGACCTACTGGATTAAAAAGAGAGAAAACGGGCAAAAACGAGCGACTGCTCACGATTGCTAGGCTAGCGGAGTATTGGCTGAACGCACCCATTCAGATTTATAGTTATTAATACACCTAGACACCAAAAACTATGAAGCGCACTATGTGGACCTCGTCATCAGCAACCTGGGACACCTAGACATCAACTTCAAGGTATTAATACACGTAGACACCGAAAACTACGGAGCGCAATATGTGGACCTTGTCATCGGCAACCTGGGAACCTAAACATTGAATTCAACATATTATTACACCTGGACACCGAAAACTACGAAGCGCACTATGTGGACCTCGTCATCGGCAACCTAGGACACCTAGACATCAAATTCAACGTACGATTACACCTGGACACCGGAAACTATGAAGCGCACTATCTGGATCCCGTCATCGGCAACCTGGGATATGTGGACATCGAATTCAACGTATTATTACACCTGGACACCGAAAACTATAAAGCGCACTATCTGGACCTCGTCATCGGCAACCTGGGATACATAGACATCGAATTCAAGCTTGAGTCATAAGAATCGACTTAAAAATTCCCTAGCGGCACTTTCTGCCAAGCGTAGAGAACCTTCTTTTCCGTTGACTCAATATTTATTATATATATACCTAATTTACCTAAATAGAAATCTTCCTCCTGACCGATAAGTCTATCGACCTAATTTCGAAATACGCGCGCGATATCGAAACTGGCGATACCTGCGCCGCCAGCGTCGAAAAAGTGAAAGTAACGTTTCTGATTATGACGTCATCATATAACGTCGGCGTTAGAAGTAGAAGAAGAAGAAGTATCTTAATAAAAAATTTTCGCATTTGGACTTTGCGTCGCAATATCTCCGCTCGTAGGGCACGTAGCGGAATATTATGAGAGAAACCCCCCCCTAATTGGACCCCAAGCTATCGATCAAGCCTACTTAGAACTTGATTCGTTCACTCGTTATCGAGATCTCAACATCTCGGGTACTCGCAACCCGTCGCGTCGCGTAAAAGAGTCACGGGTCGGTCTCGCTCCGCGTGTACTTGGCGCGAGACACTACCGTGTCTCTTGATACGGCGGTATTCATTCGTGTCTCCAAATAATCATTTTATTTGGGTTATTGGATGATCGAAAGTTATGATTTATAAATTTTAACGTGTAATATAACCGCATTCTAAAAAATAATTTTTTTAAGTATAAATGTGGGAAACTGCTGCATGGGTGCTTAAATGTTGTTAGTTCAGTCTCTGTTAATAATTTTTGTATAACATTTATTTGTAGAACAATATTTTAAAAGTGCTCATTGAAAATCGCTTTCAACGAGCACACGTAAAAAATAAAATTATTATGTGGCAATTTTAAATTCCTGAAATTTGAATTTTGGTTTCGGTATGCCTAAAAAAAGAAAAAAATTGTCGAATCTTCAAATTCTACGTGATCGATACTGTATCCTTCGCTAATTGTGCATGAATGTTTCTTTAAACATTTACGAATCAAAAAACCGCATATATAACGAATTGAATTTTTTTTCAACTAAATCGAACTTTTGATAATCAACATCATCCGGCATAAATTCATTAAAAAGTCCGCTTTCACTTTTTTCTTTAATTTCTTTGATTTCATCTTGATTCCATTTGTTTAGATCTAATAAGATATTGTTAAAATCATTCTCGCAGTTTTTGTTCCCCGTATTAAAGAAATTGTGAAATGGTAATTTTCTGAATGCTCGAATGAACGGCAGAAGGGTTCGAACAGTTTCCTTCTAAACGAATTTTTCCAAAAAAGTTTTTTATAGGATCTTGATTTAATCTCCTTGTTTGCACAGAATCAAATTCTTTTTCTTTGAGGCATTCCCATAATTGCAGCATGCCTGAAATAATAACTTTCCAACTATGGATAAACTTTATTTGATTTGTCATGTTTTGACCATCGTGATTAATAATTATTAATGAATCAAAAAACTAAACATTTTTTTTTTGAAAACGTGAGCGTGCAATTTTTCTCCCTTATATTTCGTGGTAAAATTTAATACGTCAAGAAGTTTATCCATTTTGTCTATGAAAGTTACTACCGTTCCAATTGCCTCAGGTGATATTTTCCCAAAATGCATATTTGTACTTATACCTGCCACCACAGATTGACTAAGAAGCTGAGTAGCTAATCGAGTTTTCATTTTTTGGAATGGACCTGGATTTACATGAAAGTTAGTTAATTTTGGTGCCAACCTGAACCTCATTACTTTATCGAGCTCATAAAATTGGCTTACGTAGTCTATCTTAGCAAAAAATTGGCCAAACATGAAAGTATATTTTAAAAACATATTTCGCGTTGCCTTCATCTCAAAGGCGGCACATATCGAATAGGAAAAATATCTTGCGGTCGTTTAGCGTAAAATATGGGGTATCAAGCGTAATTCTTAATTCATTTGCGAGCTGCTTATTTTTAGGACCTATATATCACACACTACGGCATCAACTGTTAAATCAATATTTTGCAATTGAAAAATACATTGAGCGAGTAATTATTTGAGAACTGCAGTTGAACAAGCTGTATTCGAAAGTTCGTAGGTTGTTTCTAATCACCAAAAATACTTCTTGCAATAAAGACGCATGAAAATTTTCCTGGTTGAAATTGCTTTTCATTGCCACTATCATGAAAACCGATAAATTCATCAGTCTTTGTAACATAATATAAATGACATTTTAATGACATTTCATCAAAGCATATTACGTAAATTTTTTCAGACTCTTGCATAGTTGCAATGGTCAGTAAATTAAACACGTTTTGATTTATGCCGTTCGTAATAGAAATATTAAATGTCATTCTATTGAGAGTTGTTCTACTTGGCAAATAAAATATCGATGACAAAGACCTGTACGCTCTTGGCCCTTTAAAATACAAATTCATGCATAATCGTTTAAATTGTAGGGAATACCTCCGACCTCGGGCTTGTTTCTTGTCAGATAATACTTGTTCTCTTACGAACATTGCTATTTGCGGTGGCAAAAATTTTTCACAGGCCTCCAAAAATTGATCTTTGGTTACATGTACCATTTTTTTATTATTTTATGCAAAGCAACATTTTTTTTTGTTATTATTCTATTTTCTTTTTTTAGCATTCTATTTTCTGCTTGTGCCTTTAATTTTCTCGGAGTATGAGCAGACAAATCGTTAGTGGTTTGAGTAACTTTATGAATACTTTGATTCAGTAGCGGTTGGAGTCCTTTGTGGTCCCTAACACCACTGGACCCTGCGGTAACTGCAATGTTAGGATCTGCCATACTGCTGTTTGCTGAAAGGACGATGATATAAGACTGAAGAGAATTGGCGATGATGTTTACTGGTTCCAATTCGACATTGTATTCCGCTTGTACATCATGCTCTGCAGAAAGCTGCAACCTTTCTTCCTCTTCCACCGAATGAGTGGTTTGTCAAATGCCAGATGAAGTGTTAGTTTTTACATTTGCACAATTCTGAAATCAGATTTCATAAAGATCACGTCTATCAGGATCAAACCGCTCTTTACATGCTGAATTGTTACAAAGACAATGGCAGTAACAGTCTTAAAACTAAAAATAAATGATAAATTTAATTCATTTTTCTTTTCATTATTTGACAAACACCATTCATGGTCAATTCCAGAGCGGAAGAAAAATGAATTAACTTCATCAGCTGTAGCATATTTATTAACTCAATTCTTTTACTCTTTAATTGACCATTTCTTTACTTACGTTATTCCGATTATTTTTTAAGTTTTCATCCAAATTGAGAGTTGGTTGAGCCAAAGGAAGCAAACAGTTTTTTAAATTATTTGCATACATTCGGTTCTCAAAGTGGCCGCTACAAATTCTATTGCTGGAATACACATGTTCTGGTGTGTTTTTTTTTTTTAAGATTCTCTTGACGACACGCAATTGCCCACTGTTTTAACCTAAAATTATTAAACTTTTGTATTATAATTTATATTATTTATGATTTAAAGGAAAAAATTGTTCTGTAACATGTTGTACAAAGTCTTGACATGTACAAATCTTTCGTCATCCTTAGGGAAAGTAAAGAAATGGAAATTTGAGTTCTTGCTCGTATTTTGACAGTCTCGAACGCTGCAAATTTTTTAACTTCTGTTTTTATTCATTTTTGCGACACACTGATTAACGAATTTTTAATTTTTGCGATACCACCGAAAATTTGACCGCTGTGGCGTCACACCGACTTTGCACTACCACATTTACAAAAATCCTCTGATTGGTGGCACCATCGAAAATGGCGATGCGCAGTACGGATCGGCACAAACCATAAGAAAGTGTTGAGGGTGCCATTATATGGAGCGCGGAAACGCGGAAACGCGGAAGCGCGGAACAGAGTAGTAACTAGATTCCGCGTTTCCGCGAGTTGAGTCCCGCACGTTTGAACGGAAAAGCGGAATAATCCACTATTATCATCGTGTATGTATGTACCCTGACTTGCATAAGATACTTCATAATAACCATCAACATGATGTTTGGATCTATAATATTATACTGCCACTTTTATAAAATAATAAAGTAATCGAAGCTTTCTTTTTTAATGTGATTAGACAGCTCCGAAATTTGATGGAGTATACTGTATCCGCGTTGACAACGGATTTTGACGCGTTCGTTTCGCGAGTTTGTTTCTCCTTATATTACATGGAGCACAATTTGCGCGGAAAAGCGGAACAGTATAGTGACAAATAGACATTTGTATTTATTTCTCAAAATTGTGTTCACTTAAATTAATCATTGCAATTTTTATTAATATGCTTATCGTTTCAGCTTATCTATTGAATACAAGCATTTTAATCAATAAATACCGTTAAAAATTAATATTTTATAATTCTCCGTTCCGCTTTTCCGCTCAAAATATGCTCCATGTAATATAAGGCATTCAAATCAGATGGAACGGATCGACGGAAATCTAGTAAATTTTGTCTTCCGCGTTTCCGCGTTTCCGCGTTTCCGCGCTCCATGTAGTGGCACCCTGAGTGAACATACTGTTATACTGTGCGTGTAGCAAGAGATGGCGCAGCCATCGGACAAGAAAAGACGTATAAATATCTCACTAGACAAGGATATAGATATATAGATAACATAGAAAATAGAAAAAGGATTAGAAATGTTGACATTATCAACATCGTCGGAGTTCGGCCTTCGCTATAGGATCCCCTTGAAGTCTTTACCGCTAATTAGGTTTTTTCAGAAATTAATTTATAAAAAGATTTATAAACATGCACTTGCTAGCATTATTTGTAAATAAGCTTATGTTAATGCAAATTTTAAACATTTCTTAATATTTTTTATTTTCTTTAAAACTTCTTTACAAATATGTTAATCTAATATATTTAAGTAAATTTTGTGAGAAATAAAATATAAAAATTAAAATTACTTGAGATCAATATTTATTTCATTATTTGCTTAGGCAGATTTTTTATTATTCTATTTTTTTAGAAAATTTTTTTTTTAACTGTAAATGTACAGTTATGAGATTTAATTCGGTCCCTTAACTGTGATCATTGACTTACTTATTTAATCGCTAAATATAATATATTGGATTGATAATGAGAAGAAACCGAATTAAATCTCGTTATTGTATATTATAATGATATGTTATATAAAATTGTTGATTTCTTATATAGAATTAATAAAAGGAACAAAATAATGTCTTACTTTTGTGGAAGTTCAAAATTTTATTTAAATATTGTGACATAATTCTGTTATGATCATTTTAATATAACTTAATATAATTTGGTAATTATGCATAAAAAGACCTCACCTGCCAATGACCTTGACATATGTTGTCAAGCAGCGACTTCTCGCGAAATAAAGTATTCTCTTAGTCTAAGATCCCGACCTACATCGACTTTCACCCATCTGTTTTCCTAATAAAAGGTATTTTTTATCAAACATAATGAATAAACAAACAAATTGTGGATGGGTTGCCTAATTAAATCAGCTCAAGGCTACCTTTAATTAAAAATAATTTAATTAAATTTTTTTTTATTTCTTATACACTCATTTGTATTCTCAAAACCAAAACATTCAGTACCAATCGAAAGTACAAAGCATAAGTAGAAAGTAAAAGTTAGGTTGCCTATCGTTTACTGCTCCCCGGGTTGCCAGGTATAAACAGGTGAGTTGGTATTACTAATTTACACTCATCTGTATTCTTTAATTGACCTATACAAAAAATAAAGATAATTTTATTGCGAACACAGTGGTATTAGGTTGCTTAAGCAAAATCGATCAAGACTTGCGGTTGCCGCGCTTTAAAATCCGAATATTTGAGTAAGCGAGCGGGGTGCGACAGAGAAGTGCTGAACGTACTATTCTATGCAATAGAGGAGGACGCAGCATAGCAGTTGTGCGTGAAGTAATTGCCGAGTGAAAAAGAGTGCGCATGCTCTTTTCACCGTGCGATAGAGAAAGACAACTCTATCGCTTAAAATTTTTTTTGGAGTAAATAACATAAAAATAATTTCTAATATAAAAATGTATAACATAACAATAATATACAAGTAATATTAACTTACCTTTCAATTTTATCTATTTTATTAATAAAACCGAGTAAATAAATAAATATTTCAGAAAACGATAAAAAATTAATAACACATTTATTGTTATAGTAAAAAAATAATCTATACCATATTATATAAAATTCTTACGGGTGGTGTGTGTTTGAACGTTATTAACTTGAAAACTATTGGGCCGAATTTTTACCACAAGTATATAAAACAGGGGTAGAATTTCCCGGGGAGTACTATAAACTGTATAGTTTTTCGTTACCGATCTTTTTTGGAATCGGTATCCAAAATTCTTCCAATTTTTCGGGAAATAATTGACCGAATCTTAAAAACAGGGATAGAATAATTTAATATAATTATAATAATAATTTAATAATAATTTAATTTTACATTAATCTACCAATTTATCGATTTAGTTAAAACCGATTCAAAAATTTTATTAATTGTTCGAGCGATAGAGTTGTCTTTCTCTATCGCACGGTGAAAAGAGCATGCGCACTCTTTTTCACTCGGCAATTACTTCACGCACAACTGCTATGCTGCGTCCTCCTCTATTGCATAGAATAGTACGTTCAGCACTTCTCTGTCGCACCCCGCTCGCTTACTCAAATATTCGGATTTTAAAGCGCGGCAACCGCAAGTCTTGATCGATTTTGCTTAGGCAACCTAATACCACTGTGTTCGCAATAAAATTATCTTTATTTTTTGTATAGGTCAATTAAAGAATACAGATGAGTGTAAATTAGTAATACCAACTCACCTGTTTATACCTGGCAACCCGGGGAGCAGTAAACGATAGGCAACCTAACTTTTACTTTCTACTTGTGCTTTGTACTTTCGATTGGTGCTGAATGTTTTGAGAATACAAATGAATGTAGAAATAAAAAAAAATTTAATTAAATTATTTTTAATTAAGGGTAGCCTTGAGCTGATTTAATTAGGCAACCCATCCGCGATTTGTTTGTTTAATCATTATGTTTGATAAAAAATATCTTTTATTAGGAAAACAGATGGATGAAGGTCGATGTAGGTCGGGATCTTGTACTATCTGCTTTAACAAAAAGACTTCAATTTATCAACAATTTATATTACTGCTTAATGTTGTGTTTTGGTAAAGCAGCAACTTTCACGCGAAACGAGATATTCTTTATTTAAATAAAAAAAGACGTAATATTGGTCATTTATGCCTCTCAATACTGAAAATAGCTGCTATATTTTCCAAACTTTTTTTGTTAATAACTTTTTAACGAATAACGACCGCCGGCTAAAAACTTCTGAAGGTCACTCAGGAGGGTGACCTTGACAACATATGTCAAGGTCAAGGTCATTGACAGGTGAGGTCTTTTTATGCATAATTACCTATAATTTTATTGAGTTAAATTTAACTCAAAGAAAAACATTAATATTTATATTTCTTTATATCAATATATAATAATAGCCACTAAGTATCGATGATTTTCTTGTTTCTTTTTTTTCGAAAAAAAGAGAGTAACGGATAAAAAATTTGTAATATGCTGTAGTACCGCATAATCTTACTTGAAATGTTTAATTTTTAGTTTTGATATGTTTACAGGTACCACCACAAATTTCAGTAACAGATGTTCTTGGAGGACAAGTGACGTTAATTAGTTGCTCGCCATCTCCATCTCCATCGCCTGATTCACTTGAAGATGCATTACCTCATTACAACACTCTTCCGAGTTTTATTATTTCAGAGCCGTGCGATCCTTCGAGACCTAGTATAACACGCGGTATCGGTAGACCGCACAATACGATACCTACCGAAGTCGAGGTTCCTTTATCCGATGAGTCAAGCAGATTAAATTCCGAAACTATATTAGGTCGTGTCAAACAAATAATAGATGCAAGAGCGCCACCGAAAGGTTTTATATTTTCAAGAGAAGAAGTGGAAGGTAGTGGACTTAGTTTAGAATATCCCGGTGGCGTACAAATTGAACTTAGGGTATGCGAATCGGAGGAAAGAGAAGCGAAGGGAATAAAGATGCGTAGGATTAGTGGGGACCAATTGCAATATAGTCAACTTTGTCAGCAATTGATTTCATGTATTACTGTTTGACGACAACCAGCATGTAATATAATATGTTTTTATACATTACGTTACATTCCTAGTGTAACATACACTATTCATCACAGTATTGCACACGTTGCATATACACAAATGGTATTTTTAAATTACCTTCATTCTTCATATATATAATAACATTACTGTGTTATTATATTCGTGTAACATTCAATGTCTTATACGTTTTTTAGTGTTTGTTTTGAGAGATAAGATAAGAGCCATCTTATTTATAATATGAAATTGTAAATAGGGAAATATATTAGTTGTATATTTATATCTTCTGAAACATTGAAATATTATATTATATGCATGTTTAATAATTTCCAAAAAACAAACAGTCTATTTTCTTTATGTTTTAACTATAGCAGATGTTGTGTAAACTCATCAAGTACTGAAAAATTTCAATGAAAAATTTATTCATGATTATGGAATTAATAATAGCACCCAGTGTAGATGCAAAGAACGACTTACTGATTCGTCCAGTCTATTTGCATTAATTCAATACATATACTGACTGAGTGCTATTTATATTCTTTATTTTGTTCATAATATTTTTTTATCAAATATATTTTTAATGTTAGAGACATATATATAGATAAAATTTCAAGTTTTTTAATTTGTATTACTTTGATCTATTTGTAAACTTAATTATATAAGGAAATGGGAAATGAGAATATTGTAATTTGTACTAGACAAATATTAACAAAAACAGTTCTCTTTCTTTGTGCTACATACAATTTATGAACAGATCTATAACATAAAATGACCTTACTGTAAATAGTTACGTTGTGGCGAGATGTCATTATTTACATGAAACAAAAATAAATGACAAAATATACATTAAACTGCGTTGTATATATTACAGTAAAAACATAAAATTCAGTACTTGTATACACTTACTAGTAAATGTTTACATTAAAATGTTAAAGAAGGTAATAAAAAAATAAACATGTTTTCTATTACTAGTAATTATATACACTTACTAAAACGATTCAGTGTGTGTTAAAACATACTGATATAATTTGCGAATTGTAAATTTCATTAACAAGTGGTATGTTGATTGAATTGCGTGCAACGTGATATATTTTACTTAATTGAAATAAAAAAACAAAAGTAATTCTTGTTTAAACGTTCAAACTACTTTTTAGCGATTATTTCCGTTAAGAAGTAATACAGATGTTTTAAAAAAATGATAATTAGTTGATGAGATTTGATGAATATGAATGAAAAAGAATCTTATATCGTAATTGGTTCAGTTTTATGATTATTGTTTTTGAGCGTGGTCAGACATTGTCATGAAGCGGTATGTAGTATAGTGACTGTTTAGTGATTTACTAGTGGTGTTATCCGCTATGAAATATTATGCATAAGACAGCTTACATTAATCAATAGACTATCAATAGACGCTATATTATATTGATTTATGACAATACTCAACCACATATCTCAACAATAACAGTCATCAAATTGAACCAGTAGCAACTCAGATAGCAACGTGTCTGCATTGTTGCTGGCATGTTGCCGATAACATAGTATGTGTTGCTATCAGAATGGTGGCAACTGAGTCCCCATTTGTCAGCAAGTTGATGCCTTCACGATATAACAATTTTGTATAGCAACTTGTTAGCACAACTTGTTGGCAACTTATGCTGCGGTCTAAAATCGTCTGATTCAAAATTCGAGCTGTTATTGTTATGTTGCTGTAATAATTCATAGGATCACACAATGCTATTGCTGTCATATTGTTAGCAACGCGAAGTAAATTTGATGCTGCTTTCTTGCCGACAAATTGCTGGCAATACATATATCCAATGTTGCCTGCGTGTTGCTTCAAATATTAAATTACTCGAAATTAATTGAAGTACATTACGGAAAGTTGTCAGCAGCCAGCATCATAAGCAATCACAGGTTTGCGCGATTTTGTTGAGACACGCTTTGCTATCTGGGAATATAAGACTCTCCTCATCCATATTCATCGCATCTTTTCTCCAACTGATTACTTCTTTAAACATTGATACTATTTTTTAGTAGAGAAGATATTAAAAAATAAAACAACAGTCACAAAATCGCTTTTAAAGCATTCTAGAAATTCAAATTTCTATGCGTGGATATAAATGCACTTATATCATGTTCGGAAAAGTGTATCTGCAAGCGTTTATATTGATTAATAAAATTTATTTTAAGCAAAGTTACTATCTTTTTTAAATTTCATTGAAAAGTTCACTATTTTTTATATGCAACAACTTAATAAGATAATAACTTATCATAAAACTAAACAAAAAAGAATTGTTTATAAAATAAATTTTTTTACGTTATTTAAAATATGGTTTTTATTTATTTCAGTATAGTAAACTATAATATAGCATAGTATACTATAACTATAACTATAATTACACTTTGAATTATATGTTGTTTGAATATATTTTTGCTAAATTAGAATAACAAGTGTATTTGCTTTTGCTAGTAAAGATATCAGTTTTCTAGTCTTTTTATTGGTAAAGTTAATATATAAGCTTATTGTAAGTGTATACAACTACTGATTTCATAATTTTACTATGACATATACAGAGTGTTCCAAAATTCGCGCGTGTGGCGTACAAGACGTGATTCTTTATAATAAAAGAAACAATCAAATTACAAGGAAAACGCCGTAATCGGTTAGGACCGGATCTTGATTGTCTATATTGTACATATATATTTTTTGTTTTAAGTGAATTTTACGTACAATTCTTCGTCTTGGCAAACCACGCACCTTTACTTTCGAACATAACGCAGTTTTAACCAAAGCTAGAACGGCAAAATTAATATCAATTTAATTATGTGATTATGCCGTGTGTGTGTTAGCTTCGGTTAAGACTGCTTATGTCCGAAAGTAACGGCGTGTGGTTTACCAAGGCGAAGAATTCGTCATGGATATTGTGTTTATACACGACTTGAAGGGTTCTGTTCGGGGCTGATGGCTACGTTCGGGGAGCGCGCTATTAGCGCTATTTGCTTATTCTATTCTTGTTCTACTCTTGATAAGCGATAAAGATAGAATGATGCAATAGCGCTAATAGCGCGCTCCCCGAACGCACGTGAGTATTCTCGTTCCGCCATTTTTTAACCAATCATATGTGAAAACATAACCTTTCAAGGAACTTTTTCGTAAACGTCAATACGCTTTTCGGTCTCGCGATTAATGTAAAAATTTAGCTGAAATATCGATTCTGTAAAACTAAAAATAAGTATTAATTGATTCTTAATTGATTAGACGTGTGTTCTTAAACGCGCGACAGTATAATTTGTTTTATAAGTGTCGTATGTCATATTTATCGTAAATCGACACATCGTGACTCCGTTTCCTTGTACGTATTTGGAGCAGTAATTTCAAAAGGGCAGAAGGTATATTATTTAAATAATACTTATCGCGAAAAATTGTTTTCATGTTGCAGTTTTGTCACATTTTGACATATTTGTGTTTTTAGATTAAGTATTTGGCTGTTTGTAAAATGTCAACTGAGGACAATGAAAAAAATCCAAGTACGTCGCATCCTGGGCCAAATGTTGAGGTAATTGCCGCATAAATTCCTAATTTTTTCTTTTGTTTACTAATTTAATGCTTCATTTATCATATTTAATATACTTCCACTCATTTCAGGATCCTAAGCTTCAAGAGTATTACACAGATGAAAAAATTGAAAGCTTGTTGGTCGAAAATCTCTACCTAAAGAGTCTGCTAAAAATGTCAACTAAGGACAATCAAAAAAATCCAAGTACATACGTCGCATTCTGGACCAAATGTTGAGGTAATTGCTACATAAATTCCTAATTTTTTTTTGTTTACTAATGTAATGCTCCATTTATCTTATTTAATATACCACTCATTTCAGGACCCTAAGCTTCAAGAGTATTACGCAGATGAAAAAACTGAAAGCTTGTTGGTCGAAAATCTCTACCTGAAGAGTAAGCTGAAACGGTTACATCTTATTTTGAAAATGTTCTCTCATAATCCGAAAGTTGCTGAATATTTACAACAGCACAATGTCAAATAATTTATTTGTCTTTTTTGATTACTTTTGTATCAAATAAAACTATTGTACAAATAAAAAATTATACTTTGTATCAAATAAAATGATTTTGAACTGTATGAAATAAATTTCATTTTCCAAAAGATTGTTACTCCATAAATAACACTGTAACTGCATAATAATAATAATAATAATGATGTACATTGACTAATAAAAACTCATGCTCACAATATCTCCAGAGGAATTAATTTTTAAAAACGATACTTTATTTAATAAAATACATATTTATAGACCATATGTAATATTTATTACAAAGTAACAAGCAGTTTCAAAGGATTTACTTATATGTTTAAACACTTTTTGGTTAAGCTTTTTTCAAGCTTGCTGACTCAAAAACGTTCTTCCGGTGCTATAAGCGGGCAACGGGTAGCCAGTACTTCGGAGGAAATCGTATCCATGAACAGACAAAGCAAGCCGAAATTTCAGACTTTTGATTATACTTTCAGGAGACCAATGCGGACGTCGCCCCTCTTGTCGCCCCTCTTGTAACATTTCGATCTGCTCACTGTTTAAAAATGACTCCATTGCAGTTTTCATCTTGTCTATTTGGCTGCGTAGCATCTGATTCTCCTTCTCCAAAGACAAATTGGCTACCACCCGTGCAGATTGAAGAGTCGGTTGCAAGTGTCCATTCTTCTCCTCCAAAGACAAACCGGCTTCCACCTGTGCAGTCTGCTCACTGTCAGATGACAGTAAACTTTTTGGGATATTACTGGATATTTCCACTTCATTGGAAACATCATGGTTTGATGGGGCAGCATAATCCATGTTCTACAACATTTTGGACAATGTTACAGTTTTTTGAATAAAAATCAACAATTTCTATTAAGAACCAGAAGTGTGTCAAATAATATTACCATTTCTGGAGTAATTGAAACTTCTGCTACTTTTTGAGCACATGTGCTAACAATTTCATTTCGTAGCTTCTGAAAACCATTGACATGCTATCAAATATGTTGCATATATTGAAGAATTTATAATTATAAGAGAAAGTTTGATGAAAAGCACAAGCTCGATTCCAAAGTCGGTATAGCTCGAGATCTACGACTACCACATTCTGAACATTTGACAAAATTCGAATAATAAAATTCAGTAAAATAAATTAATTATGCAAAGTTTGCAAGAAATTTATTTACTTTGTATGGAGACTTCCTTGGAGGTGAATCAATCCTGCGAGGTGGATTAGGAACATGAAATAAAGTAGGAACCGCATTTGGCTTCAATTTTTTCCAACCGTCGACACGTCTACTTTCGAACTGTGAATCCTCAAAGTTTGTATTAATGTTGTAATTGGAAAATACATTTACATTTATGACGTGTAAAAGAAATTATAATTAATGTTTCTTCCTCGTCCTCTTCCTCTTCCACCTTGTCCTCTTCCTCTTCCACGTTGCCCTCTTCCTCTCCCACCTCGTCCTCGTCTTCGCCCTCCTCTACCTCTCTGACAAGCCGCAACGGCTTGGGCAATAATTTTGCCTAATTGTTCGCTCTAAAACATTAACAATAAGAAAAATAATGAAACAGTATGTTCATGATATTTATGATATGCGTATAAGAAATATAACTTTATAACTGCACTGATTTATACACAAAAAAATAATTTAACTCAACACAAGGTATGTGTGTGTGTGTGTGTGTGTGTGTGCACACGCACACGCACACGCACACGCACACGCACACGCACACGCACACGCACACGCGCACGCGCACGCGCACGCGCGCGCGCACACACACACACACACACACACATACCTTGTGTTGAGTTAAATTATTTTTTTGTGTATAAATCAGTGCAGTTATAAAGTTATATTTCTTATACGCATATCATAAATATCATGAACATACTGTTTCATTATTTTTCTTATTGTTAATGTTTTAAAGCGAACAATTAGGCAAAATTATTACCCAAACCGTTGCGGCTTGTCAGAGAGGTAGAGGAGGGCGAAGACGAGGACGAGGTGGGAGAGGAAGAGGGCAACGTGGAAGAGGAAGAGGACAAGGTGGAAGAGGAAGAGGACGAGGAAGAAACATTAATTATAATTTCTTTTACACGTCATAAATGTAAATGTATTTTCCAATTACAACATTAATACAAACATATATTTGTTATTTTAAACCTTTTGGACATAATCCTAATTCTAATATATATATAAAATTCCCTTTGGTATAGGATGAAGGGGAGGGGTTTTTAGTGGGTGCAAGCCCCACACTACCCCGCCGGGGTGCGTTCGAAAACGTCCCCCGAGTGCCTTGACCCACCCGACGAGCGTTCGAAAACACTTCGAGAGCTCTCGATAGGCTCTCGATCAGTGCGTTCGAAAACACTCTCAAACCACCTTCTGAGTGACTTTTTCTCCCTGCCTCGCGAGGTAGGGAAAAGTGGGTAGGTGACTTATTTGGCGGTAAATATGGCATCTGAAACGCGAGAAATACGGCTTGATAAGTCGAAGCAAGTTATTATCACAGATCCTAATACCAACGAATTGGTGATTATGCCGAATGGGTGTTTACTTCTATGGGATAAAGAGGGTAAGTATTTATTTACGGGTTGTTCTACAAAATCTGCCAAAAATATGTGTCCTAACCTCATGTATATTTAGAACTGAGCATAAATATTAATTGTTAAAACTTTTTCCGACAAAGTCGTAAACGTAAATCGGTGTTGGAAGTCAACACACAAAAGGATTGACGTTAGCATATGCCGTATCCATCGCAATGCGATAAATGCGGTATACGCTAATGTCAATCTTTGTGTTGATTTCCGACACCGACTTACGTTTACGACTCTGTCAGAAAAAGTTACGACAATCTTTATGTTCAGGCTCATAGTATGCTTATCATGGCATACAACTTAATATTTTATTAACGTATCTTTTAAATTGTTTTTGCAGAACAAAATATTATCGAAGTGTCAAATGTCAAGGAAGTTCGGCAGCATTTTGGTGTGGAGGTTGAAGAATCAGTTTGTCAGAATGATACTGGTTTCAGCCCAGATGTAGTTTCATCCCAGACCTCAACAATCCCAACATGCGATGTAAAGAAGAGTACTGCATTTTGGAAAGATGAAAATGCTGTAAAGACACTTATTTATCAGTGGAAGCAACATCAATCTCTATTTGAAAATACTTCTATTAGAAATGATGTTGTATGGACAAAAATAAGTGAGGAATTGGAGAAAGCCAACAGTGCGTGGCAATATACGGGTAAAAACTGTGAGAATAAATTTAAGGATATAAGTAAAGTATACAAACGTACAAAGGATCATAACAACCAGACGGGAGTAGCACCGAAAACCTGTAAATATTTTCAAGAATTGGAGGAAGTGCTGGGAGAAAAACCTTGCTTAAAACCTGTTGCCTTAGCTTCGAGTCTGAGGAAGAGACCTCATCCAGCAACTTCAAGCAGTGTATCTAATACTGACAACACAATAAGTGACATCGATGATACAGAAGATAGTGGTGATGGGATTTCAATAAAAGCCCAAAAACCAAAGAAGACACGTATGGAACGTGAACTGGAACTGTGGTCAAAAACTATGAGTGAGGAAAATAAGATACGTGATGAAGCCAGAGAACGAAGGCACCATGAGTTATTGGAACGTCAGGATCTAGCTCGACAAAGTTACGAAACTTATATGGAAAAACTCATTAAAAAACTCTAAATTTTTTATTATTACATAATATACATATATAAGTTACATAAATATAATTTGCGCAGTTTTACATATATAATGTTAATCTTTAAATACTTACTAAAGAGCTATATTTTAGAGCTGTTATGCAGAAATTTTGTGCGTAAAATTTACTAGTCTTTAAAGAATTTTAATTTTGTTCGTAGACTAAAAAATATTTTTAGCTATATTATGTTGCAACAGGAAGACCAGGAAGTCGATTCTGTACCTTGTCGCAAGATACAGAATCGATCCCTAGGTATTACATAATGCATTATTTTTGTTATTGATTAAAAATATTTTTTCAATTATCTACGATATTTTATTGCAACTCGTGATAGAAGGTAATCTTAAGTTAACACAAGGTGATATTAAGTGACACTTTTGTTCATTTACAATAATGGTCTTTAATGGCTGTGATTACTGAGAATGTGTTATTATAAATTAAAAATACAATTTTTGTTTCTTTATAATAATGGTCCTTAATGGCTATGTGATTACAGAATAATGTGTTATTATAAATTAAGAATACAACTTTTGTTCCTTTATAAGAATGGTCTTTAATGGCTGTGTGATTACAGAATAATATGTGTTATTATAAATTAAGAATACAACTTTTGTTCCTTTATAAGAATGGTCTTTAATGGCTGTGTGATTACAGAATAATATGTGCTATTATAAATTAAGAATACAACTTTTGTTCCTTTGGTCTTTAATGGCTGTGTGAATTCCATTCCAGTTGAATAAACATCAACGAATTAATGTTACAAGATATTGTCGTTTTACTATCCCTTCTGGATCATTCTGGAAATTTATTGGCTGCCTAACAAAATTGTCATCATCATCATCATCGTCGTCATCGTGTCCTTCGATGATGAAGTCTTCATACTCTTCCAACCCTGCCAAAAATGACCAATTGAATCCGATTAAAAATTTTGAATCCGCATGAATCTGGATTCTTGATCCGGAAATCACGGATTTATAACGATTACACCAACTGAAAACGATTGAAACGGATTGGTATTCAAGAATGTAATTTCAATCGGATTCTATCGGTTTAAATCGTTACACGTAGAAAATTTTTCTCGAAAATACAAGTATACACGAACAAAGTAAATACCATACTAATCTTGCACGGCTAGGATATAGTCATAATATGCAAAAAATTTCAAGAAAGTATAGGAAATTTAGAGAGCAAAGAATAAAAATATGGCTGATGGACAAAAAACGATGTCTGTTGCAGTCATGGCAAAAACATAAATTGCTGTTATAGGCTGTGGCGGCCAGCTGTCCGCCACGAGCAAACTTGAGAACGCTGTAGAAACCCTGCCGAGCTGCCCTAGATATAGGGGTCAATGTTGAATTTTAATCACGCGAGAATATACTGGCGATGCGCCGCGTAGCGGGCGCGAGCCGAACCCTTTCGCCGCGCGAGCCCGCGTTGCCGCTCGCGCCGCGCGCCTTCCGTCGTCCGTATATACATATTAGTATAGGACTTTTTTTACTTTTCTCATATTTCCTTGTTAGTATGGCAAACTTATTTACCTTTAGGTTACAAGATGTATCTGATCAAACTATTACTTTTCTATTGTCATATATTAATTTCCGGTTGAATACGCGTATATTCTACCGGTGTGATGTAAATCTAGTACATTTTATTATGAGTATTCTACATTATTCGAGAAAAATTTTTTGCGTGTATGATTTCATAACGATTATACTGATTGGAAACGATTGAAACGGATTCGTACTCAAGGATGTAATTTCACTCGTTTTCTATCGATTTGAATCAGTCTAAATTGTTATGATTTCGTGAACTCCGAAATCACGAAATTATAATGATTTAAGGGGATAATAAAGCCGTCTGTAATACCGGCTTTTTTTCTTAGCACTAATCTTTTAATTAGCTTTATAGAAATGCAAAATTCTTGTCTAGAATTAAAGTACGCATCAAAATCTAGGTCATGGTGGTCGAATTTGTATCGAAAACGAGAAAAAATTAATATTTTTGTTAATTTTTGGTATACGTGACGACAATATTTGCTTTGTACAAAAATTCCACAATAAATATCCACAAAATTAGACCGGCATGACCTAGGAACAACATTTAAGAACAATATCGTGCAATTAGATCTAAGATTGAAAGCCTAGAAAAAAAAGATTAGTTTAAATAAACTTTTATATGTGCAAAAACACATTCAGGTTGACATTGCGTGTAGCGAGAGATGGCGCAGCAATCGAAACAAGGACAAATGCCTTTCGTTAGACAAGGACAGATATAGATATATGACATAGAAAACAGGATTAGAAATGTTGACATTACCGACGTCGAGGAAGTTCAGCCTTCACTTTAGGATCCCCTTAAACGGATTGACTGAGACCGATTCAAACTGATAGAATCCGTGAATTCCGGATATATAAACAGGATTATTTACTACTTTATTATAATTCCATTCTTTGTACCACAAATTTATTACAATGTGCAGTATTTATTTAACCCTTCACAAATACACTATTTTTTTTCATTCACGGAGAATCTGACTCTACACACACTTTGATCGTCCACCATTTTAAATTGACGAGTGCAATCAGCTTTAAAAAATTCCCAGATGTACTTGGAAAATTGTTAAATCAATTGATATAAATAAAAAGTGCCCTTGGAATTATTTACATATTTTAAAAAATTAAAAAAAATTTTTTTTTTAAATTTTTAAAAATATGTAAATAATTTTAATGGCACTTTTTATTTTTATTAATTAATTTAACAATTTGCCAAGTACATTTAGGAATTTTTTAAAGCTGATCGCACTCGTCAATTTAAAATGGTGGACGATCAAAGTGTGTGTAGTGTAGAGTCATATTAACAGTGTTCTTTTAAAAAAAAGTTTTTTACAAAAAAAAATTTATTTTTTTATGTTTAATATTTTTGGCTAAAAATTTTTCTGGCAAAAAAAAAGAAAAAAGGGTCAAATTAACTCTGTGTGTTCTCAAAGGGTTAAATAAAAACATTTTACAGTTTTGCAAATATAGAATTCATGACTTTACCAAAAGGAAATCCTGTAGTAAGAACTCTATTACGTAAAAATTATGTGTTATATACAATTTTAATGATTAAAGCGGATTTAATCCAATTCACATAGCTACTTTCACTACCCAATTTAAATGAATTAAGCGCAGATACGATTGAAACCGATTGAGTATTAGAATTTAGATGAATCCGGAAATATCGCATTAAATCCGATTTTGGTGTTGTATTAAAATTTCACGATTGATGCGGATTCAATACGATTCATGTGGTCATTTTATTTACCCGATTAAAATAGATTAAGATTAATACGATTGAAACCGATTCAGTCGGATTCAGATGAATCCGGAAATATCGCATTAAATCCGATTTTGGTGTTGTATTAAAATTTTACGATTGATGCGGATTCAACACGATTCATGTGCTTACTTTATTTACCCAATTAAAATGGATGTGCATTAATACGATTGAAACTGATAACGACGGATTCAGATTAATCCGGAAATGCCGAATTAAAAACGATTCCGATTAATTTGTTATTAGAACCGATTCACTTCCAATCGGACATCCGATTAACCGGATTGAAAACGCATTCATTTCGATTCAATTTCACCAAATTTAATACGGAACCAATCGGATTTAATCGGTCATTTTCAGCAGGGAATCCATTATCCAGACAAACATTATGTAATACACAGCTTGCCAAGATGACAAAGGGTATCATGTCATCACGATTCATGTCCAAGAATTTCAGTCGTCTCCATCTGCCTTTCAGCAATGAAAATGATCTCTCAATAACTTGCCTCATACTGGCAAGTGCTGTGTTAAATGTTTTCTGAGCCTGTAAGAATCAGGAAAGGCATAAAAGATGATAGTCTCTCCACTACTATCTCTCCACTATGGCTGTGTTCCAAAATTTATTGCCAGTGCTGAAGATCTACAGTATACGTCACGTGTACTATACATTTTTAGCACTGCCAATAAATTTTGGAGCAGCCTACGAAACACATGCAGTAAAATCTACTTCTAATTTAAATGTCTTACTTGTGTGAGTTGGCCCAAATTAATAAATGGTGGTATCAACCATGACAGACATGGATAAGCCTTATCTCCAATAATGTAGTCCTGATCCTCAAAATAAGATGCTCTATTTGCATTTACCTCCTTCCACAGATCTGAATTACGAAAAACACGCCGATCTCCTACTGATCCAGCAAATCCAGCAAAGCAGTCTAAGAATCGAAGTTCCGCATCACACACTGCTTGCAATGTTATGGCATATTCCTTATCTTTACTTATGTAAAAGCGTGCGTCTACCTAGAAATAAAGTACTACATTTACGTTTTCCGCACAAGAACATTTGTAACACGTAACGTTACGTTAATTAGAAACACTATTCCAAAGAATATGTGTGTTTTTTAATAAGCAACACAAGTGTCAATCTTTGTTACTCATTAAACACTAACAAAGATATAACGACACTTGTATCGACTTGATCGCTTGTTGCAAAACGCAAATGTTTTATAAGTCTATTTCCAGTTGTAGACAAGTACCTTTGGCGCCTTAATTGGAATGTTTGTTCCATCTATAGCTCCTATTACATGCGGTAACTTTCCGATGCGGTGAAACATCTCCTGAACAGCAATACGCCGGTCACCTCGAGGCCAGACAATGACGTCCCCAGCAATGTCATTGAGAGCTTTAACAATTCTAATAAAGGAATCACTTGCAGATGATTTTCCCATGTCAAATCGTTCACCCACAGACCTGCAATATACACCGATAGTGCTGTAGCACTATTGGACAACAGAAATAAGCTATAAAATAAAACATTCTACTTTTATAAAGCATCTTTACCTGTAAGAATCAGGAGTAGCAAGAAGCCATAATGTAGACAGCAACTGCTTGCGAACAGGAATAATGTCTCTGCCAGAGTCACTCTCTTTACTTAATAATAAGCCTAACTTGGCTTCCAAAATCTCATACGTGTCCGGAATCATGCGAAAATGCTCGCGAAATTGCTTTGCTGTTAGACCTTGAACAGTTCTTTCCACATACCCTTCAATGCGCAATGGCTTCTTTCGTGCACCACGCAATTTACGCCGATGTCTTGCCATCAAAATATTATTAATTTCTTCATCTGAATCACTTTCATTTGTTACACTCAAACTGGACTGTAAAAATTTGTGGCTGATTATTATGGCCAAAGAAATCAAACGCTTTCGACGTACAGCATTATCCATTTTTGTCTTCTTATAATGTCTCGCTGCGCGTATATGTGTGTAAAAATACAGTATATTGAAAATAGTAATAACTGTGAATAGAATATTCGCGAATTGCGCGATGCGAAAGATAGATGTAAAATAGCGCAAAACACGTGGAAACTTAGATAGGTTAGGGGAGAGTAGACGTTCGAAAACTCCCCCTGGGTTGCGTTCGAAAACCAACAGCACAGTATATACAGTAGCGCAACTCCCTGTCGGCACCTTTGATGTCAGCGTGTACGAAATTCAACTGCACATGCGCGAGCTAAGTAGATAACCAATCAAAGATCTGCTCTTTTTAGCTGAACTTCTTGCACCGTTCATCTTACCTCTTTTTCTCTCTAACGAGGAGAGAGAAAGAGGCAAGACAAATGGTGCAGAAGCTAAAAGAACAGATCGCATACTACTGGGGGTCGATTCTGTATCTTGGGGGACGAGGTGAAAATTACAAAAGTGAACAAATTTACTAGATTTCGACAAATGAAATTATAGATTTTCTAGTAAATTTGCTCACTTTTGTAATTTTCACCTCGTCCCAAAATGAAAATAATGTAAACAATTAGCTAATCACATATAGTATACTTTATAGACAATAAAAAATATGTCAAAAAATAATTTTAAAAAACATAAAATTATATGAACATCGATTAATATAAAAACTAATATATGCACTTATATATATATATATATATATACATATACATATACATATACATATACATATATATCAATATATATCAAGCGCCATTTATATTCTTTAACACTGTACATTTTTAATAATATACGCACACATCCTATATAGATATGTCAAAAAACTATCCTTATATTAAAATTTAAAAGAAGAGAAATCATACATATATTTCTTTATATACATAGTTTTTAACTTGTTTATTATTCCGCTGATTGCCAAGATAAATTTTTAATGCTTCCCAAGATCTAACTCGTGAAAGGGCAACATAAAGTTGCCCATGATTAAAAACGTCTTTGCGAAGATCTATTCCTACTCTGTCAAATGTCTGACCCTGTGACTTGTTAATTGTCATAGCAAAAGCTAATTTTATCGGAAACTGTCTTCTTTTAAAAGTGAAAGGATATACATTTTCGCAATACAAAGTAATACGATTTAAGAAAACGATATCTCCTACTTTATCACCTGTTAAAATTTTGCATTTCAATAAATGATCCGCAAGTTCTATAATCATTAATCTAGTGCCGTTGCAAAGACCTTCATTAATACTAAGATTTCTAATCAACATAATGACACAATTCGGTTTTAAACGCAATTCGTAAGGAGGAAGAGTTGACGGAGACAAAGTATTTAAATATTCTGGCAATAAAACTTCACCAATGTCACCGTTATCATCGCAATTTTCAGTACTATCTGTACTTGTATAAATTCGTTCTTCAGATATATCTAATAATTCGACAACTCGTTTATTAATTTCATCTACATCAGCATTTCTTGCAGAAAGTATCGCACACTTAGCCATATTATTAAATTCTTTATTTCGTATTAGATCACCATATATATCTTCTACAATATCGGCATTAATGGGTGCAATACAACAATCTGGAAGTTGTATATTATCGTTAGCATCATTTAATATGCCATCTCCCATATTCAATAAAAATTTTGCAAATTCAGTTTCCTCTGGAAGAACTCGCATATTTTCCGTTAGAGAAAAACTTATAAAATGTTTCCAAGTAGAACTAAACTTGATAGAAAGATTCACAATTTCACATCGAGTACCGTGTATCTTAATAGGAAGAAGTTGCCTGAAATCACCACCTAATACGATAATTTTTCCACCAAAAGGTAAGTCGTTATTTATAATATCATGCAACGTTCGATCCATAATCTCTAGAGCATATCGCGGTGCCATTGGCGCTTCATCCCAAATAAAAATATCTGTTTTTTTTCAAATATTGAGCTTCTTTTGATTGGATTTTAATGCTGGAAGAGGAATCAGCAAATAGTGGAACCGGCAATCCAAATGTCTTATGAACCGTTTTTCCTGCTGGCAATAACGCTGCAATACCCGTAAAAGCCATTGTACATACATGTTTATAACAAATTTTAGCTAAGTGATAAATAGTTGTATATGTAAATGTTTTACCTGAACCACCTGGACCATCGATATAAAAACAATTACTATTGTGATGATTATTATTATCTAATCTATTTAATATAATATCTATTTTCTTTCTGTTTGTCATTTAACTGTTCATATTGTCTGATACCAATTTCCATAACTTCTTCAATAGTCATATAATTATCGGCCTCTTCATCATTTTCTATTAACTGTTCCATTTGTGGAAAATCGGCAAGACTTTTACCTTCAGCACAAAGCATAGTATTGATTTGCGCATATGCTTTCTCTTGTCCTTGTAACATTCCAAAGTGTCGGATAAAATCTTCTGACATTGCTACTTTAAAACATCCCCAGAGCTCTTCAGGATGCAATGGTTGACAATGCAATAATATACGTACAAATAATCTACGAAGTTGTCTTGGCATCATCCATCCAATAGCTTCATTCATAGCTCGTTTCCATTCATCATCATCTTCAATTAAACCTAAAGTCAAACATGCCTCTGAAAACGATTGACAAACTTCTCCATTTACAGTTCTTAAATTATCAAAACTTGTAGCTCCCTTTACAGTGAGTAATAATAGTCGTAAATAGTATAATTCAGTTTGTGTTGGACTAACGGAATACATTCGTCCTATACGATTAAAATGACTTTTGCGTTTGCTCCAACGCGATACATTTCTACCATTAATTTTTTCTTTTTTAAACGTATAATAACGTGGAATTTCTATATATAAATGTTGTTTTGCTTCTTCATCGCGAGAATTTAACGCAAAATAATCTATTAACATAGTAACTTGATCTAAAGCGGAAGTTATTGTATTTTCATCGGATCCATTTTCAATTGTAATATTTTGTTCATTAGGAAGATGGACAGGTAAACGTACTATAGTATGACTTTTATCTTGTAATTTTTTCTCAAGAATGCGCCAACTGGCTTCTACAGGTCCAACATAGCGTGTGTCTATAAAATTACGTATCTCATCATGATCAATAATTATATTTTCTGTTATTGGTTCAATTGTTATAGCAGCAACATCATGTCCTTTATAAATATACTTATACAGATATTTAACCGATTTGATACTTGAAACTACCTCAACATTAATATGACAATTAAAAACAATCGATAAAATAGGACAATATGGAACTACATTACGATTATCAACTATATATCCACCAGGGCGTTCAAAACTTCTGCCATTATCTCGTCGACGATAATAAGGATAAGCATCTTCATCCATTCTGGTCTCTTCAAGATAAGATTTAGGATAATGTTTTGAACATTTTCCATCTACCAAACACCAATTGCCACAAGGCCCATGAATCATATGTCTCATAACTATGTCATGTAAAGTACGATTTTTACATGGATCAGGAATTTCAGCAGAGATATATTTGTCAACAATCTGTGGAGTTGTTATTTTGGAATTGTATTTTAAAGTAATTAACATGTGGACATGTGGCAAACCACGTTTTTGAAATTCAATAACATATACAAAAGCTGCTACTTCTCCAAAAAATTTTTGTTTAACAATTAGATCAATTAAATAATCTTTTTTAATATTAAAAACACGAGCACAAATATCAGGTCTATCAGAAGCTTGTTGACCAGGTAAAAGATTTTCTTCAATTTCACGCCATTTTGGATTGCAAGTCATTGTAATGAAAAGATCTGGTTTACCAAATTTACTAACTATTGCCATTGAATCTTGATAATTTTGTAACATATTACGTGGTGATCCAATAAATGTAGATGGAAGTATAATCATCTTTCCAATACGTCCATTTAAATTATTTGCTGTAGTTTGTAAATAATCTTTTAAACCTTGATATGTTTCAGTACGTAATTCTTTTTGATGATCTCTACAATAATTTATTCTATCCTTTTCAATTTTTACATAACTGTCTACAAGCCACTGTTGAACTAGACAACGACCTGATAAAAAGACATTAAATTCATCACGAATAGCCATGCGATATTTAATATACTGGGTTCTAGTTATTCGTTTATTACTATTTAATTTTGTTAAATTACAATGCCATCCTTGAGTACCATATGGATAAAATAATGGATATATCCATGGTTCAACATTTGGATCCATAGTACTAACGTTTTTTAAAGTTTTGTCATTTCTATTACGTATTGTTACATATGATTCTGGAATTTCTCCATCAGCAGTTGTACGAAAAACAGCAGCAACTTCATTAGTTCTTTGAGCATTATATCGGCGTCGATCCATACCTGGTCTTAATGTAAATAATAATTGTAATTCTGGCAATAATTCTCCAGATTCTATTTCTAATCGTCGTTGATTTTCTAATTCTTCACCCATCATTTGATAAGATTGAGCAAATATATTTAATTCCCGCATTATATGTTCAAGATTTTGTATAATTTCAAAATCTAAATCTGAATTTTCATTGAGACGATAATTTATTGCTTCATTAGAATCTACAATAAAAAGCTGGCCGAAAGTGGAGTTTTCATTTTGAGCTGCATACAATGCTGTATTAATTTGATAATAAATCTGCCCATGTATTTTGAAGCAATATGGACCAGGTCTTCTATTTTCAAAATTAACCAAATTAGCGTTAAATAATGCAAATGAAAATGAACTGTTATAGCTACGGATATGTTTGAAAAAATTATTTGATTTTGCATGGCTACCATTAAATAAACTACGAAGAAATTGTGGAAATTGAGGCAATGGTTCTAAATACACCGCACCGTGATTACAACAATCGTGAAATGAATTTCCTTTATTAGATACTTTTTCAGCTGCGAAATGTTTTGCTCTACAATGAACACAAGACACATCCATAGAACCAATATAATATTCATTTATATCATTAATTAGCATTCGATTAATATCTAAACGATGTAGTTGTCTTCTTTGAGACCGATAATGGGATTGATATTCTACATGACGTTGCTGACGTATTGGTATAATATTTACAGAACTTTCCCCAATTATTTCTTCATTCAATTCTATAACTCGATTATCATGTATTGTGCCAGAAATGTTGAAAACTTGTTGGTGTGCTAATGTTATATCTGAAGAATTTTCTTCAATTTCATGATTTAATTCTATTATACGATTGTCATGTATTGTACCAGCGATACTAACAGTATAATTTGTATCATTATTTGATATATTATTTGTTACTTTTGTAATTTTACGACGTTGACGAGATTGATACTCAGCATTTTTTTCACGACGTCGTCGTTGAAATTCTTCTTGTTCTTCCGAGGTTCGTTCTACTTTACGTCTTGGCATTTTGCAAAAATACAGATGTACAATAATAATTATAAAATAAATATAACTTATAGTTATTAAAATACAATATTAAAACTGACTTTCTTTAAATTTTAATAATAATTGTAAATATACTATATATTATTATTATTTAATATAATATATGTTAAGTTTAAATGTAAGTTTAAATCATAATTAAAAAATAAATATAATTTACAATTATTAGTGATTAAAATACAGTTTTTAAAACTTACTGTCTTTATTCAAATTTTATTAATATAAAAATATATGATATATTATTATTATGTAATATAATATATTTATATTAAATTGAAATATAAGTTTAAATCATTATTATAATCATCATATCATCATCATCATCATCATCATCATCATCATCATCATCATCATCATCATCATCATATATATATATAAGATATTATTTGAATAATATATTTTTAAATACATAAAATTTATATTTTTGTTTAAAACAAAAACTATAATATTAAAACATACAATATTTTAAATTACATATCTAATAATTAATTTAATATAATAATACTCAATAAGTGTAATAATTTAAATGAGAGTAATTAAAATTATATTAATACTATCTATACAATAATTAAATTAATGCAATAATTATAATATATAATTATTTTTGTTAATAATAATATTTTGTATTAATAATAAAAAATAACTGTAATTTAAATTAAAATAATAAGATTTGTATTAATATTAATTATATTGTATTAATGGATAATAATAGTAATAACTAAAAATCTTTTAAATTAAGCTCTGTTCCTACTTCAAATACCTGAAACAAAGAAATTTTATCATATTAATATTTTTGATTAAACAAATAATAAGATTATTAAAATTATACTTATTGTGTGTGTTTACTGTTTATATATATAATTAGACTCTTAAAAATGTCAAAATAAAGATGTCACAGCAAATGCGAATAAAGCACGGTACGTGGAACCACGCTCCTTTGTCCACGCATGTATGTACTTTGTAAGTTGTAAAGTTGAAGATGGCTCAAAGGAAGAGCCGAAACGTTCAACATATTTGAAGCATCGAATCAATTATTTATTTTGCACATCACGTACAGCACTTGACTCACCACCCCAGTAAAACAAGTACGTCGCATCTGCGTCGAATCTACGTAATACGTGGATGGAGATTCATCCGCGAGTTATCCACGTAGATTCAACGTTTCTTTTTTATCGTCAAAATCGAAGAACCTTATTCGCGTGGATTCAACGTTTCTTTTCTATCGCTAAAATCGAAGTACCTTATCCACGTAGATTCAACGTTTTTTTTCCATCGTCAAAATCAAAGTACCTTATCCGCGTGGATTCAACGTTTCTTTTCTATCGCTAAAATCGAAGTACCTTATCCGCGTAGATTCAACGTTTCTTCTCCATCGCCAAAATCGAAGTACCTTATCCGCGTAGATTCAACGTTTCTCTTCCATCGCCAAAATCGAAGTACCTTATCCGCGTGGATTCAACGTTTCTTTTCCATCGATAAAATCAAAGTATCTTATCCGCGTAATATCAATGTAGATTTTGCGTAGATATTTCCACTGTTTTACTGACATATAATTTATCAATCTCAGGAGACATTGATGTTGTCAATCGCAATTAATATAGCTAAATGGAACGTTTTAATGAATAATTTATAATTAATTAAGCTGATCCATCAACTATATGTTTTGCAACTATATGGTTAAAGGTTAAAGGATATTTATCTAATGAGGCCCTTGTAAGGATTTGATAAGAATGTTTTAACTTTATAAATATACTTTTTTCATAAATATATTTACGAACACAAAATTTCATAATGAGCCGGCACTGGTTTCGGATATTCACCCGACATTAAGAAATAATATCATATATCCAATTAAAAATTTTATTACTTTTTTTTAACTAAATTTGTTTCTTAAGATGATTTTTGAAAAATTATATATTTGCGCTGGTTACGACATATGTAGACTATATATAACACTTACATCTAATTAAGAAGTAGTCTACCACGTAAGGCAGTTAGCTCACGATCCAGAGGTCCCGAGTTCGAATCCCACCAAGGTAAGTGTGTTTTTCTGAGTTTTTCAAATACGAGAAAATATTTATAATCATAGACTGCATCTTAAGAAACAAATTCAAATTTAGTTATAAATTAGTAATAAAATTTCAATAAAAATAATTTTTTTTTTATGCCGGGTAAATATCGGAAATCAGTGTCCTCTAGTATTAAGAGGTTTTTTTTTGAGTGAGTAATTCAATACTAACAATAATAAGCACCAGTAATCCAGTAATTTATTACTGTGTATTTTTAGTACTTTTTTCTGTAAGGGACGTGAAACTTTCACGTAAATTCCACGTCGAATCGATGATCTCATCCACGTGGATCCGACTACCGTTTTTAAGCGGATGATCCACTCGATTGTCTACGTGAATTCTACGTCGCTGGTCCACATGAAAGAAACGTGGATTCCACGTTCCTGTTTTACTGGGGCATTTGCCGTAACATTTTTATTTTTACTGTTTATTATTATTATGTATACGCGCGCATACATACACACACATGTACGCATATACAAATGCGGACGGTAACGTATACACATATGTACACACGCGTATACATATATTATACATACATGTGCATGTACGTACGTATACATATACATATATATACTTTCTTACACGTACGCATGCAAATATGCATATATATATATATATATATATATATATATATATATATATATAATAAATACCTGTAAGTTCAATCCTAAGATATCATGAACTAATCACAGAGTCGTATTAGCGTCTAGGACATTATTCAAGATGATCTTGAAATAAGATCCGACTCTGAATACCGGCCTTAGACGTCTTAATAATGTCTTTAAAACGTCTTATATCCAGATTTTGGATACGGTGTTGTCTAGGATACATATATAAATTGAGCAGATAAATACAGATATATATATATTTGTATAAGGACTTCCGTTTCCGGTTGGTTAGGTGTGAGTTGGCGATTTGTGCGAGCGAAAAGCGAGGTGCGAGTGTGAGAGATAGAGCGAGTGAGAGAGCGTGGAGAGTGAGAGGTGAGCTTGGTGAGGGAAAGGGAAGGTAGGAGAGTGGAGGCAGCGCGGAGGATAAGGGAGGAGAGTCCGTGGAGGCGAAGGAGAATTGGGAAGGTTGAGGTTAGAGAGACGAGCGTAGAAGGGGAAGGATAGAGAGCGCGAGAGTGAAAGGCTAGGGAATTCTGGGGACTTCGGGATAACGCCGGGAAGTAGTACGGCCGTAGAGTAGAGGATAGATGGCGCATTTTGCAGATAGGTTGGGGAAAGAGAGACGCGGAAGTACGGGGAATATAGATAGCTTTCCAAGAGGAAAGGAAGTATAGAGGAGATGTTTAAGAGGAAGAGGGATAAAATAGAGAAGGAAGTGGGCGCGGGGGGAAGAGGACGAAGACTTCTCGAAGAGAAGCAACAAAACGGTGAGAACGCCACCAGGGGGGGCAGGGGGGAGGATATGGATGTGAAGGGGTTGTTGAGAGGAATAAGGGAGGAGATGAGGGAGGGGTTAAGAGGAGTGAAAGAGGAGATTAGAGAGGTGGCGAAGGAGCAAAAGGAGGCAATGATGGAAGAAGTAAAGAAGATAAAAAGCAAATTGAAAGAGAGAGAGGAGATGTGGAGAAGGGAGAGAGGAGAGCTCCAGAAAAGAATAGAGGACATGGAACGAAAGCTGGAGGAGATGCAGATGGAGGTAAAGGGCTCGTCTTGGGGGAGGAAGAGGTAGAGAGGAAAGCGGAGGAGGGTTGAGGGAGGAGGGGAGAGGAGAGGCTGATTGGAAGGAGAGGGTAGAAAGGCTGGAAGCTGGAAAGGAGGTACGAAGTAAAGGAGAGGGGAGAAAGGAGAAGAAACATTCTGATAAAAGGAATGAAGGAAGATGCGGGAGGAATAAAGGGGGGAGTGGCGGAGGTGATGAAAAAGATAGGCGTGGAGGTGAAGATAGAGGAGATTAGAAAAATAGAGGCGGGGAGAAGAGAGAAGGGGGGTATGGCAGTGGTGAAAGTAGGAAATGAAGAAGAGAAGGCGAAAATAATGAGAAATAAGTGGAAACTGAGAGGCAAAAATACGTGGATAGACGAAGACTTGACATGGGAGGAAAGAAGGATAAAATGGAAGATAAACCAAGTGGCATGGAAGGCAAGAGGAGAGGGTAAAAAGGTACGGATAGGGATGGGAAGAGTATGGATAGAGGGGGAATGGTGGGTGTGGGATGAGGTTAGAGGTATGCTTAGGAATGGCAGAGAGAGGTGCTGGGAGGAAGGGCAAGGAAAAGGAAAAGAAAATGAAAGAGAGGAAGAGCAAAGGCAGGGGGAATAGAGGAGGGAGAGGGAACGGGTAGGGGGGAAGAAAGAGGAGCAGAAATTGAGAAGGATAAGAGAGAGGAACTGGGTGGAAGAGTGGAAGAGGAAGAGGGAGAGGAGGGAGAGAGGAGAGGGAGAGGGGGGGGGGAAGCAGTATTTATAAGGTGGCCTTTTGGAATGTGGCGGGGCTAACAAATAAAGATAAAGAGTTTTGGAAAAGGCTGGAGGATTGGGACGTAATGGTGTTATGCGAAACGTGGGTGGACGGTAAGGGGTGGGAAAGGATAAAAGAAAAAATGCCAAGAGGCTACGTATGGGAAGTGCAGAGAGCAGGGAGGAAGAGCCGGAAGGGAAGGGCGATAGGAGGAATGATAGTAGGGGTGAGGGCAGGGATCAAGATGGAAAGAGAGAAGACGAAAAAAGATAAGGAAGGGATAGTATCGATAAAAGTGAAACTTGGAAAAGAGTGGTGGAGGGTAGTGGGAGTATATATAAATAAGGATATGGACCGGAAGTTGGAAGACCTGAAAGAATGGGTGGAGGAGATTGAGAGGGGAGTGAGAGTGCTGATAGGAGGGGATTTTAACGCAAGGACCGGTAAGGAAGGAGGGTTCGTGGAAGAGGGAGAAGAAGAGATGGGGGAAGGAGAGAGGAGATCGAAGGATGGCAAAGTAAATGGGGAAGGAAAAAAGCTGTGTAGATTCCTGGGGGAACGTGGGTGGGCGATTTTAACGGAGGAATAAGAGGTGATGAAGAAGGAGAATGGACGTATACAGGGGGAAGAGAGAAGTCGGTGATTGACTACGTGTTAGGGGACAGGAGGACAAGGGAAAGGGTAGAACGGGTGGTGGTAGAAGAGAAGGTCGATTCAGACCATCAGCCAGTGACAGCGTGGGTGGAAGGGTGGGAGGAAAGTATGGATAAGGGGAAGGGGGGAAGGAGCGGAAGTGGGAGAGGGGACTGGTCAGAAGAGGGCAGGAAAAAATTTAGAGAGTTAATGGGGGACAGGCAAGCTCGAGGAGGGGGAGTGGAGGAAGAGTGGCAGAGGTTGAAGGGGAGGATAAGGGAGGTATTAAGGGAAGTGAATGGAAGGGGCAAAAAAAGCGGAGGAAGGGGCTGGTGGGATGAGGAATGTAGGGAGGGAAAAAAGAGAGTTGGCAACATGTTAAGGAAATGGAGAAGGGAAGGAGGAGAGGGGGACAGTTACAGGGAGGAAAAACAGCGATACAAGAAGCTATGTGAAAGGAAGAAAAAAAGAGAAGTGAAAAAATGGGAAGAGAAAGTAAAGGAGGTCAGGACGGAGGGGCAGGTATGGAAGGTGGTAAACAGGAAGAGAAAGAGGAGAAGGAGGGTGAATGAAAGAATTAGTATGCAGGGATGGGATGGGTACTTTAAAGAGTTGTTGGGAGGAGTGAATGGGAGGGTGGTGATGGGAACAAGAAGAGGGGAAAGGAGGGAGGAGGAAGAGGAGATAAGGAGAGAAGAGGTGTGGGAGGTAGTGAAGAAGCTTAGAGAGATGAAAGCGTTGGGAAGTGATGGAATTCCGAATGAGGTTTGGAAGTTTGGAGGGGAGGTAGTAAAAGAATGGCTATGGGAAGTGTGCAATAGAGTGTGGAAAGGAGAGGGGTGGCCGGAAGATTGGAGGGAGGGAATTATAGTGCCTATAGGAAAAAAGGGGGAGGGGGAAAGAGTGGGGGACTACAGAGGGGTGACGTTAGCACAAACGGCATACAAAGTGTATGCTGCCGTACTGGCGGAAAGGTTGAGGAAGGAGGTTGAAGAGAAGGGCTTGCTGCCACCGAGTCAGACAGGGTTTAGAAGAGGGGTTGGGACCACGGACAACATTTACGTATTGAATCACCTGATAAACAGGCAAGTAAATGGAAAGAAAGGGAAGATGGTGGTGATGTTCGTGGACTTAAAAGCAGTGTTTGACTCAGTGGACAGGAGGATTCTAGTGGAAGCCATGAGAAAAAGGGGAGTAAGAGAGGGCTTGGTGGGGAGGTGTAAAGAACTGCTGGGGGAGACGATATGCAGAGTAAGGGTGGGGGAAGAGATGGGAGAGAGATTTTGGACAGGAAGGGAAGTCAGACAAGGGTGTCCGTTAAGTCCGATTCTGTTCACCTTGCTGCTGGCGGACATTGACGATGAACTGAAAAAAGGGGGCTGGGGTGGAATAAAGCTGGGAGGGAGAAAGATATATACACTGGCTTATGCAGACGATATAGCGATGTTAGCGGAGAATGAGGAAGATATGAAAGGAATGATAGGAAAACTGGAGGGGTATTTGGACAGAAAGGGATTGGTATTGAACAGTGAAAAAACGAAGATAATGAGATGCAGAAAAGGGGGAGGAAGATGGAAAAAGGTGAGTTGGAGGTGGAAGGGTAGGATAATAGAGGAGGTGAGAAAATTCTGCTACTTGGGATATGTAGTAAAATTTAATGGGAGGCAGGATGAACATGTAAAAGAGAGGACGAGGAGAGGGGCGGCGTTGCTGGGACAAGTATGGGGGATCAGAAAGAGGAGGTTGGGGGGGGATTGGGGTAGGAGAATATGGTTGTTTGATAAGTTGATATGGACGGTGATAAGTTACGGAGTGGAAATATGGGGGTGGAGGGAAAGAGGGGAAATAGAGAGATTACAGGAAAGATATTTAAGGTGGGTGTTGGGAGTGGAAAGATGTATACCGGGATATATGATTAGGGAGGAGTTACAAAGGGAGAAACTAAGAGGAAGGGCGGTTATGAGAGCATGAGGGTATGAGAAAAAATTGGAGGAGGAAAAGGGAGGGGAGCTGGCAAGGGAATGCTGGGAGGAGGTAAAGAGGAGGGCGAAAAGAGGGGTGAGCAGGGGGGGATGCCGCTCTTGCCAGGAGCAGCAGATTAAACAGAAGCGCACGGAGAACAAGAGGAACAGCGTTCCACATCTTCGGCGTAATCTGGTCCAATCCGGGCGCCGTACCAGTCTTAATCGAAATCCTTTGAACCTCGGTAGGTTTTATAGGATCCCAGAGCGAGGCCTTATCCGCCACACGAGTTGGGCTAGTAGCGGCGCCCTCACCTAGGCCTTCGAGATGAATCCCTCTGACTGTCGGTGGACGGCTCCGGTTAGTACGCGCTACCTGCCCCACCTCCCCGTATGACTCGCGCAAGGCCGTCATGTCTCCATCCGCGCCACTGGACGCCTCCATCGCGGGACGCCAGTAACCTTCGAATTCGACAGCGGACGGTCGCTCACGTGCCGAGCCCCCTCCGAGGATGCGCGAAAGGCAGGCCTTTGGGCTCTTCTTATAGAGAATCTGCACGTGTGCATATTCTCTCTTCCTTTTCTGCTCCCTACTCTCTTTTGTGTTGGGAGGATTGCGCTGCTTCGTCGAGGCGCGCAGTGGAGGGCGCACAGCTAACGGCGGGAAGATCGAGCCCAGCCATCTCTCAATGGCCTGGGCGTCGACCACCTCCGTCAGTAGAGCATCTCTCGCGATACCCACAAGAGTATCAGTCTGATAGTTACGGAACGCTGAGCTCTGCTCTATGAGCTGGTTGACAATGTCCCGCAGCCTCTGAGATCTTTGCTCAGGGGAAGACTGATGTGCGCTTGGATCAATAGTGTCAGACTCTGTGGTCGCAGGGCCGGCAGCAGCTCCTGTCATCGCCGCGCCGTCCCTATTGCCTTCATCGATGCTAACCGCATTTCGCGATCGCAACTCTTGGCAGAAGACTCTAACCATCTCGCGATAAGCCTCTTGTCGACGCTTACCCTTGACGGTATTGAGACTTCTATGGGGGAACAGCTCCTGCAGATGCCGACTTATAAAGCGTTACCCGGCTAAGGTGGCTGAAGCCTCAGCGCAAGCCATGAGACTGACTTCCTCCACTGACCAACGTGCTTTCACGCGCTCGACATCAACAGCGCTGTTGGCCACCACTGGGTGAGTCCTAGTAACATGCAGACTTAGACCACGCATGGTCTGGAACTCCCTTGGACAAAAGCTCACAGCCATATGCTTCAGTCCCTTCTGTGATTTCGGACATTGCTCTACTCCTAGTACGCGACGGGCCAGCTACGACCCCGTCAGGTACCTCCGCATCAACGGCACTATCGCTTGCGCATCTTGCACGCAGTACCCGGGCCATCCGAGAACCCGGGGGTTTAACATTCATACGTGGACCTTCCATAAAATTTACTGCGTGTAGGGGAGCAAACGGATTGACAACCGAGAGCTCCCCAAATAACCGTGCCTTTTCTTGGCCCCACAGCTCACCATGGACATCGGTACTTGGGCCTATATTGCTACAGGCCCTTCGGGGCGCACCTATATCGCCATACCAACAACTTGGTTACTGTAGCGCGCGCACCGGTCGGACGGCGTAGGACCCAGAGAAAGCTCTATGGGACCCAACCGCACCAAACCGAAGCAACACCTTACACAGCGTTCCAGCGAGACCACGTGGAGGTGGGTTAGTATGACTTGACCGGGAGAGGCTATGTATTCGCATCACCGGCCCAAGTAACCTTCTCCGACCCCAGGTCCAAAGATACTCATATGAGAATCAGGGACCTGAGAGAACCAGACTCTCCTTAAGAGAGTCATAGTTACTCCCGCCGTTTACCCGCGCTTGCTTGAATTTCTTCACGTTGACATTCAGAGCATTGGGCAGAAATCACATTGCGTCAACACCCGCGAGGGCCATCGCAATGCTTTGTTTTAATTAGACAGTCGGATTCCCCTAGTCCGTGCCAGTTCTGAGCTGAGCGTTGAATGCCCGCGACGAGAAAAAAACGGGCGCTCGGAGGACGTACGGCGGAGGGGTCGGACCGACGGGCGGGCTACCCGGGCCTGCCGCTGAAGAAGCGCCGGGAATGTTTCGCACAGCGTAACACGGCCCCGCCGCAGCATAAACACGGGTGCACCACCGCGACTGCAGCGCGGGTGGGCGACCCGCACACTATTGTGTCACGTTCTTTCTCTACCTCCACCTCTTTCGCGCGGACTTACGCCCTGAGCTCGCGACGAGGCCATTGATTCTACGGTGAGCATTGCCGAGACGTGGTGCGCGTCTATAATCGCACCTGGCGCCCAATCACAAGGTATCGTCCAAGACCTTAGATACCGGAAATACGGTAAGGAATCTGACCTCGGTATCCCCTTTTGAGCTATCGTCTGGCGGTAAGTCAATCCAATTGCAGCCGCGCTCCTTCGGCTAGCGAGACCGAGGAAAATCGGGTTGCAAAATTTTGGCGCCCAACGTGGGGCGCTCTCAAGCGAGCCCCGCAATCTCGGTCTGGATACGCGCGACCACGCGGTAACGCCAATTCGCCCTCGTCTTAATAACCCGATTCCGAACGCACGGCGATCCTTATACGCACGACATGAACGATCTTTATCCACCCGACATGACAATTCTCACCGACTCGACACCAACGATTCGCACACGCACGACACAATATACGCAACGCCACGCAATGGCGCGCTCGCGAGATCCTTCTTCGAGCCGGCGCGACGATATTTGTCCGCGCACGCGACGCAAAATGTCCGCGAGGCTCGCGATGCACCACAAGATGCCCGGCGCGGTCTTTCCCGACACGCACACGGGGCTTCCGTACACGACACGCAACAATATACCCGAATACGCAACTCTAAACACAATATGCACCTGAGTGTACCGCCCGCGGCACGCCTCCGTCCACGATTCACAAAACACGCACGGCGATAGCCGCGAATTGACTGCCGATCGTACGCGAGCTTTCGAGTAGGGCTTTCAGAGAGGCTTCTGGCTACGATCTCGGCCGGCCACGGGCCCACAATCCCGACAAACAGCCGCAATAATTTTCCTGGCACCCATGACGGCGGGAGCCGGTAGCTGAATACGACACGTAATCAGGCCGATTCACCCGGTAATCTATTCAATATACACGTTTACTTGCGCCGGGTCGCGACCGAGATCGAGCCCACAATTACTTGGTAGCACCGAAGTGGAGATCTTACACGTCTGGCTGCTCGCTGCTGCTCGGCGGCGTCGGGGCGCTCGTTCAGGGGTGGTTCCTCGTCAGCGCGCAGCGGCTCGATCGACAGTGAGGAGTGGTCGGTTCGGCGGGACTACGCCGGGCCCCCGCACTTGCGCCCTCAAGCTCGCGGTTCTTCCGCCCCGCCGATTGGTCGTGTGCGTCGCCCTGTTCGCGACGTTGCAGACGATTTTCCGCCATTTTTCCGCGGCCCGTTTGATTTGGCTGCTGGTTGCGCGCGGGCCCCTCGCGGTTTCCCGCCCGGCTGGCCAGGCCGTGGCCGCGCCGCTCGGTCCTCGGGGCGCCGTCGGGGGAGATGTGCAAGTCGCCCACCCGCGCTGCAGTCGCGGTGGTGCACCCGTGTTTATGCTGCGGCGGGGCCGTGTTAGGCTGTGCGAGACATTCCTGGCGCTTCTCCAGCGGCAGGCCCCGGTAGCCCGCCCGTCGGTTCGATCTCTCCGCCGTACGTCCTCCGAGCGCCCGTTCTTCCCTCGTCGCGACTAACGTCGGTACATTAGGTCGTGATCCCACGCTCCGGCACCACCGGTCATCCTTACGGAATTTAGCTTAAAAGGGTTAGTTAACGCGAGTGGCCCTTCCTCGACTCGAGTCGAGGCGCCATCCCTGACCTTCCCCTCGGCCGAGCTACCGTCTGGGCGGAGGACGCGACAAATGTCACCTCACAGTGCGCACTCAGTTAAGTCCCCGTGCACGTCTCGTATTAATGACGTCGTTCGTCCATAGATGGCGTCATTGTAATTTTTGGCTCCTAATTTGAACATTATATATGATCATATAAAAAATGGAAAATATAATCTTAAACAGTATTATATGGCCACATATATAAGAGTATATAATTATATATGGCCATATATGTGCATATATGATTATATATCCGGGAAAAAATACTTCTTATTTGTTCATATTAGTAGATATATAATTATATATGGTCATATAATTATTAATATAATATTATTAATTAATTTTTTTTGCACGGTACTTTTTTAATGAAATATTTATAATTGTACGCGAGCGAGTGAGTGAGGAGGAATAGTGCATGAGAGACCACTAACACCAGAAGCTTGCAATAACACAACAGTTTATTTAACAACCAAAAATTATGCCGAAATTAAAGAGTGACATAATTTATAAATGTATTTGAATTTAAGTGAACTCGGAATGCGGGCGTTTTTAAGCGAATTCTATATCAACATTTTTACGTTTGTAGTGTTGAATAACTCGCGCGTGAATGAGAACTGACCATCACAATATCGATCGACGACATATTTTAACCTACTGACACACTGTTGACGAGAGACGGCGCGCCGTAAGTTCTATGGGTTTTTATACCCGCCCGAGACAAAGAACGCGCCAGGGATGACGAATGCTTAGCTAAGGTCAAAATGTCATGGAATAGAAGCTTCTCGAAGTGAATATCGAAGATGCACATAGCCATTGTCCTCGTAGACCGACAACTGTCGGTTCGATAAGTGTCGTTGCGCAGGTTTTTCATATCGTGTAAAAGCTGCGCAACGACACCGACAATTGTCGGTAAGCGGATTTTAGCGGAACAGAATACGGCCCGTCAGGGAGTGACTCGGCTTCGTACGGAAAATAATTCTTATAACGTGAGCGCGAAACAAACAAGGGGCAATCCGCTGTGACTCATGACACAGTCGTCTAAATAAAAATAAGAATATTTATAATAAGAATATCTCGAGCATTCGCGATCTCGAACAATAATAAATTTTAAATATGGTGTCGAAATTTACAATTATTATCAAATTGGCAGAGACTATATTTATTATATATGTTAATGTTTCAAAAAATTGAGAAAACTGTTTTTAATATAAAAATTAATTGATTTTTTTACAAAAAATCATTTAAAAAAGCTTTCCCTTTACAGAGTTAATATTATATTTGATATGTCCAACATTAGGTATAAAAATTAATGATGAACGATTTAAGAACGAAATTTTTATAAGTTCTATACTGGCGAGATCTGCTCAGATCCAACAAGATCGGAAGAGATCTGATGGATCAGCAACACAACTTTGTAAGCCAAGATTGGACTTATCTGGTGAGATCAAGATATGTTTGACTAGGTCTGCTCAGATCTGGCAAGATCGGAAGAGATTTGATTGAATCAGCAACACAACTTTGTAAGCCAATATTGGTCTTATCTGGTGAGATCGAGATATGTCTGACTAGGTCTGCTCAGATCCAGCAAGATCGAAAGAGATCTGATTGGATCAGCAACACAACTTTGTAAGCCAAGATTGGTCTTATCTGGTGAGATCAAGATATGTCTGGCTAGGTCTGCTCAGATCCGACAAGATCTGAGGCATAATGTCTGCTCGTACTTCAGGAGATCTGAAGCAATCAGATAATGTTCGATTAAATCGGAAGAGATCCGATTGGATCTGCGATTCAATATCGAACGGCAGCAATGGTCAGATCTGGTGAGATCGGATTATAGTTCAGCATATCTGGCTGCATGTGATTAGATATGGCCATGCAGATCTGGCGAGATAAAATTGTATCCAATCAGATCTGACTTTACTTGAAGTTCAGATCTCGTTGTATCTCATTTTATCAAATCAGACATGGTCAGATCTTCATTTTTTCCCGGAAGCTTTCTTAGATGTATCTTCGGCATATGATAACGTGCAATTCCACATATTAAAAAATAAACTGATAGGAATGGATTGTTCGAAAAGAATGTTAAATTTTAATAGATATATGGCTAAGCGATAGAGAAGTAGAATTTGATGTTGATGGGAAAAAAACAATAACTAGAATAGTGAAAAAAGGTTTACCTCAGGGTTCTGTCTTAAGTTCGGCGCTTTATAAAGTAAATACGTATGAGCTAGATAAGGGATTAGAGATAGACATAATAGATATGGAATTTGCAGATGACATAGGAATGTATGTAAAAGGAAAAAATAAAAAGGAGAACAAAAGAAAACTAGAAAAAGCAGTTAAAACGATGGCAGAAAATCTTAGTGCAATAGGATTGGAATTAGAACCTCAAAAAACCAATTTAATAGAATTTAATAGACACAGAGTTATAGATAATGAAATGTTTATAAAACTTCAGGGAACAAAAATAGAATGTAAAAAAGAAGCTAGGTTTCTAGGTATTAGGATAGATAATCAACTAAAGTTTGAAAGTCACATAGCAGAAGTAAGGGCGAAAATAGAAAAAGCAAATTATATTCTAAAATACTTGAATAACATAACGAGATTGTCTGATTGCAACACAGCTTTGAATTTGTACAAAAGTTTAGTCCGCTCAGTGGCAGATTATGGCTGCTTTATATATGCACCTAGTTTAGAAAAATTAAAAATAAAGCTAGAAAGAGAACAATTTTTAGGATTAAGGACAGCCCTTGGTTATTGTAATAATACTCCGACAAATGTAATAATCGCGGAAGCAAAAGTAGAATTATTAAGTGAAAGAACCCTGATGTTGGCAAAAAACTTTTGCCTGAAGGTTAAAAAGTATGGAAGCAAAGAAATTAAAAACAGTCTAGAAAACTTATCGAGAGCGGAAGCGAAAGAAAGATTGAGATTTCTACAAAAAAAAGTACGCTCACAATGGCTTGGGATGAAATTAAAAAATATAGAAACAAAATAGGAGAAGAAAAAGAAATCTACGAATTACGGGAAACGGATTACGATATACTAACGGAAGAAATTGAAACGGATTTAGAAGTGGGAAAAATCTACAAGAATAAAGCGGAAATAAAGGAAAAAAGAAAAATTGAAAAGATGAAATATAAAAAGGAAACTACGAGTTGATAGATGACTTTAAGGACAAATATAACCAGAGGAATATCAAATTCATATACACGGATGGATCAAGGATCGGTACCCAAGTGTCGGAGCAGGAGTAGTGATAGAAGAAGAAGAAGATGCATACTATGCAAGTTTACCAAAAAACTCGTCAGTATATACAGCAAAAGCATATGCAATAAATGCAGCTCTAAGGAAAATAGAGGACAAATTGGAAAGGGAAAATAAGGAAGAGGATGAAATGATTATAATATTATCGGATAACCAAGAAGTAATAAAAGCAATTTAAAACAACAGATTAAACGTGTACAAAAATAAATATATACTAGATATTAGAAGGAGACACCTCACAAAATAAAAACAAGATACAATAAGAGAATAATCTATGCATGGATACCGTCTCACAAAGGATTCACGGGAAATGAAGTGGCGGATAAACTAGCAAAAACGGGAACAGAAAAAGACAATAATAAGAGTATTGAAGTACCTATACAAGATTACATGACAATATTCAAGGAGGAAGCAAAAGAAAAACACAAGAAAAAATAAAAAATAAAGCAAGTTATATAAAGGAAGAGATAATTTTAGAAGATACTATTGTAAGAATCCTAGTAAGTTTCTAGTAATAAGCTGCGCTAGCGCAGCACCCCATGTAGATGGCGCACGATCGTCGGCTAGTTCAGATGGCAATACGGGTGGCGCGAAGGCGCATAGAAACGAGAATATCGGGAAGGCGGGATTGGGTTCCCAACGGTCGTTGTATGTACAAGAACGTACAGGTCGAGGCGAGAGAATTCCAGAAAAGTCGTACGCAAGGCCGGTCGTGTATTTGCATCCGTTCCGATATTCCGATATACTGCTATATTTTATTAAAACCTATTTACACAAGATATTACGCTTTATTTCCCTCGGACATCCTTACAGCAAATATTTCAGAAGTGGGATACCTGCCCGGTTCTCACAGTCAGTGGGCGAGAGTATCGGTTTTCGTGGTAGCAAGGAAGAAGTGCGTTTCGCGAGTGATAGCGAAGCTCGGCGTGAATCTCAATATCGCGAGTTTTAGGATCGTCTCGGGAACGAGTCCCAAGAAAACGAGGCTCGGAGACATAAGGCTCGGAAAGGAAGCTCAGGTTCGAGCTTCAGGACACGTATTGGTTCCCTACCATGCGTAAGAGAATTAAAGATTACATTGATAATTGCATGACATGTTTGATTGCCAACTCTTCGTCCTGTTCTCGAGAAGGCGAAATGCAGTTGACACCTGCTCCTTCAACACCGTTCGAAATTATACACATAGACCATTATGGTCCGTTACCTACACAACGTCGGATAATTATAAATATATACTGGTAATAGTAGATGCGTTTACGCGATTTACGTGGTATTTGCCCGCGCGATCTACGACTTCCAAAGAAACTATCGATAGATTGATTTTCTTGTTTAATGTGTTTGGAAATCCAAAAGAAATAGTTTCCGACAGAGGCACGGCCTTTACATTGAGAGAATTCCTTGCTTTTCTGGAAAAGCTAAATATTAAGCATAGAAAGGTCGCAGTAGCTTCGCCATGGGCGAACGGTTTAGCTGAACGTTCAAATAGATTCCTTAGAACGTCTTTGACGAAAGTGATTAACGATCAATACCAGTGGAAGGCTCATTTATTGAAAATTCAGTACGTGGTAAATAATACCGTTAATTCATCTATTAATTCTACTCCGTCCAGGTTACTTTTAGGGTATGACCAGCATAGTCATTCCGATGTATTGCTTAAACGATTATTATAGATAACATTGCCGAGATTGATTGCGATTTATTAAAGGAACGTCATAAAGCACGTGACATAGCAATTGAAGCGACTGAAAAGGTCAAGCAATATAATAAATTATATTATGATAAGATTCATAATATCACAATATAAAGTGGGCGATTACGTTTTAGTACGGGACTTGCAATCCAAAGTAGGTGAAAGTAAAAAACTGAAACCCAAGTATGAAGGCCCGTACCAAGTGGCGAAAGTTCTCAGCAAGAACCGTTACGTAGTAACCGATATTCCAGGCTTCAATGAAGCACCTAGGCCCTATAACGCCATTTTATCGCCTGATAAATTTAAACCTTTAATTAAACCTGTTCTCCCACCTTAAATTAAGTTTGTATTAGCGATTAGCGGTAAGCATATATGTAAAATTAGTATGTAAGTCTATGATACAAGAAAATGTATTTGCGTTTTTTTTATTCAAATTTATTGTATTGTTCCTAACGCATTCGAGGCGAATGCGGATGCAGGTTGGCCGAGCTGTAAGAATCCTAGTAAGTTTCTAGTAATAAGCTGCGCTAGCGCAGCACCCCATGTAGATGGCGCACGATCGTCGGCTAGTTTAGATGGCAATACGGGTGGCGCGAAGGCGCATAGTATCGACACAGTATATACAGTAGCGCAACTCTCCTGATTTCTTGTTGTCTAAAATGGAGTGCGCATGCGCGAAATAAGTAAGCGCCCACTAACCCCATCTGAACGTCGTTCTCTGAACTTCTTTCTCAATTGCTCTTCCTTTCTCCGTTCTGCTTCGCTCCCTCTTAGAATTTAAATGGTCAGTTAAATAAATGCCTATCTGTATTGGAACAGAAATTTGGAGGGAATTAGCTCAATTAGTCACTGAATGCTATTGAGAGCTGTTAGAAGTGTTTGACAGACTCTGAATACGTTTATGTGATTAAAGTGAAAAGAGTTTACAAAGTATAAAGACAGTGAAAGAATGAAGTAAAGAAAAGTGAAGGAAAGTGATAAAAGTGAAATAAATGATAAAAGTGATAAAAGCGAAGGAAACATAAAAGAGAAATTTTTTTCTAAGGGAATAGTTAACCTATATAAATATTATATAAGTTTTCAATTCTCTTGGAAGCACTTTGATCTTAGCTTTGTTTCAGGTGTTGCTGCATATAATAATTAAAAATGAATGCGATAAGAAAGCCAAGCTGTGCAGTACCAGAGTGCGTTAAGAAGTTTATTGATGTGCAACGACATTTTTTTAAATTTCCAAAGGAACAAGACAGGTATAACACATTGCTTTATATAATATTATTATTTTTTATATAAATTATATTGCTTCCTCATAGAAGAAGCTTTGTTTTTGTAAAAAAAATTTTTTTTTTGTTTTTCTGAATGCGTTCAGAATGTTCTAAAACGTCGAAAAATTGCAGTTTTAAAAAATATCTGTATGCATGTATGTGTGTGTGTGTGTGTGTGTGTATGTATGTGTGTACGTGCCAAATTTACCGAAATTTCTTTCACTCCAGAACTAATCAACCAAATCTTAACGAATTATATATGAAATAGAGGTAGAAAAAACTGAAGAATATAATAGAATTAATAAAAATTGCTAATAATCAAGGGGTTCTTTTTTAATAAAATTTTGAATTTGCAGAAATGATTGTTTATGCTTTAATTTCCGCAAATTTGGAGATATCGATCTATTTCTAATTTTAATATATTTTTCAGTCTTTTCTACCCCTATTTCATATATAATTTGTTAAGATTTGGTTGATTAGTTCTGAAGTTATAGAAATTTTGGTAAATTTGCTCTAACTTCCGCAAATATTGAGATATCGGGCTTCTTGATAGTTTTTAAGTGTGCAAGTAGAACCCTTTGCTCACAAAGCTTCTTCTATGAGGAAGCCAAAAAAATAAATACTAATAATTATATATTAAATAAAATAAAAGTTTCCTCATATACATTAAATTTATACATTAAATGAAATAAGCTTCCTGTATAATAATGAGGAAGCAATGTGCAAGTTTGTAATTTGCACCCATTTTTTTTAATTGTAATGTGTGCATTATTTTGTCATTGGTAAAATGGTACAACATTTACAGATGGCTGCAATGGGTACGAGCATGTGGAAAGCTGGATCTAGAACCTAAAGGTCCAGAATATGCCCACCAGAATTGTCGTTTGTGCCATTTGCATTTTGAAAACAAATGGTACAAAATTAATAAAGTTAGGGCTCGTCTTCACCCAGATGCTGTACCCACTATATTTTTTGGACCAGGTTTTCAACAACAGTGAGTTTTTACTAACAAATAATTATTAATTTTACATATTTTAATTTAATTAAATTAGTTTTGTTTCATAAAAAGTATAAAATTGAATAATACTGGTATAAGGTGTATAAAAAATAATAGCAACAATATCTAACAATATTTACATTATTTTTTATGTATTATGTGAAAGTAACATATAAAAACAAAATAATTAAAATCTTTTAGGGACAACACAGCACCCGAACAAACAACACAACAAAATGAGGAAAATGTGGTTAAAGAGAAAGTAGATAGGTATGCTAAATATAAATGTTCTATTTGTTATAATATTATATTTTATAATAAATATTATATGATACATATATATATATATATTTTTTTTTGTTGCAGAAATACATGTGCTGAGGCAACTGTTGCAGAAATGCAAGTGCAAGAAGATAATAGGTAATTTATATTAATAAGAGACTTGTTTACGTTTATTAACAATAATGGCTAAAAGAAAAAAAATTGTATATTTTCAGCAAAGCAGAAACTTCACAAACAATCGTCCCAATTATTGTCAGTGACGTAGAAATAACTCAACCGTAAGTTTTTCTTTACTAATTTACAGTTAAACATGTATTTTTATTTTCTTTATTTGTTACGTAATAAAAGTTTTCTTATAAAATATAATTGTCAGGATATATGTAATTTATTTATTAACACATTATATTTAAATTTCTTTTAACTTTAGATTTTATTTAATATTATTTTGCTGTTTTTGTCTCTTACAGCAAAATAGTTACATAATTACATATATCATATTTAAAAATAATCTTTGTGCTATGATCTAACGTTTGGAATATATTATAGGAGCACATCCACTATCAAGAAGCCTGCAGTTACGACTAAATCGTCTGATGATAGCCCGAGAAAAAGGAAATTGCGAGAGAAGTTCCAAAAATTAAAGGCGCAAAATAAAGTAATGCGTGAAACAATCCGACGGCTTCGTATGGAAAACAAGAAGAAAGCTACAAAAGTTGAAGAAGAAAACGAATTCGATCAACTAATAAAATTAGGCCGTAAGTTATTACCGGAAAAATTTAATAGATTATTAGCGGCACAAGTCGACGCACAATTAAAATGTAAACGTGGCAGAAGATATGATCTCGAATTTAAGAAATTTGCTTTATCATTATTTTTTTTAAGTCCACGAATGTACCGGGAATTGAAAGATTCAATTGCATTGCCTTCTGTACGTTCTCTACAATTATTTACGCAAAAATGGAATATTGAGCCTGGTATAAATGATAAAATTTTTGAAGCACTTAAATTAAAATTGAATACGTTGCCTCTTGTAGAACGTCATTGCATAATATGTGCCGACGAAATGAGTTTAAAAGCTCATTTATTTTATAATATATCACGGGATGAAATAATTGGTTTCGAAGACATTGGTGATAAAAAATCATCTAAACCTGCAAGAAGCGCTTTAGTTATTATGGCACGTAGTATTGCAGGTAATTGGAAGGTGCCTATTGTTTTTTGTTTTGTAGAAACTACATGCCATATGAACTTTTTAAAAAATCTGATATTTAATACAATAATTAAATTAAGAAATACAGGTGCTATGGTGCATGCATTGGTTACGGACATGGGTTCTAATTTTATACAACTGTCCCGTGATTTAGGAATATCTACACAAAATTCAACTTTTTCAGTTAACGGAGAAAATTTAGTTTACATTTTTGACACTCCACATTTAATAAAAGCAACCCGAAATAATTTGTTAAAACATAATTTTGAATTTAATAATAAAGTAGCTTCGTGGGATCATATTAGACAGTTTTATATGCAAGACGTCAAACAATGGATAAGAGCAGCTCCTAAATTATCAAAAATTCATATGAACCCAAATAACTTTATGAGAATGAAAGTTAAATATGCCGAACAAGTACTGAGTAACCATGTATGTGCAGGAACGTGTACACAGATGTCTGTCGGTCTTGTTCCGACTAAAGTCGTTGGAACTATAGATTTAATTGATCATTTTGATAAGTTGTTCGATATGTTAAATTCGTCCGCCGTAAATAATCCTAAAGAACATGGAAAAATTTGTACCGGAAGTGAGAAACAAATGCAGTTTTTGCAAGAAATGTCAGATCTTATAAAAAGTATTAAAGTAGTTATTAATAATAATAATGGTAAATATGTAAAAGTCAAATGCTTTGAATGCTGGCAGATAACAATTAATAGCATCATTCAGCTTTGGGAAACATTAAAAAATCATAATTTTCCATATCTCCGAACACGTAGATTGAATCAAGATTGTGTCGAAAATTTTTTTGGTTCTGTTCGGAAACAAGGCGGTAATTGTCTTAATCCGACACCTATACAATTTAAGCGCGCCTTTAAAAAACTTTTTAGTACAACATTATTAAAACATTCAGATACGCAAAATTGTGCTTCTGATAATGATGATATGTTAAACCTTATTGGAACGTTAGATAATAACAAAGAGTCCACTGTTTCGGAATTTACTGCTTCATCATCGGCGCATAACATTTTAAATATTCCGACTCATGAATATCGTTCAATGGATCTGCCAGAAGAAAATGCATTTAAATATGTTTGCGGATTTTTAATTAAAAGATGTACAGCAATACATTCTTGTGATATATGTACAAAATATATGAATGATAATATGGCTGTCTTAGATAATACAACATTATATTGTTCTTTTCGAGCCTATGAAAACGAAGAAGGAAATTTGTTTGGGAAATTAAACATACCAAGTAATGACTTTTGTTATTATATTCATAAATTAGAAGAAGTATTTGTAAAAAATTTTGAGAAGAATTGTTTCCAAAAAAATATTGGCAATTATTTATTCCAATTAACACAAAATATAACTTTTGAACCGCCATGTCCAAATTTCCCTACTTCATTTTTAATAAAATTATATCTTCGTATGCGTATATATTACACATTATCGCTGCATAATAAATCGTGCAAACGGGTTACCACAAAAAATAGGAAACTTTTAAACGTTTCCCATTTATAAATTTTCTTCTTATAATGTTTAATTGTCATGTTGAGTTATGCGTTACGGGCATATTTTAATTATTGAGGCTACTGTTTTATTGATTCTTATTCTTATAATGGATTGTGATATATTACTTGCCCAGTATTGTGTGTTCATTTATTGCATGTTTTGTTTGCTTGCAAATAACATTATATATAACTTTGCGTGTTTCTTTATTGCATTTTGTTTATTTTCAAATTATATTGTCTAACTTATATTGTATTTAATAATGTATTGATTGTATTGTTGCGTTTTACATTTTAGTTTTAATTAATGGCAACATGTATGTGCAATTTTTTCAGTTGCGTTAATATTGATATTGTGTTTTGATATTATGCGTTCATATTGTGCGTTGAAATTATGCGTTACTATATATGTATTAATAAGTGTGCATTAATAGACTTTTATACATTACGTTACTTATTAAATTTTATATTGTGTATGTTATATAAATTAATGTATTCGTGTGTGTTAAATATATATATATGTATGTATATATATATGTATGTGCGATGGTGCATGTGTATTTGTAAAGGCATGAATACTGTTAGTGATACATTACATTAATTAATTTTTTTTTTTTTTTAAGTTCTTACATGCCTCAAGGATGAATAATCAAAAGGTTATACGAATGAAAAACTTGGAGAAGAAATGGAGCTTATTAATATTACATTTTATAGATTCCTTGTTTATATTTTAAGTATTTTTTGTTCTACATTATTGAACGGTAATTATTGTAGCTTGCACTTTTATTGCCCTTTTCTTTTTTTGGGTTGTATCGAGGTGGATCGAGTAGCTGAGATACAGATCAATGAAAGAATTGTACAATAAAGTGTATTTAATGTATTTTTTTGTTCTGTTTCTCTGGTCTGTGTTGAGGTGGATCGAGTAGCTGAAGCATGGAGCAGTGAATAAATTAAAAGAAAAAAGACTACAATTTGGTACTACATAATATGTAATTTCTTATGTATTGTAATAAAGATACAATTTTATTTTATATAAAAAATGTAGTTTCTTTATTATATTTATTAATAAAACATGTACTTTTAATATATTGCAGTTATATTTATTACGGGTATATTCTTTTTGTATAGATATACTCCCTTACAGAAATTTAATACTGTAAGTGATTATTTGGCTAGTGATTAATTACTCATTTTGAGTATTAAAAGTACTGTTTTTAATGATTTTAATACTCAAAATAAGTAATTAATTACTAACCAAATAATCACTTACAGTATTAAATTTCTATATATAAGGGCTTAAAATTATTTTAAAATGTAATATTAACATATCATCGTTGTATTAAAATTAAAATTTCATTTATCGCATTTTAAATTAAGCATGAATATATATCTCATTTTTATTTTGGATGCATAATTAAAAATCATTTATTTATTTCATTTAATGTAATAAAACTATTTTATATTAAATATTTTATAATTATAATTGTTTTCTTATAAGTATAATGTATAAAATATTATATTTTGCTTTTCGCGGCGGTTGTTCAATATATGTTATATAACATTATATTTTCTAGTAATTTACCTCAATACATTTATATTATTCAATCTGCACAATCACATTTATATAATTTTATTTTTTCTCATTTATGAATTTTTTATGAATTTTTTTCTTATTTTTAATACATAATAAATATTTATTTTCATTATTTTCATTAAATTCAGATTAATTTCATGTAAAAGTGGAGTGAGAGCGGAGAAAGGAAGAGCAATTGAGAAAGAAGCATGGTGGAAATATACATGGTGTGCTCAGAACTCGTAAACCACGCCCCTTTTCAACGTGAATGTCACCGAAAAACACAGGGTGGGCAACTGTGAGAAACAAAATGTTTAGCGTTGGAAGTTTGGCACTACTGTACTAGTAGCGTCTCTCTTGCACGTGAATCGTGTGTGTATCTCGTACTCCTCTGTCGTCGTCTGTCTCTTTCAGGTAAAGTGTCTGTGTGTATTTTTAACCTCCACTTACTAGACAACGTTTGTTTAATTTTGAAAATTGATTTCAGGAGCTTGGAGAACGCAAAAATGGTGCGGTGTATTGTCAAAAATTGTAAAAACACCAATACAACATGTACTCCGGAGGAAGTCAGTTTCCACAAAATACCGGAAAACCAAATCATGCGTGAAGGATGGTACAAAAATATCGGAGAAGTTGTCCTTCCTTCCAATACGGTGAACGGTAAGTCTTAATAATAATAAATATAATGCTTTATATTGTTTGCTTATGTCTATGCTTATTTTATCAAATTATTTAATAAGAAATGAGAAATTAATAGTGATAAACTGCTGTTTTCATTTTGTTTTTAGGTAAATTTGATAGAAATTAATTTTTAAGAAAATATACATAAATAAACGTCAGTTAGCTAATTTGAAGGAACATTTTTTTTATTCAATTGACTCCGAGCGTTAGTTAAAAATGTTATAACATTAGTAATAACATTCATCCAGAAGTAAATTAAAGGTGATGTTGATACATCAACAAAATACATTACGATTTTTTGTTATTACAGCAAGAATTTGTTCAATGCACTTTACGCCAGAGTCATTTGTTCAGCCGAAGAGGAAGAGAGCTGCAAAAAAAATTTCAAAAAGGCGGAGTCTTTTGCCATCCGCTGTGCCTACATTGCATCTGCAGCCATTAAATGAACAGTAAGTTAACAAGGAAAAATCAATATAGTCCTTTTGTAACCATAGCTCCATATCGTTAATAATATATAGTGCTATCATATGTTATTTATGAATTATTAGACGAGATATAACAATCATTTTCATTGCTCTGATATTTATTAAAATTACAAAGCTAGCAATTGTAGTCTTTCTGTAGTATGTATATGAAATTACAGCATCTCCTGAAGAAAATAATATGAAGGTGATACGGCGGGAGTTTCATTTGGTTTGCCCATCTACGAACACAAATACTCCGATACGATCTTCGACCCCAGTACCATCCCCTGTAGGAGTCACTGAGCACTTACAAGATTTAACATTAGTATCTACTAGGTATGTATTAAAATACAAGTACCACATTTTGAGGATATATCTTGTATTCAAGTTATTTTTTTCCACAATAAATAATGTAATTCCTACAGTTGTGTAATATACATTCGACTTAAGTGAGTCATTTAAAGATATTTTGATTCTTTTGAAATGCAATGTGCACAGGTTTTTTTCCATGTGTCATCACTATAAGTTCGGTGTACATTAATTGTAACATTATTTTCTATATGTTTTTTCAGTAATCGTTGCCAGGAACCAACTAACAGTGACAACGATGTTCAGGAAGTATCCTATGAACTGTTGCGCAGTGAGAGTTTTCCAACAAGGTTAGTAAAATTTATTCGTGATGTAACACACTCGTACGCATAGATGGAAAATTTTTAACAAATTTTTCAGCAAGTCCATTTCAATGCGTTGCACAATTTGTTTATATCTGTTAATTCTTGTTTAGTTTTAACAATACAATAATTAAGTTTTACAGTGACAAGTTAGGAAATTCTTTAATGACCTTATATATGTATATTTTGTAGATCCAAAAAGAAGAAGGTAGTACTACATAAGTGTAGTACAGTACGATCGAGGAGTAAACGGTTTACTTCGAAGACGAAAGTTCACGAGGCAGCATATAATAGTGAACAAGGAAGTCCACCATTGAAACGTCAACGTCGGTGAGTGAAATACTTTACTGCCTATTTATGGTGCAATATATGTAGTAATGATTAATTTGTAATTGCATTGATATTCATTATTTATCATCAGTTTAAAAAAAGTGACTTAAGTTTACGTTTTAAAAGCATAACAGTTTCAAATGACATGTTGAAAAGTATAATATTCATTTTTCAAGTAATTTAAAGAATCATGTACTTTTTTAAAGTGCTGTATCATGTAATTTTTTACTATTTGTTTACATGTGATCGCAATAATCCATTAGGAAAAAGGTAATTCTGTCAAAGCAGTGCCAAGAAAAGATTTGAAAAACCTAGCAAATACAAAGAAATGCTCAATATATAAAGAAAGACATGCTCAATATATATTCCATTTCGACTCGAACTATTATTAACAAGCCGTACCGTGAATTCAAACATGCTTTGGTTCAATTGAGCAAATACGGAGTTGTCAAAAAATATTATTGGAGGTATTGAAGAATTTATTGACAAAGGGCAGACTTTTCAGATCTTGCTGGTTCTTTTAATTCGAATGTCTGCATTTTCTTTACGATGAGCTTATGATTGTAATAGTCGTATAAGTAAGTATTGATTAATGAAAAGAGAGAGTACGATAAATAGAAAAATAATTTTATAAAAAAAAAAAATAAGAATTGCACTTCTGTGTGATATCCTTCGGATATCAAGGTATATACGCTAATATATCCATGTACAAACTGTAATGGAATTATTCTGACATTAAGTTTTTAAATTAATTATTTCATCATTAGCATTTTATTATTAAATATAATTTTATTTCATTTACTATCAACTATGAAAGAACCAATTCCAAGCTATGAACTCAGTGCATTGGTATGTACATTGTTAGAGTATAAATGTGTAATCATATAAAGTTAATTACTAGAATAAGTTTGGAAGAATTTATTATTTGCAAACTTATGTGCAATTATTGTACATAATAGATTAGGTCTCAAGTTGTTAATAAGTTAATAAAGGAATAAGCTTTTCACCAATAACGGCTTCGCAAAATCTGTTCCTAACATACATTTGTATTAACTTTTCTCATCACTCATTTTGTTGGTAGATTGGTTGTTAAATTTATTTCTACTTCTAGACAATTATTTAAATGCAATGAAATTTATCAATAATATCAATGATCAGATAAGTAATGACAAAAGTTCATATCAAAATAATTCCACTATACATTGCACATGGATACATAGGCAAGGATGAAGTGCATTAATGTTTTACACTCGTACGTAGAATATTAATATTATCAAACATGAGAATTTCGACCCACGCAGACACGTGCTGATGGTCATGCACTAACCAACTACTCAACAATTGTATCGATACAAGTGTATCTATAATACAACTAAAGTTACTTCAAGTTACTAAAGTGGCATCAATGATATGTGAGTTGGTTAGTGCATGACCATCAGCACGTGTCTGCGTAGGTCGAAATTTTCATATTTGATTGTTTTTTACATTGGTGCAGACGATAGATTTATTATTTAAATATTAATATTATCTTTGTGACAAGTTTATGTTTGTAAAACTCGTATAAGTGTACAAGTGCAAATATTAATTATTCAAAGGGAGAATACCATAGGAATAGAAAAATGAAATATAATTTTATATGCATAAAAAATAACAATTACACTTTTATTCGATTCCACAAAAGGTTTGTATATCCTTTAGGAGTTACACATGCCCACTTTGACATTCGAACAATAGAAATAAGTTTCAAGGAATCACAGAAGTGCAATTCTAATTATTTATGTATATAAAGTAATATTTTAAATTATCGTATTCTAACTTTACCTTAATCAATACTCGCTTATACGAGTAATACAATCAAAAACTCATCGTAAAGAAAATGCATATATTGGAATGAAAAAGACCAGCAAGATTAGAGTCTGCCCGTTAGCAATAAACTTCTCAATTACCTTCAATAGCATCTTTGACAGCTCCACATTTGCTTAATTTAACCAAATTATATTTGAATTCATGGTAAGGTTTGTTAATAATTGTTCGAATCAAAAACGAATAAGCATTAAATAGGTTCTTTCTTCGTGTTTGCTGTTTTCTTTTTTAAGATGTTTATAGTTGGCACTAAAATCTGATTGGGCCATGGAAAGAATCCCTTCATCTATGCCCACATTAAATCCCCATGGAATAAAAATGCACGTTCACACATGAAACTCCACTTATATTTTTCGTAACTAAAGTCTACAGAAAACTCAAAAACAACTTTTCAGATGCAAAATAAGTGGTTTGCTGAATATGAAGAAAATGTACATAAATAAAAGAAACTTGTTTAATATGATTGTTACCTTGTCTTTGTGTATATATTAAATAAACATTGTCTTTGTGTATATATTAAATAAACCTTAATCTTCTGTCAACTTTACTTTTAGAGATACCTTTTATTAATCCTTAACTCCTGCAAGTTCATTAATATACCTCGACCTGGTAGCAAATATGTGACAGTCAATATGCAATATCTTTGGCAGCTTCGGTTTTGCTGATAGACAAGCATTTTGCGTATCACATTCTGGACTGATAATATTGATTTTCTTATCCACTTGTTCCAATTCAACAGCTTGAATGAATTCGGTCTAAACATAGAAAAGAATGATTTTTTATTTAGTAAATATAACAGAAAGTACTAGAAGCCAGTTTATCACATTGATTAAATTATCTAATAATTAGTTGTAAGTGAAGAAGAATTATTTAAAAAGTATTATTAATTATATAAATTAATCACAAAACAATCGTGAAAACAAGTAAATAAAAAAAAATTTAACGTACACATGTAATATGAATAATGCAAGCCTACATTCGAAGAGGAAGCTACCGAGACATTGTGGATCATCTATGATGAATAATTTACAATGTCTTTAATAAACAATAGTCTTTATAAAAAAAATAGTCTTTATTAAAAAAAAATAGATATAAAAAATTAATCGACAGTATATTAAAATAAATCTTTTTTTCCTGTTTTTTACTTTCATTATTATATAAATTTATTGCATATTATATTTATTACTGTTACGAATAATGGCCAAATATTTTAGTTTTAATTTAAAAAAACATCTTACCTTTATTTTACACGAAACCAAAATCACAGGAAGAGGGTCGAATACTGCATCGTAACAACACAAAATACCCACTATTCTAGGGATATTTTGTTGATGGAAGCCTGTGTTTTTCGGCGACAAGAAAAGAGAGAGCCGGGAGATTTTAGAAAAAGACAGACCAATACTGAGCACACCATGTATATTTCCACCATGGAAAGAAGTTCTGAGAAAGGCGTTGGGCGCGTTCAGCAAAAGCGCTCAGTAGCATAGCACATGATTGGCTCTTATACTTTTAGACCCAACGAATCAGCGTAGCGTGTCGATAAGACGACACTCAACAGTTGTGTCTGCTGTACGTGGCCGTTTAGTTGGTATTAGTGGGCGCTTACTTATTTCGCGCATGCGCACTCCATTTTAGACAACACTAACTTCAAAGGCGCCGACAGAGAGTTGCGCTACTGTATATACTGTGGTATCGAGAATATCGGGAAGGCGGGATTGGGTTCTCAACGGTCGTTGTACATACCTTCTGTTTCTTGCTCGACCGGAGATTCCGCAGAGCGCAATTTATGCCGGTACCACTCAGAAAGAGTGCGAAACGAGGGGAGGGCTGCGGATGAGAGAACAATGTTTGTATTGATTTGGATCGAGAGCTCAATGTCAAAAGACCACATATATATTTATGTATTACACATATCTTTTCCAACATTAGTAAACTGCAACATTATATAGTAAAATAGTAATTTACTAATGTTGGAAAAGATATGTAGGTACGTAATAATTATGCTAACAAGATCTAAGTTCGGACCGTAAATGGCAATTTAATTTAATCTCATTTAATTGTATACCATAACGGTCTTATATTTCTGGTATTATTGTAAATTTTTTTATGTTTTATTATAGAGTTCTTCTCACATTCTATTTTTGATGGAATATATGAATTTTGGATAGACATTATACTATCAAAGGAGTTAATTGAAGCAAAAGGCGAGAGGGACGAAAGGGGCAGGAGGACCAGGAAGTGAGACAGAGACAGGAGACAGAGAAGAGATACAGCGACAGAGGATAAGAGACAGTAGACCGAGACAGAACAGGAGACAGAGACAGAACAGAGCAGAGACATAGACAGAGACATGATAAATACGAGACCAGAGACAAGACCGATACAGAGACAGAGACAGATACAGTAGACAATATACAATACATAGCCATTATACATATACATTTATACATATACATATACATTTATACATATACATACATATACATTTATACATATACATATACATTGTATATATATATATATGTATAATATATATATATATATATATATATATATATATATACAATAAAACTTATCCCAAAAGACTATATATATTTATGTATTACACATATCTTTTCCAACATTAGTAAACTGCAACATTAGTAAAATAGCAATTTACTAATGTTGGAAAAGATATGTACAGACAGCGTCATTAATACCTAATAGAAAACGTTGAAAATTAAATAAACTGTAATTAATAATTAAAAATTTTGCTATCCTTAAATTATTTAGTAGTTTCTGCAATTCTTTTATGTATGGGTAATTAATGTAGATATCCTAAAATATTATGAGTATAATACTCAAAATTCTAGAAGTTTGTATACAGCTGCAGAAATAAAGCAAAATTGATATAAAATCTCTAGAGTGATAAATTCAATATTACATTGTATAGCTTGTATTGACAGGGATAGACAGAAAGGACGGTACTTTAAAATACAAACTTAAATAAAATTGCTTTTTATACATTTTGTATTTTGGTTATAACTTTCTAATGAATCATTTTGGAGATGTATGTTTTTATGTAACATTTTTTTCTCATTTCTGCTCATAGAACATGGTACTAAATGTAATGTATTCTGTATTTTATTCTATTTATTTTATTAAGCACCTTTTAAAAGAAAAATAAATTAGAGTAAAACCTACAGAATTTTGAGTATTATATTCATAATATTTTAGGATATCTACATTAATTACACATAAAAGAATTGCAGCAACTACTGAATAATTTAAGAATAGCAAAATTTTTAATTATTATTTACAGTTTATTTAATTTTCAACGTTTTCTAATTGATAAAGATATTTTATTATCACGGTCTGAAATGTTCAGGTTTTTAATTTATCATGTTCAATATTTCCGTTTCTAATTTTATTAACATGTAAATTTTGGTAATATTAAAAATTTATATTATTTTAAATATCACTTTATTTATGATCATTTTATCATTGCTACAATATTTTAAGTACTATATATTTTATGTTATATCTAATACTATGGTTAAAATTATGAAGTAATAACGATTATAATAATGGATTTAAACAGATTCAAAATAAATGGAAAACGTGAAAGAAAAGATATCTCAGATATGTCAAAACGACAATTAAGTAGATTGACTAAACAAGAATCAGAACGTATTTCTGCTTCTGTGTTAAATATGACTGCCATACCATCACATAAGAATATTAATGATAAATGTACAAATGTGGGAAACATCTTAGAAATTGAATCTGATATGACAAATATTCAAAGCAATGCACAAATAATTGAAAAAGACAACGTTTTAAATGAAGAAAACAACAATAACGATGTATTAATGAATTATGAACATTTCAATACAGACGAATATTTAAATGAGCATACTTCCAATTCTTTACAATGCATTACAAGAATTTCTTATAATGAATCAATAGCTCATGTGGCATCTGAAAATACAAACAGCAATTTTAAAAATGATCTTGTTGTCTGGGCTACGGAATATCAAATTAATCATAATGCTTTGAAAGCACTACTTCTGAAATTAAAACAACATTCTTGTTTTTTGATATTATTGACAGATCCACGATCATTTTTAAAAACACCACGAACACAAACTACACGTGTAGTAGTACCAAGTATATACTATCATTTTGGATTACTGAATGTTATACGAAATGCATTGACATTACAAAGTGAAAATATTGATTGTGTCAAAATAACGATAAACATTGATGGATTACCATTGTCAAGGTTATCGCAACAACAATTTTGGCCTATATTAGGCTCAATCCTTCCCTATAACAATGTATTTGTCATCGGAATTTATTATGGGAATGAAAAACCAGCAGACGCAAATGATTTTTTACAAGACTTTGTTAATGAAGCAATAGAAATATGTGAGAAACGTATTTACATTGATAATCTTAACATACAATGTAGAATTGAAGCACTGATCTGTGATGCACCAGCCAAAGCATTTGCTTTATGTATAAAAGGACATACAGGATATTCCAGTTGCACTAAGTGCATTACTGAAGGAGAATACATAAGAAATTGGATATGCTTTCCACAAACGGATGCGCCACTTAGAACAGATGAGGATTTTATGCAAAAAGTTAACAATAATTATCATAATCCAGATGTAACATGTTGCTTGTTAAGAATACCTCATTTTCGACCTGTTACAAATGTTTTTCTAGATCCCATGTACTTACTGTATATAGGAATTATGCGCAAATTAATTTATTTATGGCTTGGTGGAGATTTAGATTACCGTATACCACATAGAGCAGTAAAAGAAATTTCTACACGTTTATTGACACAATTAAAACCATTCATACCTTCAGAATTTGCTAGAAAACCACAAGGAATGGATTGCGTAAAGTTGTGGAAAGCTACAGAATACAGATTAATACTGCTATATACAGGGCCATTGGCTTTTAAATCTATTAAAAAAAAAAAGTATATATACATTTCATGATACTTCATGTAATTATCAAAATTATGTCTTCGAAAGACTTACATGAATATTTATCCTATGCGCAAGAACTAATTTTATTTTTTATTACAACATTTATAAAACTTTGCGGAGCCCACAATGTGTCGCACAATGTTCATTGTCTAATGCATCTTGTAGATGATGTTAGAAAATTTGGAGTACTTGAAAACTTCAGCGCATTTAAATTTAAAAATTATATGCAAACATTAAAGAAATTACTTAGAAAATCTGAAAAGCCATTACAACAAGTAGTACGGAGATGATCAGAGAAAGAAAGAAACTTGCCATTAGATGTATCACCATTACGAAATATTTCATCAGATTCTATTTTAACAAATCCAAATCTAATATCACCACATTGTAATGACCCACTTACATCTGACTGCAATAATCTACAATATAAAGTTATTAAATATAATAGAATAACATTCAAAGCTGGAACACTTGCAAATAATTGTTGTGGCTTAAGCGATGGTAGTATTGTGTGTATTGAAAATGTGGCACACTGTGCAAAGCGAAACATTCCTATGAGTATAGGATATGAATTTTTGGAAAAAAGGGATCTTTTTGACGTTCCTTGTCCATCTTCCTTGCTTGGGATATATTCTGTATATTTGTTGTCACATTTGAAATCATGGCCATTACAAAATGTGATAAAGAAATATGTAAAATTACCTTGTGGAAATGATAAATTTGCAGTTTTCCCACTATTACATATTGAAACATAATGTGCTTATTGGTATGGTACCAGGATGACAGAAAAAAAATTATATTCCATCGTTGAATTTGAAGATGGGCTTCAAGTTATTCCAAATAATTGGTTCAGCGCAGATTTGAAAACAGTTTTTTGGCCACATTATACAAGTAATAAACGATATAATAAAGCAGTTAAATTAATGGAACAGCCTGATAAATCTACACATGGATGAAACAATCAATTAGAAAAATATTTAGGACATTTTGTAAGTAATACTTCCTTATTTTCTTTTTATTAAAACTAATTAAAATATTGTGTATGATGTATATAAAATAAATATATATACATTTTTAAATATTATAACATAGGTTTATACGTTGTTTCTATTAAGGTTATTTTGGTCTATCTATCAGAAAGAATACAAATTTACTTTATATTTATTTACTGTGGCCTAGTTTACACATCGATTTTTTGATACGCGTATCAAATAGTATATTTTAGGTGATCAGCCAATAATCAAACTAATTTACTAGTTATTTACTATTTAATATACATATCAAGTGATCGGTGTAAACTAGGCCTGTATGATAATATAGTGATTCAAATTAAATATTAAAAATAACATATATTAATATAAATTTTATTTATTTTAACTTTTTTCCTATTTTTTTTATAAATAGAGATGATAGTTTCAATCAAATATAAATGGATATTAATATGCTACCATACATTATTATATATTATTCACAAATAAAAACATTTAAATATAATCTTGTAATCATATTTTTAATGATCTAAAGCAACATACAAAGGTCTAAGATATACACTAATAGCATTTTTGATTACATCTAATAATTTTCGCTAGCTCATTAGTAAACCAGTCCAGTAAAAAACGTTAATAAATTGATTACAATAATATAATGTTGTTTTTTCCTTTTTTAGCTTGTTATGAAAAGGCGAGGAAAAAATTAAAGGATGCCGAAGATATTTCAGATTTAAATTCCTGTACAGAAACAAAAGAATATTTAAAAAAATCACGAAAAGACAGAGCTGCTAAAAATCAGAATAACTCGTCGAGTAATAGTGATGAATCATCTGTAAATGATGTATTAAAAAATGTCTCAAAAATTTCGCAGAAAACAGAAGAATATTTAAGAAAATCGCAAAAAGGCAGAGCTGCTAAAAATCAGAATAACTCGTCGAGTAATAGTGATAAATCATCTGAAGATGATTTAATCGAAAATGTCCCAAAAATTTCGCAGAAACAAATAAGTACTACACACAGTAAAAAAACAATTATGCAAAAAGGTAAAAATCTAATGATATAGCAATAATAGATACATGAAAATAATTATTTATAGTACATAATAAACTTTGTTTACCGGGAGTAAAGATAACTATATTCTTATTATATGCTTCAATTTTATACTTACTTTTGTGATATTATTATATATTAAATAATCGAAATCTCAGAAGAATTGGTATATTCAGAATAATTAATATTATTACAATTAAATCTTTTGTTATTTTTAGGACTACAATCAAAGTCACAAAACTTGCCAACTACAAGCAAGCAAGAAACTGCTGATCTAAACGTTGATGAAGATGATTTATTAGGTATATTAACATTTGTTATTTATTTGAATTAAAATATACTTGTAATATATTTTTTTGATATTTTTTTATATATAGCTTCCGGTAAAAAAAATTTTTATATAAAAACATTTAAATATATACAATCATACATAAAATTTGTCTGTACATATTTTCATTCTTTTGTTATTTACTTATTATTGTTCTTGTATACACATACGAACAGAGATTAAATAAAAGACAGAAAACATGTACGGACATATTTTATATATGATTATTATGTATAATATGTTTAAATATGTTTTTATATGAAAAATTTTTAACTGGGAAAGTAAAGATAATTATATTCTTATTATATGCTTCAATTTTTTATATTTAAAATTTACATTTTATTTTTAAATGTTTTGATTAACATAAGTGTGTACAATATTTTTATTTATTTACAGTAACTGAAAAGTTTTTCGCCTATTTGTTATTAGAAAACTGACATCCTTGGAGATAAAAATGAATATAATCAAAACACATCAAAAGTCAATTTTAGAGAAACAGTCAGGTGGTATCTTGAATTTAGAAGAAACAGAAGTCGACATTTTTTTGAACATCTTTCACTGACAAATGAAAATGAACTTGAAGCGTTAGAAAGCAAGTTAAACAATGACTCAACTTATAGAAAACATATGGTAAGTTATACACTTGTTCTACATAGAATATTTATGAAAATAATTGTAATTTAATAATATTATACAATTACTGGATAACATAATAAATGTAAATGTTTGCAACACTAAAAAATAATATAATATAGATATAAATATTTTAATGTGCAAGATAATTTTATTATTTATAAATATTCTAAAGTTGCATATCACCTTGAGACCTAACATATTAACATTTTATTATGTAAAAGTTTATTTGTATTAAAAGTTTGCTTTCATAATAGTTTTCTATTTTATTTCTCAAGATTTAAGTTTTTATTAGAGTATATTTTTACTACAGCATCATACTAACACTAGGCAAAACATCCAACTGATATTAACAGTGTGTAATTATATTTTAGATTAAACAATTGGCTCGAATTATATGCCAAGATATGAAAATGTTTACAAATCAGTTGGCAATGCAATATAGTTGGTACGGAGCAAAGAAGAAAAATATATTTTCACACTTACAATTGTGTAATATGTGTAAGTGAAATAAATTCTAAATTATAATTTTAAATTTTGAATTATTAAATTGCATAATTTTATATATAAATAAAAAAATATATATGTTTATCTCTACTATTATATAAAAGGGAAAAGTTTGTACTGTTGTTCGGGGTAATCTTAGAAACTATTGGACCGATTTTGAAAGTATTATATATGAAGTAAGGGTAGAATTTTCCGGGGAGTGCTATAGGGTGTATAGTTTTTCGTTACCGATCTTCGGGAAACCGGTTTTTCTAATTTCTTCAATTTTTCAAGAAATAATTGACTGAATTTTAAAGAATTGTATATAAAACAAGGGTAGAATTTCCCGGGGAATGCCATAGTGTATAATTTTTTGTTACTGATCTTTTTTGGAACTCGTATCCGAAATTTTTCCAATTTTTTGGGAAATAATTGACCGAATCTTAAAGAATTGTATATAAAACAGGGGTAGAATTTCCCGGGGAGTGCTATAAACTGTATAATTTTTCGTTATCAATTTTTATTGGAACCGGTATCCGAAATTTTTCCAATTTTTCGGGAAATAATTGACGAATTTTAAAGAATTGTATATAAAACGGGTAGAATTTTCTAATAAAGGGGTTATCGATTTCGGTCTAAAAAAATCTACGTAATTGGTCTGATTTCTGCAAATTTTGAGATAAGCTAATTTTTTTAATGGATAGAATATTATATTGAATTTGGCGAAAATCGGTGATTACCGATTTTATTCCTTAGTTTTTTAATTGAAAAATCGAGGTTCTGTATACATCGCGAGCGAGCAATCTCAAAATTCCCGAAAAAACGCCTGGGTAAACCAAAGGATGTTGTCGCTGATCGGTAAGTGAAATATCGGAAAAGCGGAAATGACTCAATAGTGTGAAACTCGAGTAGAAAAAGACCGGTTACGACATGTTTAATCAACAAAAACATTTATGCGGTCCGATTTGAAATTAGAGGCATTTAGTTATGATTCAAATTACGAATATCAATTTTATCCGAGTGAAATAATTGGGAAAATGGATGCAATATGTGATCATTGTCAAGTAAAAAGGTTTAAAACTTAAGCACTTAGAATGTGTTATTCATGTAAAAAAGTTAAACTACCGTCTTTAAATCAACCACCCGCGACACACTTCTTATGTTCGTCCACAATAAGGATATTTTGAAACACAAATAAAGTCGTTTCAAGAAAAACGACTCCCGGGCGAAGCCCGGATAACCAGTTAGTTTATTTATAAATATATCTATTGTAATTTACTTATTGAATTAAGTAAAGAGATATTTTTTTACAAATGTTGGTATTTTAAGCAATTTTTATTTATATATTAACATTAATTGAAATAAATTTTTTCTTACATTTTGTAATCGACTTACACTTAAACAAATTATTTTGAAAATAATACAAATTACTAATGTTTAAAAATTAATATGTTCCAGGTGTGATAAGAAAGGCTCATACGAATGCAACAGATGATCAGATATCAGCCCCAATAAAAACATGGTTAGCTCATGCCAAAGAACGGGCTGCCAAAGAAAAAAGAGATATTTGAAGAAAGTGTGAATAAAAAGGTATTTTTTGCAATCGCAAACAGAGAGGATTGATCCGTAAATTTTTTTATTTTTCTACAAAGAATTTGTTTGAGTTAGCTTCGAATATATAGGGTGCCCTAGAATATAAGCGACCTCAATTTTAATATTTTTCTTTGGCCAATCTGGCGAAGTCAACTTTTAGTCAACAAAATTTGTTATCAAAATTCAAATCGAAGTTTCGCAGCTTGTATATTTTTAGAACAAGTCAAGTAAAATGGGATTTTGTGTGAAACTTTTTATTTTTGGCAAAAATGCCTTTATTTCTATTGCGTCTGGAACAATGGAAATTCAATGGCATTTTTTAATGGCAATGAAGGGCACATTTTCATCAGCGCGGGCTCGGGCCGCCGCGCCGCCACGCTATATAATACGTACACTAATTTATATTTCTTGCCTGTTGAATACAATACCATACATCATCTATAACAGTAGGTGAATGTGTGTTTAGATACGTAAACAAATCAAGTGTTTGTGTGTGTAGTACAAGCCATAGACCTAGGATAAGATAGACGGAGCGTAAACTGCTACTATGGACAAGGGGGGTAAGGATAGCGCGGGAGGGGAAATAGACCCAAGTCTCGGCAAAGTTCGGTTAGACTCGGGGACGTTCGGACCACGTTACGCGCGCGTGAATTGAAGTTGTCGCATATGACGATCGCGAACGTCAAAAATTCTGCAAATAAAAAATAAATATGCAAATTCTGCATAAGTATTTACCGTAATTATAAAAATGAAAATTTGTGTTGTGGCCGGTTGCAAAAACCGGGAAGAAAATAAAAACACCGAACAAGAAAATAAAGAAAACGAAATGCGCCATTCGTTTTCATTTCACTTGTAAGTATATAAACTTTTATTTATTAATTAAGGAATGTATTTAGGAATTTACGTTATATACGAGGGACGTTCAATAAGTAATGGCAACACATTTTTTTCCTATTCAAGGTTTGTTTTATTTTAGCATTGCAATAAAACAAACCTTGAATGAGAAAAAAATGTGTCGTATTACTTGTTGAACGCCCCTCATATATGAAACTCATAATTTTAACAAATAAATTATTGGTTTAGATTCCCAAAGAACGATAATAAGCGACAGAAGTGGTTAGAAGTGTTACACTTGAACAATTACAATCCACCGAAATATGGTGCTGTATGTTCTGCCCATTTTAAAGAAGTGGACTACGACACAAATAATATTCGTCGAACGCTCAAACGAAATGCTGTTCCATTTGTATGCAAACAATAAAATTCTACTCTTAATTAGTAATTGATATTGTGCAATAATGAGATACAGATTATAGATTTTTCATGTTTTAGTTGGGTGAAGAATATGCTTGCAAAATCATAAGATACACAGATGACGGAAAACCGGGAAAACTCAGTGAGAAAAATGTTGTACGAAATGATGGAGATGGTTAGTATTGAGATTACATTGATATACATTATAAAAAAAATTTAGCATAATGATTTTTAACAATTTTTGTCTGTATGATCTAATTATAATAATGTTATTATTATAATAGATGGTGAATAAATGGAAATAGAAGAAGAAATGTGCAATATTAATCTTGGAAGGGCACACCGTTCCACAAGTATTTCTCCAGAGAGAATATTGAATTCGCCAACAAAGAAGCTATTGGAAATACGCACACGTGAAAATGCACTTTTAAAAAGAAAACTGGCGGTCTCCGTTTATAAGCAACGAATAGCAATTAAAAATATTCATTCGCTACGGGACCTGTTGAAGGGAATGTCGAAGAAGAATCTCACACCAGAAGAATTAAGCGTATTAGAAGATTTCGATCCAGGTACGAAAGAACTTATAAAGTGTGAAATACGAAAGCGAAAAAATTTACCCGTATCAAAAACATATAAACCTAGTATTCGGCGATTTGCTCTCACTTTACATTTTTATTCGCCAAGAGCATACAATTATATGTTCGTAGTAAATTTTACAAGTGTTTGCCACACGTAAAGACCATATCAAAATGGTACCGTTCATTTAATGGAGAACCGGGCATTAATTATGAAGCTTTAAGAGCTATACGCCAATTTGCTGATTCCGTTCCATATAGATTAGTAGGTTCGTTAGTATTTGACGAGATGGCTATATACCAAAAAGTTGAGCGAGATAGTACATGTAAAATAGTGGGTTACGTAGATTATGGCAATAATATCGACTGTGATAGAAAAAAATAGCTAGAGAAGCGTTAGTATTTTGTGTAGTATGCATTAATGCATCTTGGAAGTTACCTGTTGCGTACTATCTCGTTAACGGCGTAAGTACCGAATTAAAAAGCCATTTATTAATACAATGTTTAACAGCTATTAAGGAAACTGGAATGTTAATTATATCAGTAACGTGTGATGGCTTAAAATCTAATGTAAGCACATTTGAAAGACTTGGGTGTAATTTTAACACGCATGAGGAATTAACATTTCAGTCTTGGTTTAAACATCCAGCGAATGACAGTAATGTATACGTATTTATGGATGTATTCAGAAACACAATGGTTTGATGAGTCTGAACATAATACTAATCATGATTATTTCTTACAACCACAATTCTCATTTTGTATTACAGAATACAAAATGGAAGCTTTAACTTTCATAGCGGGATATGTATTAAAAAGACTTAAAACAACATTACATTGCACTGTATGTCTCGACACTTTAATAGGAAAACCTACAGATATACACGTCAATTTAATAAATATAAAGAATAAAGGTGGCTTAATATATCCTTCACGAGATCTTGTGTATGTTTGCAGAGTAACAGAAGAAGGTATTTAATAATTATATTTACACAAATAAAACTTTAAAAAACTTTAATGTAGATCATTTTACATGCAGAGCAATGCAAAAGTTTACAGATAGTAATATATTTGCGGAACTACAGGAACACATCAATGATCAATGTATTTTTAGCAACCATAGAAATAATTTGTTACGTGGTATTATCATTTTATATTGTAAGATAAGGCTGTCGCATCACTTAAAAAAGAAACAATTAACTGAAAGACACAAAAGTAATAAGCTTACATTATTTAAAGGTCAGTAAAATGTCAGTGAAGCTATATTGCCCTTATAAAAATTTAATATTGTAAGTGATTTTTTGGCTAGTAATTAATCACTTAAAAGCACTATTAAAAGCACTGTTAATAGTATTAAGTATCAATCGTATTAAGTATCTATTTCTCGCAAATAAATAATATTGTATACTATACAATATATTAAAATTGTATACTATACAATGGTGCACGTTTAATATTAATTCTGTAATAATTTTAGATAGGAAATAAAACATTGCACCCGAAATTTAATACTGTAAGTGATTTTTTGGCTAGTGATTAATCATTTAAAAGCACTATTAAAAGCACTGTTAATAGTGCTTTTAAATGATTAATCACTAGCCAAAAAATCAATTACAGTATTAAATTTCGGGTGCAATGTTTTATTTCCTATCTAAAATTATTACAGAATTAATATTAAACGTGCACCATTGTATAGTATACAATTTTAATATATTGTATAGTATACAATATTATTTATTTGCGAGAAATAGATACTTAATACGATTGAAATGAATGTAACAAATATTCAAAATATAATGCAATTTCAAAAAAGTAGAAACTTGCACATTGTTTTCTCGTAGTTTTTAATTGTGCAAGTAGAAACTTGCACATTGCTTCCTCATAGTTCCTAAGTGTGCAAGTTTTTATTTTATTCGAGGTATAATTATCGGTATTTATTTGTTTTGGCTTCCTCATAGAGGAAGCTTTGTTAGCAAAGGTTCTGATTTCACACTTAACTCTTTTGGGGACTGCGTAAATAATTATATACATTCACTAAAAAATACTAAAAATACTTGTCCATTTAAAAACTAAAACAATACTTTATCGATAAAAAAAATCAGCCCGATATTATAAATATTTGAGATAGCGATTTATTTTTAATTCTATTATATTTTCCAGTCTTTTCTACCCCTATTTCATATATAATTGGTTAAAATTTGGTTGATCAGATCAAGTTTTATAAAGCTTCTATGTATGTACGAATTCTTCGAAATTTCAAATGTGTGTAATACGAGATCTGATCAATCAAATTTTAATGAATTATATATGAAATAGGGGTAGAAAAAACTGGAAAATATAATAAAATTAAAAATTAATCGCTATCTCAAATATTGAGAAAACAGCAGCGTAAAACACATTTTTCAAAAAAGGAAAATCTGCATAAAATCTATACCGGTAGACCGATTTCAATAAAATTTGAGGAGGACATACTTTCTAGGATACTCTATTTGTGTGCAAAAATTCAAACTGGTATCTAAAAAATTGTAGAAGTAGATGCGTGTACAAAAATCCGTACACACACACACACACACACACATACATACATACTTCCGGACATTTTTTACTAATATGATTTTTCGACATTTTAGAACATTCTAAACCTATTTCTATCAAAATCTCGAAAAAAAATTTTTTCACCATTACAAAGCTTCCTCTATGAGGAAGCAATACTTGTCCACTTAAAAACTAAAACAATACTTTATCGATAAAAAAAATCAGCCCGATATTATAAATATTTGAGATAGCGATTTATTTTTAATTCTATTATATTTTCCAGTCTTTTCTACCCCTATTTCATATATAATTGGTTAAAATTTGGTTGATCAGATCAAGTTTTATAAAGCTTCTATGTATGTACGAATTCTTCGAAATTTCAAATGTGTGTAATACGAGATCTGATCAATCAAATTTTAATGAATTATATATGAAATAGGGGTAGAAAAAACTGGAAAATATAATAAAATTAAAAATTAATCGCTATCTCAAATATTGAGAAAACAGCAGCGTAAAACACATTTTTCAAAAAAAGGAAAATCTGCATAAAATCTATACCGGTAGACCGATTTCAATAAAATTTGAGGAGGACATACTTTCTAGGATACTCTATTTGTGTGCAAAAATTCAAACTGGTATCTAAAAAATTGTAGAAGTAGATGCGTGTACAAAAATCCGTACACACACACACACACACACACATACATACATACTTCCGGACATTTTTTACTAATATGATTTTTCGACATTTTAGAACATTCTAAACCTATTTCCATCAAAATCTCGAAAAAAAATTTTTTCACCATTACAAAGCTTCCTCTATGAGGAAGCAATACTGAAATTGCATAATATTTCTGATTTGCGAAGAAAAATTGAAAAAAAAAAAAATGTAAACTTTAATGAATGTAAAGGAGATATAATAGTCACTTTTTATCCAGTATTAAAAATTACTTATAAATAATATTGTCACAATCTGCGAAATTTTTGTATTCTGATAATTTCTTGTTTGAATAAATTTCTTTGTTAACGTATAAATGTTCTGCTATTAAAATCTTACTTTTAGACAAAGACATGGACTATCCTTCCACTCTCGTATTTTCAACTGTCTGTATGTACACACGTGTGGTGTATGGTAGAGGAATAGAAACTAAGAAAAAGTCGCACCAGTCGCACTGATCCGCGGCGGTATGCTTGTAGGCGGACACGCTGGAAATGAAAACGAGAACCGCGATTGCCGCGCGTACCATTTTTTCTTCTTCTTTTCTCTCATGTCGACGTCCTCTTTACACGTTCATCGGCCGGGACACGCGATGCGCGTCACATCTTCGACGCCTCGGGCGCGCTTTCCTTCGTGGAAATAAAGTCGCGATTTCGAGCCCGCATTCAAATTAAGTACTCGCAGGATATTCCCGTGGGCGTTCGCGAGGCATCTCAGGATTTTCTAGTCGCTCGAGCTCTCGGGGGTACCCGAGATTCTTCCGGAGGACACGCTCGCGCGATGTCTCGACACCAACGGTGCCAGCAACAGCAACAGCAGCAGCAGCAAATTTTCTTTCCTTCGGTACCTTTCCAGATGGTCCAAAGCACCTCCCTCGTTGTTCAGCGCAACGTTAAGCTACTCGAATCCCTCGAACCTGTTGCTCGAGGGGAAAAAAGGCACGCGGAAGATGGGCAAGGTGATTCCCTATATGGCGGTCAATCCCGCCGTAGGAGCAACGCTTGCGGAAAAATGTAAACAATCTCGGAGATCCCCGTTCGGCGATATTCCCTCGCGGATTCTCACCGCGCGCTGCGCATCTTCCGCAACTCGACGACGCCGCGACCGACGAGCGACGAAATCTGTACACTAAATACCAATTAAGCACTTCATTTCCATGATACGCTTCTGTATTCTAGGGCTGCATTCGGGGAGCGCGCTATTAGCGCTATTGCATCGTTCTATCTTTATCGCTCATCAGGTGTAAAACAAGGATAGAATAACCAAATAGCGCTGATAGCGCGCTCCCCGAACAAAGCGCCTAGGTTATGGTCCACCGTCCGGAAAAATGTGTCAATTTGACACTGTCAAATGTGTAATCGAACAAACAGCGCATGCCAGCGCATCCCCTCCACATGCTGCCAACGCACACCAAAGCGCGAAGGCACATCCGTGTGCTGTCGAGTCGGTCGAGCGTTCGAATGTTTCCGAGTCTAACCGAACTTTGCCGAAATTTGGGTCTATTTCCCCTCCCGCGCTATCACCTACCCCGCAGGGTTACGCTCCGTCTATCTTATCCTAGGTCTATGGTACAAGCTGATGTGTTCTGAGCAGGTTACAACAAGTTCATAGCGAGTGCATTATTGAATACATTAACACGTTAAAATATCTGGACATATATATATATATATATATCAACAGATTCTTTGTTCTATTACTGATTTATGAGTTTTAAATTAAGGTGAAACAGTTAATTAGATTCTAAATTTCTAAAATGTTTCCCATTTATTGTCAAAATGACAATTCATATTGCAAAGTTTAAGACTTTGAAGTTTGTTATGATGAGGAAAACATTCCTAACCCCGGAAAGTTGGTTAAATTTTATTGGCAGAATTCCAAATATGATGGTACAGTCATCATGCAATCAGGTAAAAAATTTATTATCATTCTTGAATAGTAAATTATGATTAACATTATACAAAATTTATTATATCAATAGTATAATGAAATAATTATTTAATCTCACATTTTTTCATGTAAATATACAGATGATGATAAAATAATTTATAAGAAGTTGCGAGAGCTGAATAAATCAACAAAAAGTAAATCTACTTCTAGTACGATTATTACGAATGAAGTGTCAGAAGCCAAAAAGAAAATTCCAATAGCAAAGCGAACTTGGTCACCAGCTACGAAAGAAAACAATGTCGATAATACCAATCAGACGAAGAAGAAGGTATGTAAATTATATACTGCTGTAAGGTTAATCATTTCATTGGTATTGTTTCATAGAATTCAATATTTATAAAATTTCTATAGTTTTTTTACTTCGTTAAGAAACAAATATAATTTTGGTAATTATTTACAAAAAGACCCCACTCGCCAATGACCTTGACCTTGACATATGTTGTCAAGGTCACTCTCCTGAGTGACCTTCAGAAGGTTTTAGCCGGCGGTCGTTTTTTATTAAAAAGTTATTAACAAAAAAAAGTTTGGCGATCGCACCGATTTTAATGACCTTGATATATGTTGTCAAGGTCATGACCCCGAGTGACCTTCAGAAGGTTTTAGCCGTCGCTCGCTATTTATTAAAAAGTTATTAACAAAAAAAGTTTGGAAAATATTGCATATATAGGGGCATATATAGGTTAGTTGACGCGCTTTAAACACTTAAATACTTTTAAATCGCGTCACTAATCTACATAGGTACGATTTACTGCTTTAAATGTTGTGTTTTGGTAAAGCAGCGATTTTTTTGCAAAATAAAGTATTTTCTGCTTTAACAAAAAGACCTCAATTTATCAACAATTTACTGCTTTAAATGTTGTGTTTTGGTAAAGCAGCGACTTTCTCGCAAAATAAAGTATTCTCTGCTTAAAAAAAAACGTAATATTAGTCGTTTATGCCTTTCAATACTCAAAATAGCTGCTATATTTTCCAAACTTTTTTTGTTAATAACTTTTTATCGAATAGCGACCGCCGGCTAAAAACTTCTGAAGGTCACTCAGGAGGGTGACCTTGACAACATATGTCAAGGTCAAGGTCATTGGCGAGTGGGGTCTTTTTGTAAATAATTACCATAATTTTTATATTATAAGTTGCGAGAAAATATTTTCAAAATGTAATTCAAGTACTGATGTATGTGTATATTTTTCTAATATTAAACTTTTATTATTCACAAATAACAGAAGAATGTTCGTGGACAAGGGAGTAAACCTGGTGTTAAGGATGTCTCTCAAGATTTAATAGAAAACAGTATATTTTATCCAAAAGGAGATAAATTACCAAAATCGAAAGAACCGATTAAGCAAAAAAGTCCATCTAAAAACGATTTAAAAAAACAGTTAGAGACTATGAAATTTCAATTAGACGTATTAAAGGCACAAGGTATGAAATAATATTTTGTTAATTGTTTATATATAATGTAAAATTTGAATGTTTATAAGTATTCAATAAATATTAGTACAATGTGAAATAATTGAAAGGTATAAATTATCAATTTTATTAAGGACTAAACAAGTCTAAATCACCATAAACTCTATTCAGCCTATGTATTACTTCAATATAATAAAACAAAGCGATATTTTTTATTTTTCAAAATAACTTATTTGCAGTTTTTTAGATTTCTAGTATAAAGCATGAGAAATTAGTAATTATTTGAAATAACTTTAAAAAAAATATTTTTATAGTAAATACATTTGATTTATTCATTTTATTTATTCATTTTTAATTATTTATTTGATTATTCATTTTGATTTAATTATTTATTACTTTTTTAAAACTTTTTTATTGCAAACTTTGATTTTAAACATTTATCTTCATAACGGACTAATCTTACTATAATATTAAAAAATTGAATCATTGTATTCTGTAGAAAATCGTCAATACAATCTACATAAAAAAAACAACAAGAAATGAAACCCAATGACAATCAAGAGACACGGTAGTGTCTCGCGCCAAGTACACGCGGAGCGAGACCAACCGTGACTCTTTTACGCGACGCGACGGGTGGCGAGTACCCGAGATGTTGAGATCTCGATAACGAGTGAACGAATCAAATTCTAAGTAGGCTTGATCGATAGCTTGGGGTCCAATTAGGGGGGGGTTTCTCTCATAATATTCCGCTACGTGCCCTACGAGCGGAGATATTGCGACGCAAAGTCCAAATGCGAAAATTTATTTTTAAGATACGTTGTCGTCTACGTCGACCGCTCTTTATAACATACATGTAACAAACAGAGAACGTCACTTTCACTTTTTCGACACTGGCGGCGCAGGTATCGACAGTTTCGATATCGCGCGCGTATTTCTAAATTAGGTCGACAGACTTATCGGTCAGGTCAGGAGGAAGATTTCTATTTAGGTAAATTAGGTATATATATAATAAATATTGAGTCAACGGAAAAGAAGGTTCTCTACGCTTGGCAGAAAGTGCCGCTAGGGAATTTTTAAGTCGATTCTTACGAATCAAGCTTGAATTTGATGTCTATGTATCCCAGGTTGCCGATGACGAGGTCCAGATAGTGCGCTTTATAGCTTTCGGTGTCCAGGTGTAATAATACGTTGAATTCGATGTCTACGTGTCCCAGGTTGCCGATGACGATGTCTAGATAGTGAGCCCCGTAGTTTTTGGTGTCTACGTGTATTAATATCTTGAATTCGATGTTCACGTGTCCCAGGTTGCCGATGACGGAATCCAGATAATGCGCTTCATAGTTTTCGGTGTCCAGGTGTAATCGTACGTTGAATGCGATGTCTAGGTGTCTCAGGTTGCCGATGACAAGGTCCACATAGTGCGCTCCGTAGTTTTCGGTGTCTACGTGAATTAATACCTTGAATTCGATGTTCACGTATCCCAGGTTGCCGATGACGAGGTCCAGATAGTACGCTTTATAGTTTTCGGTGTCCAGGTGTAATAATACGTTGAATTTGATGTCTACGTGTCCCAGGTTGCCGATGGCGAGGTCCACACAGTGCGCTCCGTAGTTTTCGGTGTCTAGGTGTAATAATACCTCGAATTCGATGTCCACGTGTCCCAGGTTGCCAATGACGAGATCCAGATAGTGCGCTTCATAGTTTTCGGTGTCCAGGTGTAATCGTACGTTGAATTCGATGTCTAAGTGTCCCAGGTTGCCGATGACAAGGTCCACATAGTGCGCTCCGTAGTTTTCGGTGTCCAGGTGTAATAATACGTTGAATTCGATGTCTACGTGTCCCAGGTTGCCGATGACGAGGTCCACACAGTGCGCTCCGTAGTTTTTGGTGAATACGTGTATTAATACCTTGAATTCGATGTTCACGTATCCCAGGTTGCCGATGACGAGATCCAGATAATGCGCTTCATAGTTTTCGGTGTCCAAGTGTAATCGTACGTTAAATTCGATGTCTAGGTGTCCCAGGTTGCCGATGACGAGGTCCACATAGTGCGCTTCGTAGTTTTCGGTGTCCAGGTGTAATAATACGTTGAATGCGATGTCTAAGTGTTCCAGGTTGCCGATGACGATGTCTAGATAGTGAGCCCCGTAGTTTTTGGTGTCTACGTGTATTAATACCTCGAATTCGATGTTTAGGTGTCCCAGGTTGCCGATGACGAGGTCCACATAGTGCGCTTCATAGTTTTTGGTGTCTAGGTGTATTAATACCTTGAAATTTATGTCTAGGTATCCCAGGTTGTTGATGGCGAGGTCCAGATAGCGCGCTCTGTAGTTTTCGGTGTCTAGGTGTAATAATATTTCGAATTCAATGTCTACGTGTTCCAGGTTGCCAAAGACGAGGTCCACATAGTGCGCTTCATAGTTTTTGGTGTCTAGGTGTATTAATAACTTTAAATCTGAATGGGTGCGTTCAGCCAATACTTCGCTAGCCAAGCAATCGTGAGCAGTCGTTCGTTTTTGCTCGTTTTCTTTCCTTTTAATCCATTAGGTCAAAAGAGAGGAAACGAGCGAAAACGAGCGACTGCTCACGATTGCTAGGCTAGCCGAGTATTGGCTGAACGCACCCAATGTAGGACACGTAAATATCGAATTCAAGGTATTAATACATGTAGACACCGAAAACTACGAAGCGCCCTATGTGGACCTCGTCATCGGCAACTTGGAACACGTGGCCATCGAATGCAAGGTATTAATACACCTGGACACCGAAAACTATAGAGCGCACTATGTGGACCTCGTCATCGGCAACCTGGGACACCTAGACATTAAATTCAAGCTTGATTCATAAGAATCGACTTAAAATTTCCCTAGCGGCAGAATTAGAATTATTTCATGACATAATAAAAATCGCTAAATTAAAATTATATCTAGACATAATAAAAATTGGACGAAAATTATGTCTAGACATAATAAAAATTGGATGAATTAAAATTATGTCTGACGTAAAAATAATTATCAAAAATATTGATACCTGAAGATATCGGTACATATACAGTTGCGAACAACATTCAGTAAGACACGCAAATAAAAATAAATAAAGAATTTTACAGTTAACAACTTATTAACATTAATTATGCTTTATTGCGATTATGTTTTATGTTGAAATTGAAAAATATATACAAGGTGTACAACTAAAAGGGTTACAGTTTATTATTTTAAAAAAACCTTAGTTTTTTTAAAATATTAAATTGTTGTTTTCTTTAGAAATAATAGTCCGTAACACTTTTAGCTTCATACTTTGTATTATATACTGTTTATAAGATTATAAGATATATTGTTTATAAGATTAAGATGCGTAACACTACAAAAAGGCGTGATATCCGTACAAAATTACCTTTAAAAAAAAAAGGTAAAAAAGAGCGTCAAGTACACGCATAGTAGTGTATATGTATTATGTTGTTACCCTGTTATGTTGTTACCTCGAAAAAAACAAAGTGGTAGTATTATACCTCCAAATAGCTTTATCCTGTACATACTGTTTATAAAATGCGTAATATACTACAAAAAGGCGTGATATCCGCTCAAAATTATCTTTTTTAAAAAATGGTAAAAAAAGGCGCCAAGTACACGTATAGTAGTGTATATGTTGTTACCTAAAAAAAAAAAAAAAAGAAAGTGGTAGTATTATACCTCGAAAAAACCTAAGTAGCAAGTGGTAGATCTTTATATCTCGAAAAATCTCGAAAAAATCTAAGCAGTAGTATCTTTATTTCCAAAAAATTATAACCCAAGTGACAAACGTCACAAAATTATGTTACCTTATCAAAAAGAAGAGTCGCGCTCAAGTGATCTATTACAATTACAAAAAAGAAATGATATCTCTTTAAATTAGAGCGCCAATTACAGAGAGAACATGTATATTGCCTCAAAAAATAATTGTTGCACTACTTTGAAAAATTTTTACATTGTGTCAATTAGAAAAAAATGTATGATAACAATTTTATAAGAATAAAAAATATAATTTAAATTTAACAAGGGAATACAAGATATTTAAATACAAAGTTTACATGTGTATTTTTTAATGGTCACAAAGAATTACAGAGGTAACAGTACAAAATACAAATATTTTATTAAAATATTTAATCCAACGAGGGAATACAATTTGTATTTAAATATAAAGTTTATATATGTATTTTTCAATAGAATAAAAGATTTAATCACAAAGAATTACAAAGGTAACAGTACAAAATAAAAATATTTTATTAAAATACATAAATTTTTCTTGTAAAAAAACTTGGCGCTGTTAGACCTCGAAATTTTAAATAAATAAGGACAACAATAAATAAAAATAATTCAGAGAAGAATGCGATGGGAGTAATATTAAATGATTATCAGCGTGGATGTGGGAGTGAATGATATGGGTGTGCGTGACGATGCGGACGGCGGATAATGCGGCTTATAATTAAGTATAGAATAAATTTATTTATTTATTTAAAATTTCGAGGTTTAATAGCGCCAAGTTTTTTTACAAGAAAAATTTATGTATTTTAATAAAATATTTTTATTTTGTACTGTTACCTTTGTAATTCTTTGTGATTAAATCTTTTATTCTATTGAAAAATACATATATAAACTTTATATTTAAATACAAATTGTATTCCCTCGTTGGATTAAATATTTTAATAAAATATTTGTATTTTGTACTGTTACCTCTGTAATTCTTTGTGACCATTAAAAAATACACATGTAAACTTTGTATTTAAATATCTTGTATTCCCTTGTTAAATTTAAATAAAATTTTTTAATCTTATAAAATTGTTATCATACATTCTTTTCTTGTTGACACAATGTAAAGATTTTTCAAAGTAGTGCAACAATTATTTTTTGAAGCAATATATATATATGTTCTCTCTGTAATTGGCGCTCTAATTTAAAGAGATATCATTTCTTTTTTGTAATTGTAATAGATCACTTAAGCGCGACTCTTTTTTTTATAAGGTAACATAATTTTGTGACGTGTATCACTTCGGTTATAATTTTTCGGAAATAAAGATACTACTGCTTAGATTTTTTCGAGATTTTTCGAGATATAAAGATCTACCACTTGTTACTTAGGTTTTTTCGAGGTATAATACTACCACTTTCTTTTTTTTAGGTAACAACATATACACTACTATACGTGTACTTGGCGCTTTTTTTTACCCTTTTTTAAAAAAGGTAATTTTGTGCGGATATCACGCCTTTTTGTAGTATATTACGCATTTTATAAACAGTATGTACAGGATAAAGCTATTTGGAGGTATAATACTACCACTTTGTTTTTCTCGAGGTAACAACATAACAGGGTAACAACATAATACATATACACTACTATGCGTGTACTTGGCGCTCTTTTTTACCTTTTTTTTAAAAAAGGTAATTTTGTACGGATATCACGCCTTTTTGTAGTGTTACGCATCTTAATCTTATAAACAATATATCTTATAATCTTATAAACAGTATATAATACAAGGTATGAAGCTAAAAGTGTTACGGACTATTATTTCTAAAGAAAACAACAATTTAATATTTTGCTTAGTTTTTTTAAAATAATAAACTGTAACCCTTTTAGTTGTACACTTTGTATATATTTTTCAATTTCAACATAAAACATAATCGCAATAAAGCATGATTAATGTTAATAAGTCGTTAACTGTAAAATTCTTTATTTATTTTTATTTGCGTGTCTTACTGAATGTTGTTCGCAACTGTATATGTACCGATATCTTCAGGTATCGATATTTTTGATAATTATTTTTACGTCAAACATAATTTTAATTCATCTATTGCTTTCTCATAGAGGAAGCTTTGTAATGGAGAAAATTTTTTTTTTCGAGATTTTGATGGAAATAGGTTTAGAATGTTCTAAAATGTCGAAAAATCATATTAGTAAAAAATGTCCGAAAGTATGTATGTATGTGTGTGTGTTGTGTGTGTGTATGTGTGTGTGTGTACGGATTTTTGTACACGCATCTACTTCTACAATTTTTTAGATACCAGTTTGAATTTTTGCACACAAATAGAGTATTATAGAAAGTATGTCCTCCTAAAATTTTATTGAAATCGGTCTACCGGTATAGATTTTATGCAGATTTTCCTTTTTTTAAAAAATGTGTTTTACGCTGCCGCTTTCTCAATATTTGAGATAGCGATTTATTTTTAATTTTATTATATTTTCCAGTTTTTTTTCTACCCCTATATTTCATATATAATTCATTAAAATTTGATTGATCAGATCTCGTATTACACACATTTGAAATTTTGAAGAATTTGTACATACATAGAAACTTTATAGAACTTGATCTGATCAACCAAATTTTAACCAATTATATATGAAATAGCGGTAGAAAAGACTGGAAAATATAATAGAATTAAAAATAAATCGCTATCTCAAATATTTATAATATCGGGCTGATTTTTTTTATCGATAAAGTATCATTTAAGGAAGGTATTACGCAGTCCCCAAAAGAGTTAAGTGTGAAATCAGAACTTTTGCTAACAAAGCTTCCTCTATGAGGAAGCCAAAACAAATAAATACCGATAATTATACCTTGAATAAAATAAAAACTTGCACACTTAGGAACTACGAGGAAACAATGTGCAAGTTTCTACTTGTTTTATTATGTCTAGACATAATTTTCGTCCAATTTTTATTATGTCTAGACATAATTTTAATTCAGCGATTTTTATTATGTCATGACATAATTTTAATTCTGCCGCTAGAAATATTTTAAGTCGATTCTTATGAATCAAGCTTGAATTCAATGTCTAGGTGTCCCAGGTTGCCGATGACGAGGTCCACATAGTGCGCTCTATAGTTTTCGGTGTCCAGGTGTATTAATACCTTGAATTCGATGGCCACGTGTTCCAAGTTGCCGATGACGAGGTCCACATAGTGCGCTTCGTAGTTTTCGGTGTCTACATGTATTAATACCTTGAATTCGATATCTACGTGTCCTACATTGGGTGCGTTCAGCCGATACTCCGCTAGCCTAGCAATCGTGAGCAGTCGCTCGTTTTCGCTCGTTTCCTCTCTTTTGACCTAATGGATTAAAAGGAGAGGAAACGAGCGAAAACAAGCAACTGCTCACGATTGCTAGGCTAGCGGAGTATCGGCTGAACGCACCCATTCTGATTTAAAGTTATTATTACACCTAGACACCAAAAACTATGAAGCGCACTATGTGGACTTTGTCATCGGCAACCTGGAACACGTAGACATGAAATTTGAGGTATTATTACACCTAGACACCGAAAACTACGGAGCGCGCTATCTGGATCTCGTCATCAGCAACCTGGGACACCTAGACATCAATTTCAAGGTATTAATACACGTAGACACCGAAAATTACGGAGCGCACTATGTGGACCTCGTCATCGGCAACCTGGGACACCTAAACATTGAATTCAAGGTATTAATACACGTAGACACCGAAAACTACGGAGCTCATTATCTAGACATCGTCATCGGCAACCTGAGACACTTAGACATCGCATTCAACGTATTATTACACCTGGACACCGAAAACTACGAAACGCACTATGTGGACCTCGTCATCGGCAACCTGGGACACTTAGACATCGCATTCAACGTACGAATACACCTGGACACCGAAAACTATGAAGCGCACTATCTGGATCCCGTCATCGGCAACCTGGGATACGTGGACATCGAATTCAAAGTATTAATACACGTAGACACCGAAAACTACGGAGCGCACTGTGTGGACCTCGTCATCGGCAACCTGGGACACGTAGACATGGAATTCAACGTATTATTACACCTGGACACCGAAAACTACGGAGCTCATTATCTAGACATCGTCATCGGCAACCTGAGACACTTAGACATCGCATTCAACGTATTATTACACCTGGACACCGAAAACTACGAAACGCACTATGTGGACCTCGTCATCGGCAACCTGGGACACGTAGACATCGAATTCAACGTATTATTACACCTGGACACCGAAAACTATGAAGCGTACTATCTGGACCTCGTCATCGGCAACCTGGGATACCTAGACATCGAATTCAAGCTTGATTCATAAGAATTGACTTAAAAATTCCCTAGCGGCACTTTCTGCCAAGCGTAGAGAACCTTCTTTTCCGGCAGCGGTAGTAATACAATGTAAGAATACTAAATCTCTCCAGATAAACATGAAGCAATTGACTCAATTATATATATTATATATATACACCTAATTTACCTAAATAGAAATCTTCCTCCTGACCGATAAGTCTATCGACCTAATTTCGAAATACGCGCGCGATATCGAAACAGGCGATACCTGCGCCGCCAGCGTCGAAAAAGTGAAAGTGACGTTTCTCTGATAATCATAATAATATTGAGATGAGAGACGGTCGACGTAGAAGTATTCGTATTCGTATCTTAAAAATAAATTTTCACATTTGGACTTTGCGTCGCAATATCTCCGCTCGTAGGGCACGTAGCGGAATGTTATGAGAGAAACCCCCCCCTAATTGGACCCCAAGCTAGATGGAATATTAAAAAGAAATGAGCTACTTCATTGCACATACAGTGGTCAGCTCCCTCGAAACTTAGGAAAGAGCAATGAACCTAAAGTTTATCGAGCTTTGCACAGTAAGGCTAAAATGATAATATACTAGTATATAAAACCATATATGACTATATAAAGTTATACTTAAAGAAATTTAGCCATATAATATAATTGTTCAAGATTATATTTCCATTTCTTATATAACTATATATAATTATATATTTACTAATATGAACAAATAAGAGGTATTTTTTCCCGAGTATATAATCATATATGCATATATATGGCCATATATAATTATATACTCTCATATATGGCCATATAATATTGTTTAAAATTATATTTTCCATTTCTTATATATGATCATATATAATCATATTTCTATTAATATAAACTAATATAAACTAATATGAATAAAGAAGAAGTTTTTTTTCCGGGATGTTTGTAATTTTGTGTACTTTCTAACAAAATATATATATAAATCATCTAGATCATTCAATTTATTAAAAAAATTTGTATTAATAGGAAATTGTAAAAGGACCCCGCACACTTCTTATGGAAATTGGGTTTAGGTGAAATCGACTAAAAATTAAATATGTTGTAGTTGATGAGGTCCTGATAAAAAAACCTAATGGACAGAAAACTAAAAAATGAACAATTTTTTTGCTACAGGCTCTTAAAGTATACGATTCACACTATTTTTATTGTTACACCATCGAGTGTTATGAGTCGATAATGACGTTTTTTCCGTAGCCGCAAATTATACCGCAATAGATGCGGAATAGAAGTTGCGATTAAAACATTGCGGAATGTATTGCGGTTAGTGACTGCGGAATAGGAGCAAAATAGGTTACGGCGGAATCAGTTGCGATTAAAACATTAGTTGCGAAATGATTTGCGGCTACGGAAAAAACATCATTATCGACTCATAACAGTCGATGGTGTTTTCTTCTAATAACAGTAGGGAAGACCGGGGCTTGTTGGCATAAAAGAAAAGTTGGCAATGCGTTCCGTTTATGTATTTATAATAGCAAAAAAATAACAATGCAAAAGTTATCACAAAATATCTCGTATATGACATGGGTGCTTTTTCCAAAGTTTTATTTTAATTAGACAAGTATTACAATAAAAAAAGAGAAAACTTTGATTCAAAAGGTGGCAAGTAATCGAGCGTTTTAAAATATCGTATTAATGTTCTTATTCAACTTGAGAAGTAAATCAAAGTGACGTATCATTAGTTAAAAGAAAAGTTTCTGTTACTATACGACATGTTATTTTGACTAACAACAGTAATTTATTGTAATAAAATAACTGAAATAAAACGTATGTAAGGATGGGGTATGTTGGCTCATATCAAGACACGCTTAACTTGACTTGTTGTTGCCGCGCGCGTGAGACCTGTTTGAGCATGTGATTTGCTACCTAAATGCTGATAGAAAGCTAGATATATATTTATTTTAATATTTTTATGATGAATGCTACATCTAAAATCTAGTTCACAATTGTTTTTCTGCTACAGTATTTTGCTATTCAATCATTACAAAATAACTTTAAAAGATACAATCTTTATCAAGAAGTATACGTATCTGTTATCCATTTTGTGTTTCAATTACGTTTTCATTAATTTATCATGAACTTTTGTCGCATAGCCAACTTACCTTACTATCGGGACAAGTTGGCTACAATGCAGCATGTTCGTATTTCACTTATTACAAAGAAACTATACAGTATACAGGAGCGTTCCTAGCAAAAAATGTAGAGAAAGGTTCTCTCTATCTTATTAGTACTGTTTAATTATAATAATTAGTTGTATAAAAACTCAAATGCCGAAATTGTGAAAACGGTGCTAACGAGCCCCGGTTTCCCCTAAAAATCGTGTGAATCGTACACTTCGAGAGCCTGTAGCAAAGAAACTATCCATTTTTTAGCTTTTTGCCATTAGGTTTTTTTCATCAGGATCTCATCAACTACAACATATTTAATTTTTATCCAATTTCACTTAAACTCAATTTTCATAAGAAGTGTGCGGAGTTCTTTTGTTTTAATATCAAAACCGTCTTGTTTGATAAGAAAATGTTCGATCCTTTAATGTATTTGAAATGGTTGATAAATATCAACCATCACAAACCGTATCATAATATAACATAAAGTCAAATTTTATTTAAATAATCTTTTAATATGGATGAATAAATTTGTAATTATTTAATTTTTTATGCATATAAATTAATAAGAAACTACTGGTTAACGGTTGCATTATAAAATCTTCTTTCAAACAATCAATTCAATTAAATAAAGAATTAAAAAACATTAATCTAAGCTGTTGATTTACGCTTGAAAATATATATACCATTACGTTATACTCTATTGCAATTCCTTTAATATCGTATATCTTATTTGATGTCGCAGATAGAACACTAACAGTTTATACACGCGCGCGTGCTATTAAGCGTCAGTTTGACGAGCCAAATACTTAGCGCCAAACGAAACGTGGATAGAAATCAGGTAGGCACAGTGAAGAGGCGTAAACCATGGTTGCTCACGGTGCGCTGCTGTCGCCAATGGCCCATGCGAATGTGACTCCGCCTCTTAAGCATGGCCAGCCTCTTCCCCCAATCCACCGGTTTTACTGTATCGTTCGGTTGTGCTTAGTCGAGCGTGCGCACGAACGTTTATGCGCACACGTGTAAGTGACTGTGCGCTAAGCACACAAGGGCATTTTAGGATCGAATGTGTTTTGTGTGATCATCCACAGCCAATCAGTTACTCAACCACTTGTAGCTTTTTCAAGCTACGTTCTACTCTTTTTCTATATTGCTCTTTTTCTCATAGATTTCTTTTTCTATCATTTCACAGGCACGTACAGATATATCATATCAAATGAATAATGCATACTAAAAACGAAGCTTTGGTTTATTTGTGAACGTCCTTTAAATTCAACCGAATTATTTAAATGCACGTATAAGCTACTTTACTACAAGCATGCATGTGTGTATGTGTAGAACGTTATACACTAAGACGGCTGAGACTGTGTGTATTCTAAGAGGCGTAGAGGGATTTTCTTATTTCTGCTCTGGTAAATCTGTCGCTCCAGTCAGTGAGGCAGCGAAGGGCAAGCCGCGCGCCGTTGACCGTGTCTCTGCTTCTTTTTCGTCTACTCAGCTGCCAATGCTACGATTCGGTGGTGTACACAAGCGAGACGGTGCGGTATAATATAATAGTTCGTGAATCTGTTTCTTTATACTCGTACTCTTTTATTACGTTTTCTGTTACATATACATATTACACATCATTATTATCACGTTTTGTATCTGACACTGGGGATCTAATAACAAAAAAAAACGAGACCTTATAATTATTTTTGTTTAACTCAGGGTGCATTTCATAAACTTTGTTATAATTAATTATTATTATTACGATTTTCTTTGAGTTTATCGTAAATGTGACATAAATTAAACGTATACTTATTGAAATTTGTTCGATAATTTATTTTTGCATAAAATTGTTGCACGTAAAATCACACAGTATGCAGATTTTAAGATATTCACAAATTAGAATATTTAAATATTAGATATCGAATTTATAATGGTACCTACTAGTTATTTATATTGCAACATAAAAATTAATCACGTGCCATGAATACTTTCTTTTTTATTAACACACAATTAACAGATAAGCAATTGCAACTTTAGATATTTGCACAATCTTGTTATCTCTTAAATATAGAAATATTTTTTTTATTAAAACATTATTTACAATTATATATTTATGTACTTTACAACATACACTTTTCTTGTAATGGATAATCGCGTCGCGTAAAAGATCCACGGTGCGGTCTCGCTTCGCGTATACTTGGTGCTAGACACTACCGTGTCTCTTGATTTGCTATTGCTATTCATAAATTGTTTTATGCGTTATACGGCTTATATACATTTTACACGAAACATTAGAATTGTATTTGAAAAAGCGTAACGACGATAGGATTATACCAACAAAACTAGCATGTTTCTTTTGAGTGCATTTTGAAAACTAGAGACAGAACACTACAACTCTGGAGCTTTCGCCTTGTATGTAACCGACGGCTGCTGGATTCCACGTCTTTCCAATGGATCCGATTGTACTAGGTGAGAATAATTCAATTGATATTATTAAATAATACTAAATTATGCCAATACATACGGGCTCATGTACAGAAATAACATAATTATCATATATGTTATATATTTATCAATATTTACCATGTATATTTATTACATTGGAGTAAAACCGAAATAGTCAATCATTTGATTAATCATATAAAAAGCGATTATATTTATATATTTTAATAATATTTTTAAATATTCTGTTAAATATATATAGTATTATAAAACTTTTATGCATCATCTCCGAATACTGTATACTTTAATAGGACGTTTTGTTATTAAAACATTGTTTAAAAAACGAAAATAAATATTTTACATAGGTACATACTTAGTTCAATTTAAATAAGAGTAATAGGCATATATATGTTGCATATGATATATATTCTTTATAACTTTAGATCAAAAAATTTGATTTTATGTACAGAAAAATAAACGATGTATTATAACGCCAGATAATAACATTTTAAAACATTTTGATTCGCCTGCTATTTTAGAAATAACTTTATAAATGATATTAAATATTATATAAAGCATAAAAAAATAAAATAGCTCTCTGATCAAAAATTTATGTTAAGAACAATATATAAACTAGCAACTAGAAAAATAAGATGGAAAAATGAGGAATACTATCAAATTCTGTTCTAATTTTTATTTACATTTACACTATTATGTAATAAATAAATTTTCTTTACTTTAAAACATGATCATTTGGATAAATCGGTTATTTCTCTTACTCCCTTAATCGATTAACATCTCAATCTCGACAAATTCAAATAATAAAGATTCTACTACATTATACATAACAATTAACTATCTAATACATTTACAATGTGTGATCTTTCATATTTGTATAATAAAAGTATAACACAATGTAAATAAAACTTATTAATTTTATTAAACACAGTTACCTATAGGAAAAAACATATGTAAGATAGATTTTTTGGTATTTCTTTAATTGTAAATTATAAGTCAAAACTTATATTACGCATATTACATATATAATTACATAATATATATTATATACAATTATGTGTTATATTATATCATATAATTTACATATAATTCAAGAATGAAATTATAAGAGCCAAACTTTTTTTACAATGTTGCTCATTTGAAATCCCGGTTGAGTTTTGTTACCCCGCCTCTTACGTGTTAAAATATCTCGTGATTCTCTGTCTTTGGTTTTATTTGATATATGACTACAATGACAATTTGCAACACTCATTCTTTCTGCTTTATAATTTTGAGGAAGCGTCATGGCGATATGAATCTTTTTTATCTTTTACATGACATATAGATATACGAAACGTCCTTCTGTCTCTTATTTCATTTGACACAACGTCATGATGCTTTTACATTGCAAATTTTATTTTATGTAACTTAGATTATTATACTTGAGACGGACCATAAACAATTATGGTCGAAACGTCATATAATTCATATATAGGTAAATGTTACAATTAATAAATGTGCTAGTTAGGTCGAGTGAAAATCATTTTCGTTTTTTTAGAACTTTTTTATAAGAAATAAAAATTATATAAATTTTATAGCTGAAGTACAACATATGTCTTTTACGTTTTATACAATCATTTGTTATTGATATTTATTATTGTTACATTAACTGTATACATCATACTATTTTAGCTGCAAAATTTAAAAGTTTGGTTGTAAAAATAAAATTACTTAAATGTCTACACAGCGTCTTTATTTCATAAATGTACTTCAGCTATATTAAACATCTAACAATCACGTTAAATTAGAAAAAAAATATAAAATAACAAACTAAATTTACAATTAAATTTACAATTGCATGCGGATAAATACTGATTCAAATAATTTTATGTTATAAATAATAGGTTAGTTAATTTATAGTTAATTGATGATGCAACTGCATATATGCGATGCAAAAAATTACTGTATGTACATATACTGCTTGTATGTACGCGTGCTATTCGTATTCGATAATATATTTGATAAGAAAAGAAAAATATAAGAAACATTTTTAACAGATAGTAGAATAACCTTAATTATTATAATAATTTATAATGAATGAGTGTTCGAGATTTATACTAAATAATTTAATCTTATTCATTGATATATATGTTTTGAATGTTACAGCTACATCGTAATTTGTTTATATTATATTAATTAAAAATGTGAAAATAAGTGTTATTGACATTTATAATCACTTTAGACAATATATTTTTTGGAATTAGAAATATTTTTTCTTAAATAAATATGTGCGCGGGTTAAATATTTATCCGCATGCAGACAATCACATAAACCTAATCGTAAGTGGTTCATTATTTACTTTACTTTTGTTTTCTTTTACTATATTTTGTTCTCTTTTAATTTACATAATTAACTGCGTAAACTTTAATCATTTAATGTAGTTGAGATATAATTAAAGTAAGAGTGCTACGTGACAATCTAGAATATACGTATTCTTATTTTCGAGTACATAATTATTGTAATTAATATATAATAATGTGACTTAGAAACAGAGTTATATCGTGAAGTCAAATGAGAAAACGATATGGTTAACGACAAGAGTAAGCACTTAAAGCAAAATTGTTTTCGCAAGCGCGCGTGCGCACGCACCTGTGTATGTGTCGGATATATTTATTATTATAAAATAAATAATTATAGTATAAAATTATCAAGAGGATTTATTCTCGAAGTTATGCAAAAATAATTTGACTTTAAGTCTTATTCTTGCCATTAACCGTACCGTTTTCTTATTTTATTTCAAGATATAACTCCATGATATATAATTTTTTATATGTATAATAGTAACGATAAATCCTTTCATTCAATAAAAGAAAGATCTAAAATTTTTTACATCATTCCAAAGTAATTATGCATTAATTCTAAATGTCATAAAAATCAGAAGTAAAAAATATGTCGGATTTCTATTTTTTTAAATTCATACCATTATTTTACAAATCTAGTATTTTTTATTACGGTGTTATTAAGTTTTAAAATTTTTTCGCTCAATTTTTGTCGATTGTCACTTAAAAATGTAACTTTTTTTGCAATAAAGACAAAACATTCAAATAATATAAATATATACACATACATATAGAGAGGTAAAAATCACAGTGGTGTAAGTCAAATTTTTAAAAATATTTCTCGTGTGCAGATGCAATTATATACATGTGTGTGTGCGTGAGCGTGCGCGTATGTGTTTGTGCGTAGCGTGCGTGTGTGCGCGTGCGTGCGTGCGTGCGTGCGTGTGTGCGCAGGTATGTGTGTGTGTGTGTGTGTGTGTGTGTGTGTGTGTGTGTGTGTGTGTGTGTGTGTGTGTGTGTGTGTGTGTGTGTGTGTGTGTGTGTGTGTGTGTGTGTGTGTGTGTGTGTGTGTGTGTGTGTGTGTGTGTGTGTGTGTGTGTGTGTGTGTGTGTGTGTGTGTGTGTGTGTGTGTGTGTGTGTGTGTGTGTGTGTGTGTGTGTGTGTGTGTGTGTGTGTGTGTGTGTGTGTGCGCGTGTGTGTGTGTGTAATATATGACTTATACAAATAAATACAAAAACTTCTGTTCTAAATTACTTATTTATTATATTTATGTATATATATATATATATATATATATATATATATATATATAGAATGAGCCAACGAAAACTTTCACCTGGTTTTTTTCTTGTAACCGACCAATCTGTGCAAATATCCCAAGTAACAGAGTGATATTAAAAGACGACATAGTGATGTCTAATAAAGCAAAATAAACGTCACTATGTTATCTTGTTATTTATAGGTTGCCGAAATATGTCAATTTTATTTTTAAGAAGAATATAATTGTGATAAATTCAATCATATTGTTTTATTTTCTTGATTAGAGCTCCTTAAAAATCTTAAATGACAATAAGAATAGGATGACACATCGTTTTAAAGGTCTTTTAATTATTCTCTATATAACTATGCTTTTAATTGGGATGAGTGATTAAGAAAATGTGTTTCTCGATAAATCAAATGTAGCAATTTCTAATTTTTAATACCTAAGACTTGATTTTTATTATCATTTAAGACTTTTCAAGAGCATAGCTACTCTAATCAAGGAGAATAAGAAACTGCACGGTTGAATTCATCACAGTTATACAGTCTCTTTAGAAACAAAATTGGCGTATTTGGTATATTCGCATAAATTATTTGGTTATAAAAAAACAGGGTACTCGTTAAAGAGACTGGGGGGTCGCTGAAGAGACTAAAGAGACTATAATTATTTATTTTTTGGAATGAAAAAATATAAAAAAGAAATATACGATCTAATTTTTTGAAGAAATTTTAAATACTGTCTTTATACCTTTTTAAAATACTATGTGTATGATTATGAAGTGTTGTTAACATTACAATATTTGTTTATTTTTTGATACATATATATATTATTATTTTAGTAACATTATTTTGAATGAAGTATATTGAATTGTGATTATAGCTTATTTCAATTTTTCTATTTTTAAAAATATATAATATATATATATATATATAATAGAGTATTTTTCTTATTTTTTTCTTACTATATTTCTTATTTTTTTTATTATTTATGATTTTAATTTTTTTCTGCAAATATTCATTAAAATAGTAAAAAGATTATTGTAAATATTTTCTTGTTATTTGTTATATGTTTAATAAGTTATACGATCATTATTGAGGATATAAATTGTCATTTTTTTTAACGCATATGTGCATGCCATCTATTATTTTTATCATTTTTGCACAATTATTTTAATTACCTAATAATACAATTATATATTTATTTAGATTTTTTGTAATTATTGGTGATAAATTCGCATTTTCAATATTACCTTTAAGATTGTTTCTCTTAAATATTTTTCTCAAAAAAATTTTTATATTACTTTTTAAGCACAATTATTAATTTTTTTTGTTACAATAATTATTTCAAATATTTATGACACTTTGGGATTATTATTACTTGTATTTTAAGAAATGGATGTAACTATTTTTTGTGGGAAAGTTATTTAAAATGTTAAAATAAATTAGTATAATTATGTTTGACACGGTCCATTCATAGAAAGTATACTGTATTCATTTCTCCAGCAGAAACCTTTGACCTGCTTACTGCGTCCCGGATGCGCCCCGTTCTTATCGCCGAGAAAGTTTGTCCTTTTTTAATCCGATATAAGTACTGATTGCCATAAAAGAATTCGATACAAGACAGAGAGAAAGAAATGAAAAAAAAAAACGACTGCTAATAATATATTTCAATTTTGTATTAATTAGCATTAATATTAGAGAGAGAGAGAGACGCACAATTTACACTCATTTTCATTACAGACTTGTAATTTAACAAGAATAGTCCAATAATTATAAATATTTTTAATTATATATTAATTATAAAACCTAGGAAACTTATATTAATTAATTATTTATATGGCATAAAAATCTTATTTTCTAATTTATCAATAAATTTTGGATTCCTATAAAATGACAACTTATTTTTATACAGATGTATATGCTACGTGACGATCTTTATTGTCATTAACAAATACTGATAAATAAAATGTTATTTCTTAGAAATCTAAATTTTTTTCATTAATTAATCTTGTGTATATTATAAAAATTATATTATATTATATTATATTATATTATAAAAATTAATTACGCAATTTTAATATTACAGATGATATACATATATACAATATGAAAAAATATAGGTATATTATACATGTATATGTTTTTCATATAACATATATGCACACATATATGTATATAATCATTTATGTATAATACATACATATATATATATATATATATATATATATATATAAATGTATGTTCTCATGCTCATATATCCACACGTTTAAAATCTTTTTTGTTTCAGAAAAAATAATAATTTTTTAAAATTTTAATTTTAAATTTTAATTCAATATCTCTGAAACACAATATTCTTCAGACTATATATTTATATGAATTTTCCGGGGAAAAAATCTCTTATAATATCTTATATGTTTATATGAGACATTATAAGTTCATATAAAAAGCGATCTTATATGCTCATATATGAATTTTGGTCCGATAAGAACTTATATGGTCATATATGATTATATAAAATTATATATAAAGACATATATATATTTAAATAAGTCTCAGAAATTTGTTACTTTCAAGTATTATTTTTTACGTATGCCACTTTATTATAAGAGTGGACTCCACGATACAACTGATTCAAAAATTGTGCCGCTCCATAGCTTGAGACAGTGTCGTGTCTTTTGATACCGTTCTTATAACACTGTTGGTCAAATTTTAAATACGAGAAACAGATCCCATCGAATGCCATCTATCGGATACTTTGAGATACAATATTGTGATCTGATCATATATATATATATATATATATATATATATATATATATAATCTTATATAACCATATATAAGTTCATATATGATTATATTATTTTCAGTAGTTTAAAGTTTAAATTATAAGGTATGTTTATTTATTTATAAAAACTATAATATATATTATATAACAGTTTTAGTCACAAATTATTACAGGTAAAATTTCACACTGCTTACGAAAATATTTAATAAAAATTAATGTCAATTAAAAAAAATTAAGTGTCTTATGCAAAATTAGAAAAAAAGAAAAATTTAAAATAACATAAGCAATGAGAAGTGCCGTTTTTGGTCAAAACGGATCTTGGTGCTTAATAATATTTCACAATATTAATTATTATTAAATACATTTTTCAGTTTTTTAAACTGCGTGCCAATATGGACTTTGTCGTACTTGCAATAATTGTGTAAATTGAAACTAGAAATAATATATCATATTAATTTGATTGTCAAGTAAAATAATATACTAGAAGAATATTTATAATAGTTATGCAAACTTATGGATAGATCCGGGTATATGTTCATATATGATTATATCTTTAATCTTATAAATATCTATATATGCTTTTACATGATTAGACATGATAATATATAAGCATATAAGACCATATATGGCTCTATAAGGTTATACTTAAAGAGGTTTTATGGAATATATAATCATATATTTTCATATATATAGCCATATAATATTGTTCAAGATTATATTTCCATTTCTTATATGACTATATATAATTATATGGTCGCCTCGACAACACGTGCGCTCCTTCGTACAACACATAAGGCTGCATAAGTGCGCATTTATACTACATTAATCCAAGTCAATACTATGACCATTCCACATCTTACACTTATGATTTTTTCGGTAAAAATCTTCATGAGTTTATTGTGAAAGTGATGGTTCTTATATAATAGTAGGTATTACACAGCTATTATCGTTGTTCGGTTATTTTAAAATATGACTTTAATTATGTCTGTGTTAACCAAATTGCTTTGTAGATTGCTTGATAAGGATCCGAATCAAGGATCGAAACGTCGTCGTAATGTTTTTGTTCAACTGTATATAGCCAATTGAGTCGAAATAAAATCTCTTATATTATTGTTAATCTATATTGGCGGAACATCCTATCATTTTTGGTTTGATATAATTATATATCTACTAATATAAACAAATAAGAGGTATCTTTTCCCGGGTATGTAATCATATATGCATATACATATATATATGGCCATATATAATTATTATACTCTCATATATGGCTCATATATATGGCATATAATTATGTTTAAGATTATATTTTCCATTTCTTATATGATTATATATAATCATATATCTACTAATATAAACTAATACGAACTAATATGAACAAATAAGAGGTTTCTTTTCCCGGATTCTTTTTATATTTTATTGTTTCAGAGATATAGAATTAAAATTTAAATTAAATTTTAAAATTTTGTAAAATTAAAATCATTACTTTTTTCTTCATAAAATAAAGAAAAATTAAAAAATTAATTCCTAAAATATTGGACAATACTTAAGAAACACCCTATATATGTGGATATACGCGCGCGCGCACACGCGCACACGCACACACGTAACATTATATATACATATATAATGTAAATATAACTATGTATGTATATATTATATTAATATTATAATATATAAAATATTATTAATACATAAATTATTAATAATTATCAGAATAAATTTAGATGCAGATTAGTATAATATTTTATATTTTGTATACATAATATGAAATAGAACACTAATCCACATTTAAATTTATTTTGAAAACAATTATCGATATTTTAATTTATAATTCAAAAATTAATTAATTGTGTATATGTAAACAATTTATATTTGTATTACACATGTAAACAATTTAAATGTGAACATTATAAGATTTTTTGCATCTTTTACTTTACGCGGAATCACATCGTATATGTTTGAGAAACACTATAATAAAAAAATTTATTTAAAGTAATATATAATGGGGTAAAACTGCATAAAAAGTTAGGACCTCACCAATTTTATTGCCATTTAAATATGTTGTAGAGGAGATTTTTCTGAGTAAGTCTGCGCAAGAAGAAAATGAAGAACGGTATTTTTTCAAAAGAAATAGTAATTTGAAGTTTTACAATTTTAATACTTTTTGTAGGTATTATGAAGTCACATTAGTTCTGAAAGACGTAATTTGCTGATATGTGTGTACAGATAGTACACATGTAGGTGGGGGAGGGGCTACCACCCCTTCCCCGCAAGCATACGATTCAACTGACCGATTTTGCACAATTCGTTAGAAGATCACCATGCAACTACACGAATTTCTCAGCCTCGTTAACAGTAATAATAAGTCGGTCAATTCGATTGTTGACAAAATATCCATGACTTTTCACGCAAACCGAGGCTCACCCCTACCCACCCTACCCCTGCTTGCGGGGGAGGGGCGGTAGCTACCGCCCTTCCCTCGCCTACATATGTATTGTCTATACACACATATCAGCAAATTACTTCCCTTAGTACTGAAAAAAATAACATATTATTTTACAAAATATACAAAAATGTCAAACTTCAATTTGTTGTCTTCTAAACTACCGTCGCCCACTTTTTTCTTGCGTAAAATTACTCAGAAAGACCTCCTCTACAATATACTTCAGTAACGATAAAATCGGTGAGGTGTAACCTTTTATGCAGTTTGACCTATAACAGAAAAGATAAGATTTTGGCAATATGTTGTAATAAATATAATAGTTTGAAATTACTTAAATTATGTGAAATTTGGAAGCATTCGAAATGTATATCTTTGCAGTAACAAAAATATTTTTTGTAATTTATGATATGGACTTTATTATTTCAATCATATTTGAAGGATATGTTTTGGATTTACTTCCAAAATTCTTAATTAGAGATCTCATCGTAACCAATAAAATATTAATTGTAATAATACACAGTTGGAAAATTTGTGTTAAATATAACATAAATCACATGTCCCAAACAGTCCACTCAAATTTTTGTGTTAATTTAACATAATATGGATGTGTTAAATGGTAACACCGATACTATGTCAAAATATTTCAACAGAAAGGAAATGCAATTCTGATTGTAATTTGAAGTTAATTATGTGTACAATTAACATAACTTTTATATAGAAGTTAAGATTGTAAGATAAAATCAACACTCTTTTTCTGTAAATTTCAACACATTTAATAAATACGTTCAAATTGTGTTACTTTATAACATATTTTTTAAATTATTTTAATAATTTTACATTTTAAGGCTCCTGGTTCCTGATCCGAGAACTTTGCGTTGACGGTGGAAACGTACTATCGCGGCAGAAATAAAAACCTTTTCAATGGAGAATTCTGTCCTTGGTGACATGTTGACAACCTATTTTGTGTTGCGTTTAATTTCTTTATTATTTGTTTTGTACTTGTGCTATAACGTTTAACGTATTCGTGAAACTCGTAAAATTGACCGAGAAGTAAAATTTGCAAGAAATACATATGTGGAGGAACATTTTCCACTCTTTTCAATAGTCGTCAAATGGCTTGTTTTCCGGTTTGTTTTCCTTGCGATTTACAGCGTTATTATTCATTTTAGTGTAGTGTTTTTACATTTAAAATTATTGTGATAGTGTTAAAATATACCGAAGATATCCAATTTATTGTGATTTAATATGTGAGCAAATACTTATTTCAATTCGACAGCTGTCAAACTTGTTTTCGTTCTTGATTATGCAACATTCACTTCGACAAATGTGAATTACTCATATAAAAGGGGAATTTTCGGTGTATTTTACAAATTTATTTTATCGTTTACAGATGGTATTTTATTAAAAAGCATTTTTATTTTAGTGTAAATCGCAAGAATTTTCATGATATATTTTCTTGCTTCTGACGTCATCAATCCAAGATGGCTGCAGTGAGTGAACAGGAGCCTTAAATTTGTTAAGTTTAATTAACATAACAGGTTAAATCTACACATGTATGTGTTCATTATTTTACACAAATAACATGGACCTTTTTTAACAAAAATACACAAAATTTTTTACTGTGTACGAATTAGAATGCTGCAATAATTATTAATGCGATAATTAGAATAATAAAGCAAATATATTATATATAATTTCACTAAATAATAAAATAAGCAATAACTTTATGTATAAGTAATTTAAAAATATAACTTAAGAGTAAAAAAGTGATATAAGAAACTGAAGGGTGGTATTCATAATCGGTTTCTTATATTTAAGACCGTCTTAAGTACAATCTTAAGATGTCATGAACCGATCACAGAGCCGTATTGGCCATCTTAAGACGTTACTTAAGACGATCTTGAAATAAGAAATAAGAACCGAATACCGGCCTAAGTGCATTTTAAAATATCGCTTTATTTGCTTCAGTTTCTCTGTAAGTAATGTTTACAATATCTGAAGTCAATGACACTAATACAACCGTAACTGCTGCTTGTTAGTACAGTTCAAGACCCTGATATGTAATGCGATATATTTGAAATGTAAAAGAGATAAAACATTCGAACATTCCAAAGTCATCATAAATAGATATACATATAATCGTACGCTTCAATTTTATTAATATAAATAAGAAATAAAAAAAGAATTGACAATATTAGATTTTTGAAAAATTTGAATACACAATTGTAAATTATTAGATAATTAGTTATAAAAAAAACCATAAAAGTTCTGTTTAAAATATTTTTATATATCTTACCATTTTGATAAGTATATAATTATTAGCTTTTAGGAGTTGTTTCATCCTTTAAACATCAAAATAGGCGCATATAAAAAAATCTCAAAATCTCGCAATTCTCGTACTCACGTAAAGATACACTTCGGTATCGCGTTGCGCGTGTACTTAGTGCGAGACACTGCCGTGTCTCTTGATATACGTGTCTTAGATTTCTGTGTTTAACAAAATATTTCAAGGACTTATTATATCAGACAATTGTGACATTTGACTTGTGAGAGATCCGGACTATCGCATTCCTATACTACAATATATATAGTATGTAGTATTCTAAATTATATTAAATTTTTGAATATATTATACGATTATATTGGCAATAAGTTCAAATAAATTTTTTTGCACATATGTGTGTCTACAAGCCGATATGATTATAATTGCTAATAAGCCAATTGTCAACAATTTCAGCGACGCAGAAGCGTTGCGACGTTAAATACATAGAAATAGTGACTGATCACATGATTACGTTACTGCAATAAATGACGAGGAGTTATCAAACCTATAGCCAGAATTTTTATGTCAAATAAGCTTTCAAGTGAAATATCTTAGGCCCGTATTTATAGTTGGATCTTATTTCAAGACTGTCTTAAGTAATGTCTTAAGATGCTAATACAGCTCTGTTGATTGGTTCATAACATCTTAAGATCGCACTTAAGACGGCCTTAAATATAAGATCCGACTATGAATGCCAGCCTTAGAAATTAAACCAGCTTTCAAAAAAATTTAAGGATATTTTTTAAATGTAACTAATATTGGTACAAACTTTCAATTGCGCGCGACCAATCCGAAAAAAATCGCTAGTCAATTCCGAAATCTCGAGATTTATTACGCAAAAAGTGACATTTGGTTACGTTCCAGTTTCAGTTTCAGTCACGCGTACGCACATATTCATAATAATTTTGTCCCTCAGGGGATTTTCACAATATCTATATATAATAATATATAAAAATTATGTAATGTGAGTAAACATTAACGTATATGTATATCTCGCACTACGCGTGTACTTGGCGCGAGACACTGCCGTTTCTCTTGATGTAGGTACAATATTTTCTGACGCACATGAGATAAACATACAGACAGAAGAACAGAAAGAGAGAAAGAGGGGAGAGAGAGAGAGAGAGTGATAGAGAGAAAGAGAGAGAGAGAGAGAGGAGGGAAAGGCGCACATACAAACGCACGCATGGCGTCGCATGGTCATTAATAAAGTTGATTATGAAGTTAATACAAGCAGTGAAATGCGTTGCTGATCATGGTACATCATTTGTTTTAACGATTGAAATCAAAACAAAGTCATATAAGAGATGGGATTAAAGATAAAATATTAGATATCTAATTAATGTAAATATATATACACAAGTGAGTTTTTTAAATTAATACACCTAAATCTTTCGAAAAAAGCGCATTTTTGGAAAAAAATTTGAAACAAACGTTAATTGTTTGGTTTTGGGGGAAAACATAACAGTATTAGTCCGAGAGCCCACCGCAAAAATTTGGGTCCATCGCTTTTATGGATAAATTTACTTACAAAAGGTAGTTTATAAGTAGTATTATCATAAACGATTGTCAGCCAAACTCGTACCCCTTGCGTTATGAGCAATAAAAATTTATGAACAATTGGATTTCTAAGCGATTTGGGTCCATCGCTTTTATGGACGAAACTTGTTTCATTCGAAAGGGCATCAAATTCCCTTTCAGAAAATACCCGGCTGATTTGCCCTGGCCCCTGCAAAACCCAGGCTGATCATAATTTTTGACTCAACGCGCGAGTCAGATCGAGCGTGGCGTTTGAAATGCGCGCCGTAAACAAGGACAGAGCGTCACGCTTTTATTTATACTTTGGATACTATCTAATATCATAAATTTTTAAAGATCATAATTGTTGTTATTGTTATTATTTAACGTTTATGATATTATAATATTGTGTAGGGATTAAGAATATTTTTGATTTTCTTTATCATTCATATTATTATATTTTATATGTTAATTATATACTTTTATCATTTATCATAGTTAAAAATATCATATTTTCAGATAAAAAGCATGGAACTGTCAGAGAACGTAATGTAAATTGGAATTTTGTCGAATATTTCCAAGTTTTTTACATTTTTTATAATTAATTGAATTTTAACAAAATCATAGCAAATACTACACGGAAAAAAATAAACTGTAAAAAATCGTCAGAAATCTGATGACTATTTACAGTTTATTATGTAACTCGGCCACGGGTAATGATAAACTCGTAATTTTTCAATAAAATAAATGAGATACTACTAACAAGTCAAATGAATTTTTGATATGCACATCAATGCTTTTTTTACAGTGTATAATAATATTAATATATATTCAAACAGTAAGATTAGGTTCATACATCAATTTGTAATAAAAATTCAGTAAAATGACTAAATTACAGTGCTAAACAGTATCTTTTATTGATAATTTTATTATTTTTTACATATCATTTTTTCCGTGTAGTATTTGCTATGATTTTGTTAAAATTTAATTAATTATAAAAAAATGTAAAAAACTTGGAAATATTCGACAAAATTCCAATTTACATTACGTTCTCTGACAGTTCCATACTTTTTATCTGGAAATATGATATTTTTAACTATGATAAATGATAAAAGTGTATAATTAACATATAAAATATAATAATATGAATGATAAAGAAAATCAAAAATATTCTTAATCCCTACACAATATTATAATATCATAAACGTTAAATAATAACAATAACAACAATTATGATCTTTAAAAATTTATGATATTAGATAGTATCCAAAGTATAAATAAAAGCGTGACGCTCTGTCCTTGTTTACGGCGCGCATTTCAAACGCCACGCTCGATCTGACTCGCGCGTTGAGTCAAAAATCATGATCAGCCTAGGTTTTGCAGGGGCCAGGGCAAATCAGCCGGGTATTTTCTGAAAGGGAATTTGATGCCCTTTCGAATGAAACAAGTTTCGTCCATAAAAGCGATGGACCCAAATCGCTTAGAAATCCAATTGTTCATAAATTTTTATTGCTCATAACGCAGGGGGTACGAGTTTGGCTGACAATCGTTTATGATAATACTACTTATAAACTACCTTTTGTAAGTAAATTTATCCATAAAAGCGATAGACCCAAATTTTTGCGGTGGGCTCTCGCACTATATTAGCTATTTTTGATTTGGCACACGTTTTTAGGGTTATTTCAAAGTCAACTTAATTTTTTAAAATAGGAACTTATAATTTTTTTAACGGCATCTTATTTTATGTAAAAAAAAAAAACAATCAACTTTTGTTTGAAACATTTTTTACTGGCCTAATATTTTATGAGATATTTAAGGAAAACTTGGTAACATTTTCAATATTTAACTTAAGGAGGATGGTTGCTCAAATCAATTTGATAAGAATTAGTTTAAATTTATGGAGGATGTTCGTCTGGGAGCCAAAGTTGAAGACAATTGTCTGCATGATTGTCAAGTAAATAATTTTTGAAATTCTTGTCTCTCTCTTATACACGGGCGACACAGCAAAAATGTTACCTAACCTGTAATGTAACTCTCGAAAGTATATTAAAAATGATAAGAATTTAATGTGTGGGGTAGGAAGTTAGGCGAAGGTGCGTCGGTTCCCACAATAACCAGTCATTTAATTAGGTAGAATTTTGCTAGGTTTATTCATGCTCTATGTACAGGTAAATTATTTCTTGGATGTGCACGGATAGGTGGACGTGTGTGATTTGTGTAGAGGATTAATGTGTAGTGTTAACGCGGTGTGTTGCTTATTATCCGTCCCGAATAGTTAGATTTGCTGAGGCCGAGCTTGGAGAGGAGTCTTGACGTTCATGTAGACGAGGCCAGTGAGTGCGTCACCACAGAGTGCTCGGGTTGGCCGGTCGATGAGGTGTGGCTTTCACGGGAGGAAAGTATCCACCTTGGAGACCAGGAACAGACCTTTCGTCGTGGCCCCAGGTGCAGGAATCGGAGTTAAAGAAAGAAGGCAGTGCCTTGGTCTCGGTGTTGTCCGGTGAACTGGATTGTAAACGACCCAGAAAACCTTTCCACGGCAGGGAGTCTGTCGACTCTTACCGAGGAGAGTTAATGCGCTGCAAAGCAGGTGTAAACAAAGGCCCCGAATGAGCACGCTCTGTATCAAACGGAGGTCTTGAAGAGCACGCTCCGTCTCCAAAAGAGATTATGTCAAGGGCCCTGGTAGTAGCACACCCTGACTGGTGAGCTGATCGCTAGAGAAATCTCGCTGGGTTGCCCTTTATATAAAGGTCGATGTCGAATCTTTCTTACGAGAGAATCGGCCGGCGATGCGCCGCGTAGCGGGCGCGCGCCAATCCATCCCGCCGATCGATATTGTGCCGCGCGTCGCTACTACCCGTTCCGCGCGCCTTCGTGCCGCGCGCCCGTTGTACTATCCGTGCCGCGTACGTACGGTCGTACGCTCGTGTGTTCGTGGCGGACAGCTGACCGCCACATAATGAAAATATGTGCAAATAATTCTTTACATATTTAGGAAGAACTTTCTCGAAGACTGAAATGATTTGTCTTTAAGTATAGTTATATCAAGAAATTGTAAAAATAAAACAGGTCCACATTTATTATTGTTACATTTCAACGTGGATAATAACGTATTTGGGTTTCAATTGTACAAACAACTCTTTTTAAACTTTAAGAAACAACAATTGAATGCATTCCACATATTTATTTGCTAAAATTCGTTTATTTCGCGCGACGAAAATCTAAACCTATATGCTTTCCCTCTGCCGCGCCGCCTGCCCCGCAGCGGGACGTCAACCAACCTTCTTAAGGGAATCCTAAAGCCGTTTGTAATACCGGCTTTTTTTCTTAGCACTAATCTTTTAATTGGCTTTATAGAAATGCAAAATTCTTGTCTAGAATTAAAGTACGCATTGAAATCTAGGTCATGGTGGTCGAATTTATATCGAAAACAAGAAAAAATTAATATTTTTGTTAATTTTTGGTATACGTGACGACAATATTTGCTTTGTACAAAAATTCCACAATAAATATCCACAAAATTAGACCGGCATGACCTAGGGACAACATTTAAGAACAATATCGTGCAATTAGATCTAAGATAGAAAGCCTAAAAAAAAAGATTAGTTTAAATAAACTTTTATATGTGCAAAAGCACATTCAGGTTGACATTGCGTGTAGCGAGAGATGGCGCAGCAATCAAAACAAGGACAGATGCCTCTCGTTAGACAAGCACAGATATAGATATATGACATAGAAAACAGGATTAGAAATGTTGACATTACCGACGTCGAGGAAGTTCAGCTTTCACTTTAGGATCCCCTTAACGATATCTTGATAATAGTTTGTCGAAGGGAAAAGTGGTACAGAACTTTTTAACTTAATTTGATCTCAAAAATATGCTGTTGCAATAGTATCCTAAGTTTTTTAAATACTTTGTATATAGATATTTCATGTATTCCAAAAATGCGTTATTTTCGAAATATTTAGAGTATCGATTTGAAAAACTTATATATCCTGTAGGGTATCTCCAGTATATACGCCGCAGCTAACAAGAAAAACTTAATTTATTGAGTATTATTTATTACTATATATATGTTTAAGGCAAATGAATTTTATATCAATAAAAACTTTATACTGTCTATTACTATAAAAAAATATAAATATGAAATATTTATTCTTTGTATATAATAAAAAAAACTTTTAGAAACCCTTGCATTTTTGCCATATATTCCAGAGGGGTGAGTTATATGACATTCATAGGTGAAATATACGCCTTATAAAAAATTACAAATAATGTTTATAAATAAAGCAATAAAATATAATAAGTTATAAAATGTGTGTAAGAAGTTTATTAAGATGTAAGAATGATAAACAAATTATAAAACTGAAAAATTAAAAAAAAATAAAAGAGCGATAGATGCATTAAAGATTATTGTTATACAATCCAAAAAAAAGGAAAAAGAACACATAGCAGATTTCGAGTTTTACAAAGTGTCTGTACTATGGCATAAATCCCGCATGCTAACTTGCCGTATATCCTAAACAGGAGGAATATACAAGATATTATAAGTTAAACAAAAAATACAAGAGCTATGCACTTGTATTTTGCTGTGTTCCATTATTTACTATCCCTCTACACTTATGTATATCATGAAATAACCATTAAACCTTTTACATTCCCTACAGTAATCATTTTACGTAGGTCGTAACACAAGATCGTGCTTCTTACTACGCTGAGAAATCGATTCAACTCATGACAGTTTTGTTAATATTAACAGTAAAAAATTGAAATTACAACACAATACTAATATGACATAAAGGCACATAACAGAATAATTGCGAGCAAGTACTTTATTCTTCCTATTTTTTCTGACATCTGCGGCGTAAAACCCTGCGGCCCTGCGCTGCGGAGGTACCCTATAAATATAAAGTTATTATAGTACAATTTTTCATAATGGGAAAAATATAATTAATAGATACTGCGTAAACAGTAGTAGAGGAAGACGAGGGAATAAGATTCGAACCACGGAGTACCTATAATGAGGATCATCTTAGAATAAATTATTTACTATCGTGCATTACAAATCCAAACCCGCGTGTGCACTGTTGGAAAATTTTTGTAGTTTTGTTAAAAAAGGTCTTTGTTAAAATTTTTGTGTAAAATAATCAATACACATATATGTGTAGATTTAACATATGCCTGCTATGTTAATTGAGAACTTTACACAAATTTAAAAATAATTTAAAAATATATTAAAGTAACACAATTTGAACATTTATATAAACATGAATGAAACATTTAAAATTAAAAAAAATTTTTCAATAGTTTTTTTTAAATCACCGACAAAAAAGTACAATAAGATAATTCGAACTAACTGCAATGACATAACTGGTTCCAATTACTTCGGGTTTAAAAATTTTCAAGTGCACAATTGCACAATTATTTTTTAAAGCAATATATTTTTTTTGTACAATAATTGGCGCAATTTAAAAATTTCATATATTTTTTTGAAATAACCACTTGGGTTGAGTTAAATAACGCAATTTTGTGATATAATTTTGTCAAGCAGAAATAAAGCTATTACCACTTAGGTTGAATTTTTGGATTTATAAAATATATTGCGTGTACTTGGCGCCTTTTTTTACCTTTTTTAAAAAAGGTAATTTTGTACTGATATGTATATATACCAAAATGCGAGTACGCCAAACTTTTATTTTTACTTTTAGTTTTAATTATACGTACCTATACATATAATATTTTATGTATAAAATTATATGTTATAACTGCATATGCATATATTATACATATATATATATATATGTATATATATATATATATATATATTTGCATAATTAAATGAAGAATTTGCAAATATATACTTATAAAATAAAATATTACTTGAATTTATTTTTATGTGTAATAAAATTGTGTGCAAAAACATTTATGCACCCAAGAAGCATGTTTTTTAAATTATTGTCTTGAGTGCAATAATTATAACTTTGCTGCTATTTGATTTTATCGGCAATCAGCATACGAGCAAATACATGTGCGCCAACGTATCTGTTGGCAATAATTTTGTTGACAAATGTGACCCTTTCGCGAAAGAACCAGGTGCTCCGCAAACTGTATTTACATATAGGACAGAAGCTGAACATTTCATTAGCGTTCAATTAGTACAATTTGTTTTAGTTAAATAACGAGTGCATCTTCTACGAATATTATTGAAATAGGATAGTGGTTCAGTTGACAGAGGACTCTACAAACAATAGCATTAGCTGCTGAATTTTCTTCTAACTATCTATTAAGAAAATACGAGTTTCTTGTACTTGAGAAAACTAAAAAGGGTGTTTTAAACAATAAAATATTTAGAATAAAAATGCATTTGGAAACAATTAGCATAAAAAATTTTTAAAAATTTTTATTTTAAATCTTTATGTTAATATATGTATAAATTTATCATACTTTTCTATCTTTTTAGTGCTAACAATAAGACAATAGTACAAATTGCATTCCATAAAAAGATATTATTGACTTATTAACATATGCTAAAGTTTTGATCTGTAAAAAAAAATATATTGTCTGTGAATAAACAATACCGCCTATATGATATTTTTATGATTATTTTTGCTAAATAATTATATACAGAGTGAGTTTTATTTCGTGTTTTACAATTATCTCCGCTAATTATCTCAGAAAGTATTAGTTTATTGAAAAAATATTTCAGATAAAAGTTAGAGTGTTTGAAGAGAGCCAATAAACGAACTTAATTTGCGTCTGGGGTCCGTGTTGAGCCCAGTAAAGCCCAGGTCAAATTTTTTAAATGAAAACCTCTATTTTTTATTATATTATCTTTTTATACAAATTAATTAGAACAACTTTTGTCGGAAACATTTTTTTATTTGTTTAATACTTTTTGAGATATTTTTTTTTCAAGGAAAACTTGATAACTCTTTCGATATTTAGCTTATATCTCGATAATTGTTTGTCGGTGGGAAAAGTGGTACAGGTCTTTTGGACTTGATTTGGTCTCAAGAATATGCTGTTGCACTAGTATCTTAATTTTTTTCTAATATTTGTGCATACATCTTTTTGGAGCTTTCATGTATACACAAATATTTAAAAAAATTGGACTATTGCAACAGCATATTCTTGAGATCAAATCAAGTCAAGAAGTCCTGTACTTTTTTCTCTGACAAACAATTAACGAGATGTCATAAATATTGAAAAAGTTACCAAGTTTTCTTTGAATATCTCCAAAAGTATATATATTGGCAAATAAAAAAATATTTTAAACAAAAACTGTTCAAATTAATTAGTAGAAAAAGATAATACAATAAAAAATTTTATTTAAAAAATTAACTTAGGTTCTACTGGACTCAACACAGGTTCAAAATCTAATAACATCGTTTATTGGCTTTCTTCGAAACCTTCAATTTTTATCTGAAACATTTTTCCAATAAACCAATACTTTTTAAGATAATTAGCAGAGATAATTGGCATACGAAATAAAACTCACCCTGTAGGGGAATTGTGCTTAATATCGCCCTTGTTTCTAATTCCGCACCCTACGGTATTGAGACTGTTATATGTGTTGTATTCTGTCAGTGAGCAGTGGAACACTACTTTGGACGATCTTTTGTTTTATTTCAATTAGAATCCACTTTTATGTTACCTGAGTGAATTTCGTTTGTATCGTAAAATTGAAGCCTCTTTTCCGCGATGCCGATTAGCTATCTCGATTGATTGCCGCGCCGCGAGCTTGCTTCATCCCGTGAGGGACTGTCATCGCGGAGTGTGGCGAGACTGGCGAGTTTCGTGCGTGTAGTGCGTCGTGTGTGTCATGATGTGACAGCTCGCGTCGTGTCGCGAGGTTAATATTATTATTAATGTGATCTCTCATCATTATTATAAATATGAAATCGTTTAATTCTGAATTTCGGTCGCGTCACGCAAGGATCGAAGTGCCACGCGAAATATCAGCGGATCGGAGATAGGTAATTATAGTGACTCCTCTTCTAAAAAGGGCATGTCGTAGGTATTGTTGTCACTTTTCCGCGATGCCGATTGGTTATCTCGATTGATTGCCGCGCCGTAGCTTGCTTCATCCCGTGAGGGACTGTCATCGCGGAGTGTGGCGAGTTTCGTGTTTCGTGCGTGTAGTGCGTCGTGTGTGTCGTGATGTGACAGCTTGCGTCGTGTCGCAAGGTTAATTATTATTAATGTGATCTCTCATCATTATTATAAATATAAAATCGTTTAATTCTGAATTTCAGTCGCGTCACGCAAGGATCGAAGTGCCACGCGAAATATCAGCGGATCGGAGATAGGTATAATTATAGCTCGAATTATAGTGACTCCTCCTCTTCTAAAAAGGGCATGTCGTAGGTATTGTTGTCACTTTTCCGCGATGCCGATTGGTACTCTTGCTGCGCTTACTTCATTTGCAGCTGTCATTGTATATTTTGACAGTTGTGTGTATCAAGGGTTAATAGTGTAATAGTAATAGCATAATGTTAAAGCTAAATAGCGCGCGCGAAGTGCGCATCTGTAGTGTCTAGTTATGAATGTTATGATATAAAAAGTAACGTGTTCATAGTTTTAACGAGGTTTCGAAATTTTGCAAGAGGTATCTTTCGTTATTAATAGATAGCAAAAGATATGTACTAAGAACAAATTTCTGTCTTAAAAACATGTGATATTGGATATTATGTCTAATTTTATTTTTAAATTAGAGATTTTCGTTGCTAACCATTATTGTGATGCTTTAATCGGTTATGTTTCTTTGTGATGTTCCTTATTCCGCTCTCTAGGAATGTTATACCGCCCATTTTCCCTAACTAGTTTGCTTTTAGAATACCTCTGACGCTCTCTCAGCCTCCTGTCCAATGAGTAACAAAATCTTTTTCCTAAAGTAAATTGGCCAAACGGGATGCTGATCACATCACCCCACCCTATAGTTTATAAAAGTCATAAAACTCATGGGCTTTCCTAAAAAAGAATATCTTTACCAACCTTATGTGCTCTATTTTGAGTTGTTTCTATTTCCAGCATTACCTATATTGTGTCACTGTGTGTCATAATTGTATTTTTAATAAAAAAATATGTGGATGCGATATATTAGAACACTTTTTTCTATGTCGTTAAATGCTACTTCTTTTGTTTTCCCTCAGAAAAGATAGTTAAAGTAAATTTTGAACACATTCATGCCACGGAGATCATATTACGATAATCATAGAATAAAATGATGCGGTTTATATTCTTATAGGAGTTTTTAGTCAAGATTTTGGTTTTTATAAAAATGGGGTGCGATAGTTTCCCTACATTATTTACAAATGAGTTTTAAAGTTTATTTAAGAATGTTTATCTGTGTATATATACACACAGTAAAAGAACATTTTGCATTTGAGTGGATTTCTATTTGTGTAGAAATTTTTTAGTTAAATTTTTAATATATAGCGAATTTGGTGGGACGTACCAGTTTGCACTCAGTGTACATTAAAGCTGTTGTACACTTGTGTTAAGTGTTAATGTAAAATATTGTTATTGTGTTATATATTTTGACTTTTTGCATTTATTTAACGTTTCTAAAAATTAAAATAACACAATTTATATGTAAATGCACAAATTCTTAGTGACATATTTTATATGTTAAAATAAACACCTAAGTTGAGTTACCTTTCTCTCTATAAAAGTTTTCATTTGTTAAATCTACATGTTTCTTATTTTATATATTATTAAGAGATATTGCTGTCTTCTGTTTCTTGCAAGAAAAAGAGAAGAAAAAATAACATTTAATGTAAGAATAATATTTTATTTTAAGGATGTATGGGTGACATTTCAAAGCATAACTAAAAATCTAAAAATTTCATAGATTGTTCTAATTACGTCAAGTATCTGTGTAAAATTTCAGCACAATTCTCTTACTGGTTTAAAAGTTATTTAATTTTTTTGTTTGCATTAATTTTTATCATATCTCGGGATTGGCTGCACCAATCTTATTCAGACTAGTCGCAATCGAAAGCTTGTATCGACATTATATTTAAAAAATGTTGTTAGATTTTTTTTATTACGGCTTTAATTTCTGAGATATTTTAATCAAAAGTTTGTTGACGTATAAAATTTCTTCTTATTCTTATAATTTGATGAGGAAGTAGCATTACGAATTAAATCAAATTTTGTACATATGCTAATGAAACTATGATAAATATTCGTACAAAAGTTAATTTGGATCCACTTACTCGTTTAAAAGTTATTTACCTAAAACTGTAGCAAAATGTAGTCAGTATACGCTGCATAACCGATTTTAGTCTATGAGACTTAGCAACATCGCAGTGAGGCAGTACAGATCGATGTATTGAAAGTGTAAACGTCAATATCGAAATTTTATCAAAATTTTTTACAATATTCAACATTTTTCGGCATTTAATTAAATATATATAACTTATTACTTTTATATTAATATACTAAAATATATTTTATGTAACACGTGCATGGAAAGTGGCCCATTGCGCATGCTACGCGTGCGTGATAGACCACTTTCCACGCACTTGCAACATAAAATAGGGTGTGCAAGTCGTGCGTAAAGATGAAAATTCCCGGGTGTGGTGACCACACCTTTGGCTCGTGCGTCAACTCCGCACCCGGGAATTTTCATCTTACAGCACTTGTTGCACAAATAACTATAAATTATTCGATATCTATAGTAACCGTAAATTGTCTTATAAATTATTCGTTTTTTCTTTGCAGTTGATTTTAGGGCATTTTCAAGACCAAAAGTTTCTGTCGTTAATTACGAAAAATATTAATTATTATAAATATTCCCTTTCTTGTGAAGATGTTAAAAATCATGTTATTTTACGATAGTTGAACTTCTTATGTAATATAAATTTATTTATTTTATATTTTAAACAATATATATATATATATATATATATATATAAACCTAAGAAATCTGCAGTTTTCAAATTTTAATCACTTTTTGCTGGTATTGTACAACATCCTTAAGGTATTCCTTTCACGGAGGAGCGTATTGTGTAGGCGCTTAAGCAGGGCCTCAGCAAACTCTTGTATATTGCATTAAACTGATATAAAATCAAGTTATACGTGATTATTATGTTTAATTATAAGAAAAAAGTTAAAATATTATGTGTATTTAGAAATTTTTCATTTTTCGGTAAATTTTACTGTCAGAACTATGTCAATATGGCAACGCTGCGCTTTTCAGGGCGCCGCGTGTAAAATGTGAAGTTGATAACAAAAGTGTCAATGTAAGTGTCACGTTCATTAATCAAAGAATATTGACATTTTCTTTTTATCAAAGAGAGATTTTATAATAATAATGAGTGATAAGAAACATAAAGTGAGGAGTAATGTTGGCAAAAATAAGGGACACGTTGTGAAAATAAAAGTTGATAATAAACCGTACGTTATATGAACTGAAGTGTGACATGAGCGCACAGCTTGCAGCGTTGCCAAATACGTCCTTGAAAGTCGCCATTAAAAATATTCATCTATAAACCACATTTGAAGTCAACTTTTAACATAAATATTTTGTTTAAATATTCGGTGACTCTGTATTTTTATCGGCACTATCGAAAGTATAGAGTTTAGCGAATATGTGTAGCGCAGTTAATATTTAATATCTTAAGATATTTGATAAACAAATTATTACATTAAAATGTAGAAAATAAACTTTTTCGATAACGTCACATATAAAATATCGAATTTTCAAAGTCATAATTCTTCTTTATATGTTCGGTAATGTGGTTTAATTCTTTTCTGGCGTAAAGATATGCATTTTAACTTTCTTGTACCAAAAAATCAGTTAATTTTTAAGACTTTGGTGTCATGAAAGGAATACCTTAATTAAATTTAAGAGTTAAAGCACAAAGATTGTGTCGTAATTGTTTACGACTCTGTCGTAAGTCGTAAGTCGGAGTGAGAAATCAACGCATAAGAATTGGCGTTAGCGTAAGCCGTATGCATCCCGTCGTATCAGCATCACGCGACGGATACGACATACGCTAACGTCAATTCTTGTGCGTTACTTACGTCCACGATTGCGATTGTGATCGCTATGCCATGTTATGTGTGCTTTGACCCTAACATTATAAATATGTTAATTTAACATAAACTTTGCTTCCAGATCGCGTATTACAATTTTGTGTTAATTTTTCACGTATTTTGTTATTTATTTGCACACTTTACTTGTGTTATTTATTTACATATTTGCCTTCTGCTAAATTAACATAAAAATTATAATAGATAAATTGGGACATGTAAAATGTGTTAAATTCAACATAAAATTTTTTACTATGTATATTTAAAAAGATATATTTATTGAATACGTAAACAAATATTGATCGTTTAACTGTTATTATTTAATAGTTGATTATTAAAAGTAAGTGCAATGCACTATGAAAAATAAATTTTTCAATACCAAAGTAAATTAAATCATAATAATTTTTTAGCCGTCACTTGTTATGTATTAAAAAGTTATTAACAAATGTAACTGAGAAGTATAATAGTTTGTGTCAATACTAAGAGAAGTAATTTGCTGATATATATATCTGTGTATATAGACAGTATACACATGTAGGCGGGGGAGCTACTGCCCCTTCCCCGCGAGCAGGGGTGGATATGGGGGTGGACTTCGGTTTGCGTGAAAAGTTGAAGAAACTTAAAAAAATAAGTTACATATTCTTTGGACTCCCCCGATTGATTATCACATGTTGGAGTCAAAGATTTTTATTAAGGAAACCGCAAAAAATTAAAAATTGGAAAAGGCCTTATTCTTTAAATAATTACTTCTGAATAAGAATTTTGGTTCTTGTGTTTGTTCAAATACCTAAAAAAGCTAGAATATTTACAATATTTACCGTCTATGCGTTTTTTCTTGTGAGCTCCTGATGACCAAGATCTATCTCTATATATATATATATATAAATGAATGTATGTATGTATGTTTGTCCGCTATGCAAATCTACAGTTTTCAAATTGGAACAACTAAATTTGGTATACTATCAACAATCGCAACAATAAAAAATCTACGTGATTGCTCTAATTTCCGTAAATTTTGAGATATCGAGCTAAATTTTTTTTTATGGATGGAGTATCATTAAAGGTAGGTTGGTATTGAATTTGGCGAGAATCGATGAAAGGGTTGCCGATTTTTGCCTAAAAAGTGTATAAGTTATACATGTCATCTTTAGAGTATCATTAAAGGAAGGTTGTTTTGAATTTGGCGAGGATCGTTGAAAAGATTACCGAATTATGCCTAAAAAATGTATAAGTTATTTGATGGATAGAGTATCATTTAAGAAAGATTGTTATTAAATTTGGCGAGGGTCATGAATGATGTGGAAAGTTATTGAAAATATGTTTTTGTGAATTATATATTGGTGGATATAAGATTAGCTAGAACACAAATGTAATAACACAAATAAAGTTGTTTAAAAAAAAGACGCCCGGTCGAAAAGCCCCGGGTAACCATATAATATAAATAAGAAGAGTATTTTTGTTACTTAAAAAATAAAAATATATTCTTAAAATAAGGCTGAAGGAACATGCAAAGTTTAACATTACTTACTCTATTTTCTCGTTTCCCTATACAAAAAATTTCTAAAAAATACTTTTTTACAATTTTTTGAACCAGAATACCTCCTTAATGGACTAGATATTGTAGTATTTTATATTACTCGATTATTCCATTATATATATGTATGTATAGTTGCTCTATAGTTGCAACAATAAAATTGCAAAATAAATAATTGTGAAATCGAATCAGATTAAGAAGCTTGTAAAGTACCTGAATTAAAATCGCAAAGTAAAATAATCGAAGCAGAAGTGATAGAATAAGTGCAGGATGAATGATCCGAAAGAAATGGTCCAGTAAAAAACATTGAACAAAGTTACGGAAAATAAAGAAACATATAATGATTAAGAAGTCGACAAAATAAAAATAATAATCGATCTCAAAGATAATCTGAGGAAATAAAATCTGGCAAGCACGTATAAAGTAAAACGATAAAATCGTACTATAGAGACGGGATTATAGGATGCTCTTGCATCCTACAATCCCGTCGAATCAGATTAAGAAGCTAGAAATACTGCATAGAAATATATTCTGTAATGATAGTACTGGAATGCGCAAAAGACACGATGGTAAACGATGATGAACGATGATGAACAACAAAGATACGGCGAATGACGGAAAGAAACGATACGAGTGAGCGGAACAGAGCAATCGAGCGAAACGGCAGAAGCTGGTATCATGCCGAGCAATGGATAGCGGCGGCGTAGTATGAATTATAAAACGCAATAGGTGCGATGATCTAACAAAGCAAGGTACTATGAAAGAGATGCATTCTTTCAGATACTATTATAATATTTCTGTTGAACAAACAAGTTTAATGTGCAAACTAATATAAATTATTAGATATAAAAGGTAATTAACGTACTTTTCAGACATGGCAATATCTCAAATTATCAGTCAAAAAGTGGATTATAGAATTTGGGGATACAAATATCTTATTATGATAAAACAACTTACAAAAGCTTGTATACAGCAACCGTATGAAAAGTTCGGCAAAATGTTTAATATTATTTTAAAAAGACATTATATACATATATATATATATATATGCCAAAGAAAACTTTTAAAGATAAATATGTAAAAAAGGTCAAATCGCACCGATTTATCGCCACTTGTTGTAGGGGAGAGGTCTTTCTGAGTAATTCTACGCAAGAAAAAGTGGGGTTAAAAAGGTAATTCAACATTGAAAGTAAATGCATGATCAATTAAATATTAAGCGTCGATATCAGTCAGGAAAAAATAATAATTTTATAGTGTTGTAGCCTATCAAATGCGTCAAATTTAATTCTGTAATGTAAATATTATATTACTCACCTCTTATCGAAACTACCAGCAAAATTACAATGAATAAGCAAAAAATCTTGCAGAGCGCAGTGTCTTCACATAGACGGCCGGAACGAACTGACAGCGCATGCGCGGGGGGTATTCCGTGGTAGTCTATGATATTAAGATCATTGTAGGCGCGTAATACAAATAGTTATTGAGTTAAACAATGGCGCGAAATTGTCAACCGCGCGGTAATATCCAACTCTCCCCTAATAATTTATTATTTTTTTAACGCTTTTTCACGCTTTCCACGTGGAAAGTTGAAAACCCGAACCGTATAATGCTGTCCAGAGAACCGTCCACGCGAAGTGAGCTAGGTCCACCCAATCCTTGCTATACAGGGCAAAACAAAGTCTATTATTGTACGATTCGGGTTTTCAACTTTTCACGCAAAGTGAGGTCCACCCCATCCTACCCCTGTGCTTACACAGGGCAAAACGAGATTTATTATAAAAGTATTAAAAGTATGAAATTTTTATTTGTCATATCTTCTAAATCAATGCCGTTCCCCAGTTTTTACGGAGAATTATACTTGCCAGAAAAACCTCCTCTACACACATCATATTTAAGTGGTAATAAAATCGGTAAATTGTAACCTTTTATGCATTAATTTACAATATTTATTTATTTACTATCATATAACTTAATTTATTGCGTATATTATGGACGCGTTTCATGAAATTTTAACTGTCGATAATAAATGCATGCAGTTCCCAATTGCCGATAATAAAAATCGATATCAATTATAAACGCTCTTAGGGCCATCTTAAAGGGATCCTGCAGTAACTGGCGAACTTCCTCGATGTCGATAATGTCAACCTTTCTAATTTTGTTTTCCCTATATCTGTCTTTGTCTAACGAAATGACATCTGTCCTTTTTTCGATTGCTCGCCATCTTACGCAAGATCCGGCAACTACTGTTGCTGCTCTTCTTGTCATCCTGCATTCGTATTTGCATTACTAAAATAATTATTAAGGCCATTGCACGTAACAAAGTTTTAGTCATAATCGTAAGGCCGTAAGAAAATAGACCAATCACAGTTGATTATTCTCCTTGAGCTCGAAGAATAATCGAGTGTGATTGGTCTATTTTCTTACGGCCCTACGATTATGACTAAAACTTCGTTACGTGCAATGGCCTTTTCAGATGGATCTTTTTTTGTACGCATTGAATCTTACTTCTACTTACACAATATTATTCCTACATGTTTTCCCAAGGGTGGATGATAAACATTATGTACGTATAAACTGTAGAATTTTTGTTTTAATCAAATATTGTCGTCAGGTGACAGCTGTGTATGTGCCCCAATAAGTAATATTTTTAATTTTTTGGTGCTTTTGATATAAAATCGCGTTTTCCACCCTAGATTGTTGTGCGGACTTTAATTCTGTAAAAGATTTTTGCAATTCTATAAAGCCAATTAAAAGATCCATCTAATAACGATAATGTCGGTAAATCATACGGCTGCAGGTTCACCTTAAGTAAAATTGTAACCGTTTTTTAGACGATAATGATGTTAAAAATAATGTTTACCAAATCAAACTTTGCATTATGATATTTCCATATATAAGGCATATAGAAAAAAAAATAAGAGACATTTTCTATATAATAAATTTCAGTTATCGATTAAGGCCGGTATTCATAATCGGTTCTTATATTTAAGACCATCTTACGTATAATCTTAAGATGTCATTAACCAATCACAGAGCCGTATTAGCATCTTAAGATATTACTTAAGAGGATCTTGAAATAAGATCTGACTATAAACACCGGCCTAAATCAATTATTAAGATCATATGGATTATTGGGATACGATAATTTAAGGTACTTCAAGTTCGCGTATGTATAAAATAAAAAAAGGAAATATGATAAACGTTTTAAAAAATTAAATATTTTTAATGACATATACACGCATCGTATTTCACACGTATCATTGATCACATTTATTCATTTATTTTGACCGTACTTGGTCTAACAGTGCTAAGTTTTTTGCATTAAATATTTTATCAATTGCATTTCAATATTTTTTTATTTTTTATGATCTTGATGGGTTTAATTTTTTATAATTATTATATTTACTCTTTTTATTTGACGCAATTTTTTAATTTGAACACTTTTTTGAAAAACGTTTTTAACGTTTTTATAATTATGAAATGTTAAACAACATTTATTATTCACCTAAACATTTTTTTTACGGAAATTAACACTATTTATGTTATAAATGTACAGTTATTTTATATTTTTGATTGACTATATTAAAACAATTTTGTACAACTAAAGGAGGGGGTGTAAAAGTGGCCGTTTTGTGCCCCGATGGGGAACCTATGAAATATTTTTTTCCATCTTATTTAAGGTTGAAATAAAAAGGAATAAATGGTCATTTATACCCAGGAAACCACGGGAAATATTTTAAAATCTATAATAAATGTGTTTAAAACGTCTGTTAAAGTAACTGTGGAGCGGTTTAATAAAAGGTGAAACGTTTTAAAACAAGCACTACATTTCCATTTAATGAATTTTGCATCACAAAATTATATATAAATGCCGTACATATAACACAATTGCTCTTATACGCTTATCATATGTAAATACATTTATATATACACATATTTTATATATCTTTGTCAAATGCCCATTTTAAACACCAATTCTTACTATTCCACGCACATGTATGTACACATGCACCTTTAAATAATTATTTTGAAGATGATTATGATGGTTCATCTGAATCAGATTCTGAACACTAAATCTCGTAATCTTTCAAATATATCTGAATATTTTTCATAAATGGTTGACGTAGTTAGTAAAGAAACAGAACAAAAATAAGATGAATGTTATGTGACTGCATATATGTGTGTATATACGGAAAATATAAAAAAATATATATACCATATAATACAAAATATATATTAAAAATGTAATAAAAATATATTATATATACAATTTTATGATGAAAAATTTATTAAATAGAAATGTAGTGCTTGTTTTATAACGTTTCACCTTTTATTAAACCGCTCAAACACAGTTACTTTAACAGACGTTTTAAACACATTTATTACGGATTTTAAAATATTTCCCGTAGTTTCTTGGGTAAATAACCATTATTTCCTTCTTATTTCAACTTTAAATAAAAGTGGAAAAAAATGTTTCACAGGTTCCCCATCGGGGCACAAAACGGCCACTTTTACACCCCCTCCTTTCTTTTGTCATCTTGCATAATTTTTTCTGAGATTTAAATCAAAAGGAAAAGAAATCGCAAATTTTTTCGTTATGTTCATCTATTTATAACATTCACGAGTTAAAAAAAATTCGACTATTATTATACCGTACTATAAAGCAAAAATTCAGCTTTAAGAATCCATTCTTGGAATTACTATACAATGATTTTTAACGGAGTTATATGCCAGTGTGGGAAATATGTCACTCGTTATGTTTAACAAAGCTATGGTTAAAAGCGCTCTTGTAAATATAAAATTGTTCATAGTTCTATATCTGAACGTATAAATGTTGAAAATGAATAAACCTAAATATTTATTTCTATGAAATAAATATTTCATTTTAATATTTATTTTTATGGGTAATTTAGACTACTTATAGTACAAATTATTGAAATACTGACTTATTTTAAAGACTATTTGTACTGTTTTTATGAATAAAATAACTTTTGAACTTAAATTACATGTTTGTATGTGGCATATTATCCACATGGTTGGGTAATATGCTACTTTTCAACACTTGTATTTCTTTCTTTTTAATAGTAAACAATCAAAATATTTTATTAAAATTATATACAAATAACAGATAAAAGAAGAATAAAAGGTGATCAGTATGTAAATATACTTCAAAGAGAAAGAAAAATAGAAAAAAATAAAATTTTTTGTTAAGTGTGGCATATTCCCTCCAGTTATCCTATTTACTTTTTATTTTTATCCATTGCTTCAATAATGTCACTTAGAATGTGATGCGATTTGAGATACGTTCCGAAATACTTTGATGACAATACTGAAAATCTAGCATATGTAACGTGAGCTATAGATTTTTAGTACTGTCAGTACATTTCGGAATGCACTCTGGTTACAACTTTCAGCCCTATTTTCGTGTTAACGCCCACTCTTTCCCTTTTACCACTTTAATCTTAGCGACAAGCCGCCGGACGGATGAAACTAATGTAAGACATGCAACGTTTTATTTCAGGAGCGGTCGTACCTCGTACCACAAGTGTGATAGAATCAGGCTTCTCTGAAAGTTAACAAGATCCTCTTTGAAATTTTTTTTTCTGTGAAGAACTTAATTTTAATTATAATTGTGTATGTGTATTTTGTTTTGCGATGCGACAAGACAAATGTAACTCGAGATCGGTGTAATGTAATATTCACTGAGGAATCATTGTTTTGAGCATGTAGGTTTTTAAATGGAAAGTTTTGTCCATACTGGAAGTAGTTTCCAAATAAAAATAAATATGATGGTCATTATTTGTTCCACGTGATAAAAAATTGGAAAAGATAGAGGAACACCGTCAGAGACAATAATTGGCAAACAATAGAGACAATTTTATATTAGATAATATTGTGAAAATGTATAATCTTTCAAACAATACGGAAAATTTGATTTTAAGATAATAATATAAGAGTAATTATTTACACATTCTTGTGTAACAGATTGATCGCAGAAAGATGTTTATTGTGAATGTGATTGTTCTTCCATTAAAAAAAAATTATTAATTTGTACAAATATTAAGTAATATACTAAAAATGTTTTCTGTAATAAATTCTAGCTACTTTGATTTATGAATTACAGAAATCGTATGACAGATTTTACTCTTCTTTAATCCATTTTAGGTATTAAAAAACCGATGTTATTGATATAATCTTTCTAATTATAATGCCGCAGTTATATTAAAATCTATTATACTTATTTGCATCTTTTCTTTGTTATAATGCTTCTAAGGCAATTTCACGCATATATAAAAACACTTCATCTATCTTTATTAATTAATCTCTATTTTTATGTACGAAATGTATTTAATACAACATTCAAAGATTAATTATAATTGTCTCATTTCTTTCCTTGCAATGTTTTCAACATCTTCTTTACATCTTCTATCCGACTAATTGTAAATATCTAGTAATAAAATTAGGAATATTTTTAGTTATGCTAAACGATTTTCAAAATTAAATTACTTCTAAACAGTATTAATAAACACATTAAAATTCTAAACATTTTAACTGTATTTTTCAAAATAATTAACATTATAAATAAAACAAACTTTACTCTATTAATTATCTACTTATTCTTATAATAAATTATTAATATTTTCTGTGTCTATATTTATTTATTTCCATCCTTAATGTTTTTTTTTAATTATTACATAATTATAAATAACAAAATTAACAATAAAATTGTATTAAATATTTTATTTTACAATAAAATACAATAAAATTGCATTAAAATAAAATAACAAATTGATAAGAATTACATTCACATATTGTCATTTAAGTACAGATATAATATTATAGTTTGTTTTTAAGATGATAACTCACGGATAATTTCACACGGATATTAAAATAAATAATATTAATAGATATTTAATTAATATTATGATATATTAATTAATATCTACTAATAATATAAAGTTTAAAATTGTTTTAAATTATTTGCTTTCTTTATTTGGTGATTATTTAGAATAATTGCAAATTGAAAACTGTAAGATTATCTATATTGACGTAATCTATATATTAACAAAAGAATTACAAATAAAACATTATGTAACAGTATTTTTATAAGTTAATAAGGAATTTTTGATGTGCGCGGTTCACACTGCACTAATAAAATCACCAGGCAATTTTCTTTATGGTTTTTATACGATGTCGATTATTATTATTATTATTCTTATATTACACGTTCGATCGAGACATATATATCTTTACCAACGCAACGAGAAAAAAAAATAAATTGAAGGAGAGAAGAAGAAAATCAGATAAAGAAAGGGAGAGGTGGGCGGAGGAGAGAGAAACAAGAGTTGTGTGACCTATTACCGATCAGAAGCAATTCAAGAAAAAGCAAAAAGAAGAAGGAATATATATGTATCCATAATAATCACGACCGACTATGATTGATTCACCGAACTTCTTGATTGACTCTTCATTTCAATTCATGCTTATGTGCTTTCGATCTTGATAGCATTATGATATTACAAGTGGTTTTCAGTGACCATTTTTTAGGTAGTTTAGTACACAATAAAAAAATTTGTGTTAAATACAACATAAATCACATGTCCTAAGCGGTCCACTCAAATTTTTGTGTTAATTTAACATAATGTGAATATATCAAATTATGACACAAATATTATGTCCATATAATTTAATACAAAATAAAGAAAAGTTTGATAATATGTGAACAAAAATTTTATGCACAACAGACATCTGTATATACTGTTAAATATTATAAATGAAAAAAATATTTTTTTAACAAAACTACATTATTTTTATGTTAATCTTACGATTAAATATAGGAGTGTTATTTTAACATTTGATTTACTTAAATATGAATTTAACACAAAAAATCAGATAACATAATCAAAATTAATTAAATTGACACATAAATATGTTACATTTTTAACACAAAAATTTGAACAAGGTCTATTTTTAACAAAAATATATAAAATATTTTACTATGTAATAAAAAACCTTATTTTTATTATATGATATTGTATAGAAGTAATTTGAAAGTTTTCTCAAATGTCTCAATTATTTAATAAATATTTAATATTTCTGAAAAATTTTTCTCTTACAAAAAAAATATGTACAAGAGAGAAGTGTGTCTTTCTTTCCATCTTTTATAAACTTCGAATATATTATATAATTTTTTTTAAACAAAGAATAATGTTAAAACAGCAACAATTTTTTTATATCTTTATTCGAAAATTTGTATGTGAATGTCATACGCAATACTACATTTTTAACAAAATTTGCAAAGTAAGAGATAATTCTTTTATTGTGTGTATCAATTTTTGCCAAAACAAATAACATTAATGTATACATATGTTGTAATATATGTAGAAACCCAATTTTTATTATATAATAAGTATCAAAAAAACTGATTTATGTTTTTATAAATTTTTATTATTAATGCAATTTTTAATTTTAATTTTAAATAACGCAACAATTTTATTGTTAGTGTAATAGAATAAGTATATCTAGTATTAAAAAAATTTTTTTTACCTTCTTAGCAAAGAGCAATAATACGACATATGTGTTTGAGCCTGCGGAAATTAAATCAAAGATTCACATTTCTATAAAGTGTCGGAGCCGACAAAGGCAGCGACGACGGTGCCGATAATTAGCGGGTTAGATGGTAGACAAACATTGGTCGCGTTTCTGTGGTACCTAAACATGTGTTTCGAGAGTGACACTGACATCCATCATGCGTTTGAACACGCCCACTTTGTACCACGTTGTGGTGTTTGCTTTTTAACTTTCCTTTTCTACTATGGTTTCTTAAATTTGTATTTGTCCTACATACATACACGTATTGTATGTATGATATTTTTGTTATAAACTTCCGTATACCTACTGTTAATTAAATATGTAAAAACTAAAAAAAAGGTGAAAAAAGGTGCCAAGTGGATGCATCAATGTTATTCCTACAAAAAATAATGATATTAAAAAGTTGCGCCAACTGAGAATAAAAATTTATGTTAAAAATTTTCTTGTATTTTTTATTTAAATATTTCATTCCAAAAATGTTATATCTAAAAATTACAACATAATTAAAGTATTATTTATGTAATTTGCAACACGCATCTGCATACTTTTTCTTAAAAGCAATTATGCCTTTTTTTATACCAATTGATTCGTCTTATTATTCTGTGCATAAAAGTATTAAGGTAACATTACCGAAAACTTAATGTTTTACAAGATATTTTCTATTTTATGTCAAAATACTAGAACTTTCAAGCCTCATAACTCGAAAAATACTTGTTAAAAAAATACTTCATTATAGTGTTTTGGAAAGCTCTTGACATAAGCTACAAGAATATGCATTAAAAAATAGGGGTTTCCATTTAAGAAATTAAAGGTGTCGTTTACGTAAGCTTTAAATGACCATCCAAGGTCAAAGCAATGACACCATCTTATGTCTTCCTTTGAACCAAACAACTTTTGTCTGAAACGTTTTTCCGTATGTTTCATATTTTTCAAGATATTTGCCTGCATATTTTAAAATGGGCCACCCTGTATATTTTCAAATGTGATTTTTTAAGCGTGTTACTTTATTATATTATAAGAGTGGACTCCACGATATAACTGATACAAAAATTGTGTCGCTCCGAGACAGCGTCGCGCGAGAATAACGCGAGACAGTGTCGTGTCTTTTGATGGCATTCTTATAACACTGTTTGTCAAATTTTAAATACGAGAAACAGATCACATCGAATGCCATTTTTTGGATACTTTGAGATACAATATTCTGATCTGATCATATATAATCTTATATGACTATATCATTTCATATAAGATTATATTATTTTTAGTTTAAATTATAAGGTATGTTTGCAAAATAATACAATTAATATATTTGTCTATAAGAACTATATAATATATATTATACAACAGTTTTTTTCATGAATTATTACTGGTAATTTCACACTGTTTACAAAAATATTTAATAAAAATTAATATGTCAATTAAAAAAATTAAGTATCTTATGCAAAATTAAAAAAAAAACTTAAAATAACATAAGCAATGAGAAGTGCCGTTTTTGGTCGAAGCGGATTTTGATGCTTAATAATATTTCACAATCAATTATTATTAAATACATGTTTCAGTTCTTTAAATTGGCACTGAGTGCCAATATGGACTTTGTCGGACTTAAAACGCAATTGTGTAAACTGAAACTAGAAATAATATATTTCGTATTAATTTGATATTGTCAACTAAAATAATATACTAGAAAAATATTTATAACAGTTATACAAATTTATGTGGATAAATCCATTATAGGGTAGATTATTATAAACTTATTATAAACTTATTAACCGGTTTTTGCGATAAATATTACCACATGTCTCGGTAGTCAAATTGGTACGACGCCCTTCACGGAATGAGGGAGGTTCCAGGTTCGAATTTTGGCTGAGGTAATATTTTTCGTAATAATTTCTTTACAGTTTTTTAAATAATTAAATTGTGTAGATTTAATTTCGGGAAAGGAAGGGTATTAATGTTCCAACAATAACTGTGTTTCAAGTCCGACAAATAATCGGCGCGCAGTTTATTAAGTTGGAATATATGTATATATATATATATATATATATATATATATATATACATTGTAATTCGTTACTTCTGTAACTATTAATTTCTTTATTTGCGCACTACGTATCGCGCCTGACTCGTATCGCCGTCTATTAATTTGTTGATTAATCTTTTATATTTTCCTATTATTAATAATTAATTTTGCGTGCAGGTACTTTCTTAATGGAATATTTATAATAAATTCTAAATATGGTGTCGAAATTGACAATTATTATCAAATTGGCAGAGACTATATTTATTATATATGTTAATGTTTCAAAAAATTAAGAAAACTATTTTTAATATAAAAATTAATTGATTTTTTGACCAAAAATCATTTAAGTTCCCCCTTTACAAAGTTAATATTATATTTGATACTAGCTTGATACACCCGTGCTTGGCTAACGATATCCGTGAAACACGTTTTACCCCTTTTCATCCAGTTAGGGATCGAATTTCTAAAAATCTCTTCTTAGTGGGTGCTTACGTCATGAGAGGAATACACTACCCGAATTTCATGTTTATAGGTTCAGGGGTTTGCGCTGGGCGTTGATGAGTCAGTCAGGACATTTGTCTTTATATATATAGATAATGTCCAACATTAGGTGTAAAAATTAATAATGGACGATTTAAGAACGAAATTTTTATAAGTTCTATAATGACGAGATATGCTCAGATCCGACAAGATCGTAAGAGGTCTGATTGGATCTGCGATTCAATATCGAACAGCGGCAAATGGTCAGATCTGGTGAGATCGGACTAAAGTAGCATGTCTGGCTGGATGTGATCAGATATGGCCATGCAGATCTGGCGAGTTAAAATTGTACCCAATTAGATATCTGACTCTACTTAAATTTCAGATCTTGTTCTATCGCATTTTATCAAATCAGACACGGTCAGATCTCCTCCATTTTTTCCCAGGTAGAGAATTGAAACCGATTATTATCTATATAATATTATACTTATAGTATATATATATATATATATATATATATATATATATACAATTAATTAATATAAAAAGTAAACAAAGGCGCAAAATGCACGCGCCAATGTAAAAAACTGTTATATATTTCAAACATCTGTTGTACTACAAAACTGTTTTAATATATCCAATAAAAAATATAAACTAATTGTGCATTGAAAAATATAAATGCGGTGCTAATTTTTGTAAAAAAATTATTACTTCATAATCATCATGTTCTATATCTTTTTGTTAACTTCTCAACTACATTTAAGGCGATGCTGGAGTTACCGACAGAACCTAATTTTCGCGTCGGTTATTTTTTATTGCAGGTTCTATAGGATTATAAATCCTTTTCCAGGATTAAAGTATATATCACGCAAACAAATAAACTTCACATTGAGAAAGAAAAAAATTAAAGAAGTATATAATTTTTTTGTTTTCTTGACGTAAAGTTGACTCGTCCCTTCTCCGTTTGCGTGTATACTTTAATTCTGGAAAAGGATTTATAATTCCATAGAACCAATAAAAAATGGCACGTACGCGAAGATGACATTTTGTCAGTAAAACAGATGACTCCAGCATCACCTTAAATATTTTTATTATCTGGTAGGTTTAAAAATGTATAATTTTTAAAAATGTACACAGTTGGAAAGTTTGTGTTAAATGTAACATAAATCACATGTCCCAAACGGTCCACTCAAATTTTTGTGTTAATTTAACATAATGTGAATATGTCAAATTATGACACAAATATTATGTCCATAATTTAATACAAAATAAAGAAAAGTTTAATGATATGTGAACAAAAATTTTATGTACAACAAACATTTGTATATAATGTTAAATATAAATAAAAAAGAAATTTTTTGTAACAAAACTACATTATTTTTATGTTAATCTTACGATTAAATATAAAATGTGTTGTTTTAACATTTGATTTACATGAATTTAACACAAATAAATCAGATAACATAATCAAAATTAGTTAAATTAACATATAAAGTATGTTACATTTTTAACACAAAAATTTTAACAGAGGATCTAAAGGGTTAAAGCGGTTAAAGAGAGCCTTGTATTGAAATCGCCAAATGAAAGGAAGAAGAGAAATGGGAGCAAAAATGGAAGGAAAGGATGCAGTGGCGAAAAGGGATAAAGAACGAGAAGGGGAGGGAGGGTACGAGAATGTATAAGGCCATGGGCCAGGACGGTATAGGATGAGAGAAATGTATAGGGTTGGGTACGTCCCTTCAAAACGCCATTTGAAATGTGAGGTCGCACAATGGCTAGGATATTTGAGGAACTTTGGTTTAATTTGAAGGCTGTAATTTGTAAAGGTTTTTATTTGGGGAACATTGGTTTATCTTGAATGCTGTAACTTGTAAAGGTTTTTTGGGTACGTTTTTTACTAAAAAAAAAAAAAAACGTTTTTCTTGGCACATGCTGAAATAAAGACATATATAACACAAAAATTTTAACAGGACCATTTTTGGTAATTATGCAGTATAGGGGAGGCACCTCCGATGACATATGTTGTCAAGGTCACCCTCCTGAGTGACCTTCAGAAGGTTTTAGCCGTTGCTCGTTTTTTATTAAAAAGTTAATTGAAGAAAATCCAATAAAAAGGGTACAAATTACAAACTTGCACATTGCTTCCTCATTATTACAGGAAGCTTATTTGATTTAATGTATAAATTTAATGTATATGAGGAAGCTTTTATTTTATTTAATGTATAATTATTAATATTTATTTTTTTGGCTTCCTCATTGAGGAAGCTTTGTGAGCAAAGGGTTCTACTTGCACACTTAAAAACTATAAAAAAGCCCGATATCTCAATATTTGCGGAAGTTAGAGCAAATTTACCGAAATTTCTATAACTCTAGAACTACTCAATCAAATCTTAACGAATTATATATGAAATATATAGGGGTAGAAAAAAAACTGAAAAATATAATAAAATTAAAAATAGATCAATATTTCCAAATTTGCGGAAATTAAAGCATAAACAAACATTTCTGCAAATTCAAAATTTTATTAAAAAAGAACCCCTTGATTATATTAGCAATTTTTATTAATTCTATTATATTCTTCAGTTTTTTTTTTATCCCTATTTCATATATAATTCGTTAAAATTTGGTTGATTAGTTCTGGAGTTATAGAAATTTCGGTAAATTTGGCACATACACACACGCACACATACATACATAGACATTTTTTTAAATTACAATTTTTCAACATTTTAAAACATTCTAAACACATTTAGAAAAACAAAAAAAAATTTTTTTACGAAAACAAAGCTTCCTCTACGAGGAAGCAAAATTTTATACAAAAAATATCTCGTATACAGAGAAGTTATATAAATTAAAAAATTAAAAAAATGTATGAGAGCTAATAATATAGCGGGTAAACGGTGGGTACTTTAGGAGTAAAAAAATTTTTATAAGTAAATAAGAAATCTATTATATGCCAAGTAAAATATTTAAACGTTTGTATTTAAATCAGTGCTTAAAGCAACCAAAAGAGAAAATGTTAAAGTTAACATAATAAAATATGAACTTCAACTCGACATAATTGAAAAAATTCTCTTATATGCAGATTTAAATTAAAAATTATTAATACATATATACATAGATATGCTAATCTGCATCTATATTATTATCTGTTATTTTTTATTTTTTAAAAAAGAATTCGAAAATGTAGGTTAGAGTTTGAGGAGAAAGAATATCAAAGGTGCTCCTAATTAATGAGTGAGTTTGGAGAAAGGGGAATAGATCTGGTATATATATATATATATGTATATATATAATATATTATATATATATATATATATATATATATATATATATTATATATATATATATAAAATTGCAAATAATGTTTGTAAATAAGGCAATAAAATGTCATAATAAGTTATAAAATGTGTGTAAAAAGTTTATTAAGATGTATAAGCATAATAAACAAATTATAAAACTGAAAAATTCTAAAAAGAAAATAGAAGAACAAAAGATGCATTAAAAATTATTGTTATACGGTCCAAGAAAAAGGACACATATAGGAAATTTCGATTTTTAGAGTGTCTGTACTAAAGCATAAATCCCGCATGCTAAAAATGTCGTAAATCCTAAATAAGTGGGATATACAAGATATCAAGCTAAACAAAGAATATAAGAGCTATGCACTTGTATTTTGCTGTAGTCCGCATCTTTTACTATCCCTCTACACTTAATATGTATCATGAAATAACCATTAAACCTTTTACATTCCCTACAGTAATCATTTTATGACGTAGGTCGTAATATATGATCGCGCTACTTACTACGGTGAGAAATCGATTCAACTTACGACGGTTTCGTTAATATTAACAGTAAATAAGAACTGAAATTACAACACAATTCTAATAAGGCATAAAGGCACATAACAGTTTGATTGCGAGCAAGTATCTTTATTCCTTCTATTTTTTCTGATCTCATCTGCGACGTAAATCCTTGCGCGGCGTAAATGCCGGAGTTAACCTATAGATTAAGAGACGTTATTGTTATTATATGAATACAGATAAGGCATGTACAGCAGTGTTTCAAGTTTATTTTTAATAAGGCATGTTTTTTATATTGATTCAATTATTTAACATTAAATGCTATTTAATTTTTGCTATTAGACAAATCTCAATTTTTTTTAATTAAGAAAAGAAAAGATATTTGTAAAAACGCGTAACCTTTTTTTTATTTGAATGCATTAATATACGATTGGTACGAAAGCGATGCTTTTTTCTTTCAAATCTAACGCCATAGAAAATTTTGCGTTTCACTGACAAAGAAACACACCGAACTCACTTTTTTTTAGTTGGACTTTTGTGAGTATATGTAGAGTGATTCAATACATGAATAAAATGGTTTGCTTTAATTGTACTCTATCGCCTTTAAAAGTATGATTTACAACCTCAAAGTAAAAAAAAAAGGTTTAAGGAGTTATACGTGAACACTTTTTCACGTATAACTCCTCAAACAACAAGAGATAAAAAAAAATGTTTAGAATAAAAGTTTAATGGTAAGTTAAGGTTTACGAAGCACGGTATAAACTAAAATGTAAAAAAAAATTTGCAAAATTAAAATTTTTTTTTTATAATTTTTGTTTATCTTTGTAGACCTCAATTTATTATTGAACTTTTATTCTAAACATTTATCTCTTATCTGTTATAGTTTAAGAGTTATACGGGAAAAAGTGGAAGCGTTTTTTTGACTTTGAGGTTGAAAATCATACTTTTAAGGGCGATAGAGAATTAAAGTAAAATTAATATATCATCATTCATATATACTCTACATACCCACAAGAGTCCGAGAGTCCAAGAGTTATTCGGATATGGGGTGTTTCTTTGTGAATTGTTACTTGAAGTCTCTAGTTGTATGTACTTAAAATATCTAGTTGTACGCAGCCATTGAAATCCGTTTGCGTCTCAGAAATGTAATAATACCATTTCTGAAATACGAATGGATTTTAATAGAACTCATTTCTTCCACAGCAAGAAGATTCAATCACTGCTCTTGTTTGGTACACGTATCTGAAACACACATCAGTTTAAATTGCGCTTGTGACACAGTCACGTAACTAATCACAACGTCACTCAACATAATACAACTAGAGACTACAAGTAACTACTCAATGAAACGCAAATTTTTTTATGGCGCCAGATTCGAAAGAAAAAAATTAGGAGATATTATTTTCGCATCAACCCTCGTATTATTGCATGTATAGAATTTGTTAAAAATATAAATCTTTTTATTTAAAACATTTTTTCGTATTTTGCGTACTATTTTAACGGTATTTGTTCAAAAAAATAAATATTAATTTTGTTTTAAAGAAATGTTCCAAAAATTTAAAAAAAGATTGGGCATTTATAAAAAAAAATACATATCTGTTATTTTGATTTATACTATACATATGTTTCTGCACTCAGTGCCAAAAATGGCATAGCGGCTTTAGCATGAAAACAAGTCGAAAAAGTTTAATGAACACGTCCGAATCTTAAAGGTTTTGAAGTTAGCTATAAAGTATTGGAGATGTCGGTGAAGTTGGCATATCATTTTCCAACAGATAAAAAATAAAAAGGAGTTCTTGTCGCATGCAGTCGAGAATTAAATATTTTTATTTAAATTAAGTAAAAATATCTAATTTTAAATAAAAAAAAATATGTGTATTATATTAAGTAAATAAGCTATTGGCAGCAATCTAATTAAATATTTTTTTTATCTAAATATTTTTTTCTCAGTGTAATTTTGCCAAAAAAATCCATTGAAAAAATTATCTGCTAGTTTTCCATAGCATAGAATAATCGAGATGCCGACGAAATCTCGGAGTTCCGGTTAAAACGTTTTTCGAATAGTTCTGAACATACTGAAGCATTTTCTAAAAAGTTCCCGGCACTAGCGATATTACATGATTTTTTTTATAAATTAATACCGCCGAAAGCCCCGAGTACTTAAAGAGAATACAGTGATATGCTGTACAAAATGTTGGAGTCCCGGTTTATCTAAAATATTTTTTTAATACTTCTCAGCATACTCTGAAGCACTTTCTGAAAAATTTCCGATACTAGCTATATTGCAAGATTTTTTAATAAATTTATATCGCTCAAGCGTCGCGTACTTAGAGAGAATAGAGTGATATGCTGTACAAAATGTCAGAGTTCCGATTTATGTAAAATATTTATCAAATAATTTTGAGCATACTCAAGCATTTTCTAAAGAATTCCCGACACTAGCAATGTTGTATGATTTTTTAATAAATTTATATCGCCCGATTACCGCGTACTTAGAGAGAATAGAGTGATATGCTGTGTAGAATCTCACAGTTCCGGTATGTATATTTTTTGAATAGCTCTGAACATACTGAAGCATTTTCTAAAAAGTTCTCGGCACCAGCAATATTGTACGATTTTTTTATAAATTAATACCGCCCGAAAGCCGAGTACTTAGAGAGAATAGAGTGATATGATGTATGAAATGTCAGAGTTCTGGTTTATGTAAAATATTTTTCGAATTGTTCTGAACATACTGAAGCATTTTCTAAAAAGTTCCTGGCACCAGCAATATTGCATGATTTTTTTTATAAATTAATACCCCTCGAACGCCGAGTACTTAGAGAGAATAGAGTGATATGCTGTGCGAAATGTTAGAATTCCGGTTTATCTAAAATATTTTTCGAATAATTCTGAACATATTTATGCATTTTTTAAAAAGTTTCCTGCACTATCAATGTTGTATAAATTTTTAATATATCGCTCGAGCGCCGCATACCACTTTCTTTTAATTAATAATACGTCACTTTGATTAATTTCTCAAGCTGAAGAACATTAATATGATATTTTAAAATGCTCGAAAATTTACTTGCCATTTCTTGAATCAGAATTTTTTCTTATTATAATACTTGTTTAATTTAACTTTCGGTTGTCACACGGGGTTAAAGTGACCCCAGTCTATTTTTTTTTAAATAAATTACAGTAACATATCAAGAAAACTAAGCTAAATATTGAGCAAGAAATATTGAAAAATGAAAATTATAATTTTTTTTTTGGAATTTACATTTTTTTAAAGGATTTCTTTGAACATGATGCCACTCAATAAGTTAATTCCTATAATGAGAATATATTCTACAATTTATCATTCGAAAAGAGCCTTGAACTTACAGTAATGTATTAGCATATCACGATTATATGGGTAAGGTGTTAATAAAAATAACAATTTTTCGAAAATTGCTAGAAGCTTTACTCGCCTTCTGAAATACATATAGAAGCGCATTAAAACTATAACATAGGCCTCGAAAAAAAACTCGCGCCGACCGCCGACGCACCAGCATATCACAATCGTATCGGTAATAAACGTTTGCTACGGACAACTAGCAGATCAGTTTCAAAATATGCTAAGAACTATTCAAGAAATATTTTACATGAACCGGAACTCTGACATTTCGTACAGTATATCACTCTATTTTCTCTAAATACGCGGTGATCGGGCAATATAAATGTATTAAAAAATCTTGCAATATAGCTATTATAGTGTCAGAAACTCTTCAGAAAATGCTTCAGAGCATGCTTAGAACTATTAAAAAAATATTTTAGATAAACTCCGACATTTCGTACAGCATATCACTCTATTATCTCTAAGTACTCGGCTTTCGGGCGGTTATTAATTTATAAAAAAAATCATACAACATTGCTAGTGCCGGGAACTTTTTAGAAAATGCTTCAGTATGTTCAGAACTATTCGAAAAATGTTTTATATAAACCGGAACACCGAGATTTCGTCAGCATCTTACTTTATCCTATGGAAAACTAGCAGATAATTTTTTTATTGAATTTTTTAGGCAAAATCACCAGAACTATCGCTAAAAAGTATCAGGCACTATAGAACTCGACTGTATACGAGAAAAACTCTTTTATTTTTGATATGCTAGAAAATGATCTACGGGAAGTTAGCAGATCATTTTTTTGATTGATTGTTTTTTGGGTAAAATCGCCAGAATTATTACTAAAAAGTATCAAGAATTATAGAACTTGACTGCATGCGACAAGAACTCCCTTTTATTTTTGATCTGCTGGAAAATGATATGCCAACTTCACAAAAACATAAATTGAAGTAAATATTGTTTAACATTGTTTATTTTGTTTAAAGTTTTACAAAAAGTGCTTGAAAATTTCTTCACGATTCAGAATAACTATAACAACTGACACTTAATGCTTCCGATGTCATCCGCAAAACTCCAAACATATATTTTTCAAAAAGCTTGAAACAATTTATTAATTCGTGCTAGAAATTATTGTTGAAGCCGACAGAGGAATTTTTGAGCATTTTTTGTAAAGCTTTAGACAGAATAAACAATATTTACTTCAACTTATGTTTTCTTACGAAAGCAACTTCAATACCTCACAGGTTTCAATACCACATATGTTTGGAGTTACCTCACAGGTATTGAAGTTGCTTTAAATTAATTCCGAAACCGTTCGGATTCGAACATATGTTTATTAGACATTTTCGACTTGTTTTCATGCGCTAAAACCGCTGTATCAGTTTTGATACTGAATACAGGCACACCCTATATGCAAAACTCATCAAAATCGTGGAAGAAATTGGATATCTATACATATATATAATTTTTCTTATATTAATAATAGTATTTACTTACTTTATATATAGTAAATAAATTTGTAAATATATTGAATTTATTTATATTATGTTTTTAAATGCTTAGTAATCTTCAATATTATTATTATATTATTATTGTTATCTTTGTTATCTTTTTTAATAGTTTGCTTAAATTGTAAATCATTTATAGTAAAACGTTTTCTTATGATTAATAAAGATGATTAAATAACAATAAAGTAACGATGGTAATGATAACAGTAAATGATAATAAATGATAATAATAATAACAACAACAACAACAACAACAACAACAACAACAATAATAATAATAATAATAATAATAATAATAATAATAATGACAATCATATTTAGCATAAAATATGCGATGCTAGATGAAAAATATCTTTAATTTTATTGGATAACTTTATGTACATTAAAGATTGCAGTAAAAAAATTATTACAATATAAATATTTTTCAACGAATATGTGAAAGATAGATGCAATTTTATTCTGCATACAGAGTGGTACGTCGATTTATTACGGGGAAAAAAATTTATATCTACTTTTGTACACCACCATCGGATATTCTTTCCACAGACCGACTGGTATACTATTTAACACGCGCACATAGAAGATATGAATAAATAAGAAAACCGCAACAAAAAGGAGGGCTTTACGTTGCAGCTACATGATTCCTGGAAGAAGTTTTGGTCGGAATCGTCGTCGTCGTCGTTGTCGTCGCCGCCGCCGCTGATCAGTGATGTGTTTTTGCTGTACGAGCATTCTAAGTGTCTGCTACTTTTGCAGTTTTTTTGATCTTTAAATATATTTTTTAACAAGGAGAATAATATTCGCTGACTGGCAATAAAGATTTATTCGTATCTCACAACGTTTCGACCGTAAATTTCGGTCCTTATCAAGTGTTATAAACTACATATGTCGTACAACCATCCTAGTCCTGGCATTGTGCCAGTAAGCCAAAAATCAAGAACTAAAATTACATTAAATTAAAATTAAAAAATTGCATATTACATAGGAGTAAATAAAAAATCAAAAAACAATTTTAAAATTAGAGAACTTACAGGTTTGTGCGTCATATGTAAAGTAAAACGTAATAATGTAAAAGAAAAATAAGTATCCGGAAAGCATGTCAGCCCCACTCGACCGACAAAGGCAAACTGATCACGATCGCTAAATGTTTTTTATTATTATGGCTGCGTTCGGGAAGCGCGCTATTAGCGCTATTGCATCATTCATTCATGTCTTGGTCAAGTTATCCGTGTCTTTCTGTAAATTGATTGTGTAATTGTGTTGTTTTATGAAAAACATCTCAGCGATCTTGCGTCTTCTAATTTGTTTTTCACAATGCAAGATCTCCGTTTTAGACCATTCAAATTCGTAATTGTATGCAGTACGATGTTTGCTGAAAACCGAATGGTTGCTGGCATGCTTTCTAATGTCCGTTTGATGCTTTTTTATGCGTGTCTCCAAATGCCTTTTAGTTTGGCCAACATGTGGAATCGCAATTTGCGCAATTAATTTTATAAATTACGTTGGTGTGTTTAAAACTATTAAGCCTGTCTTTCCCCTTCTTTATGACACAATCGAGTACTTTAGGGACCGTATAGAGTATGTGAAAACCGAAATCTCTAAAAATACGTAATAATCTCTCGCTAAGACCCTTGATATAAGAAATCGTTATACACTTTTCAGTTATCTGTTTTACATTGTCATTAGCGTGTCCAATGTGCTATCGCAATACTTGAGTATTTTTAATCTGTTTTTAATACATATATCGATAATGTGCGGTGGATAACAGTTGTTTAACAGTATTCCCTTGATTTTGTCAATGTTACTATCATGAAAACACTTGTTGGATAACAAAATTTGCGTGGTCGATTAAACTTGTTATGGTGTTTAATTTGTATTTCTTCAGGTGACTAGAAAAATAATTACAGTATTGACCTGAAAAGGTAGGTTTCGTGTACCAATTAGTCAGTATAGCATCGCCATTTCTAATAACAGTCGTATTTAAGAAATTAATTGATCGAACAAAATCCTTTACTTCAACCAAACTGGCAGTCTTTATTTAAAAAGCACAACGCGTTTCAACCGAGATTCCGGTCTTTATCAAGTGCATATATTAAATTTAAACGCTTGCAAAACACTTCATTGTACACAGTGTGGCAGCAATGATTCTACGAACTAAATGACAAAAAAAGTACAATAATGAGTTTACGAACTAAAATATAATACGGAAAGAGTTTGATAAAAAGAATTATATAAAGAGAGCACCGCGCTTACGTGTTTTGTGTGTCAAATGATAATAAAATAATTGAAGAGTCATATTCGTGTGGTGTTCGGTGATGCGATCACCTCAGATGACAACGAACGACTGAGTGAAAAACAAAGGCAAAGGTAACCGAAAGCGCTTACATTAAATTTATTATTTTGTCATATATCACCGGAAGGTTGTCGGTGTCCTTCTGTAAATTAATAGTGTTGTTATCTTTTTTTATAAACATCATTTCGGTGACCTCTCTCCTTTTAAAATGTTTCTCACTGTGTAGAACTTCGGGACTAGACCAATTAAAATCATGATTGTAAGAGGTCTTGTGCTTGCTGACGGCAGAATGGTTGCTTGGATGCTTTTTAATATCGGCACGATGTTCTTTGATTCTAGTCTCCAAATTAATTGAGTTGTTTTCCTCCGTCTCATACGTAAATTTTAGTCGGGGATGATAATTATTAAAAACAATTCAAATTTTATTAATTTTTTATTTAGGAACCACGGCAAAAATATTGTCAACATACCGATAAAAAACCCAAATTGCAAAATCTAATTGTTCGAGACAAAATGTCCCCAAGTCGTCCATCACAATGTCAGCAAGTAAAGGAGAGAGAGGGGACCCATAGGGCTACCGAAAATCTGTTCAAAGATTTGTCCATTAAATTGAAAGCTAGTGGAAGAAAACAAGATCAATCGCATATAAAAATTGTTCTAAATCAAAATCTGTCTTACGGGAAATATATTTCCATCTACTTTTAATACCTTTCAAAACTAATTCTTTAGGAATATTTGTGAATAATGCTGTAACATCAAGAAAAACCAGCAATTCGTCAAAATTAATCTTGGAATTGCTAATCTCAGTCACGAAGGTCCAGCTGTCTTTAATGTGTGACTTAGGTTTCGGTATAGTCATGTAGGATATTGTGCAGGAAACGAGCTACATTGTAGTAAGTAGCATATTGTTGTAAATAATAATAAAGAATACATAACTGGTTAAAAATAAAAATTTATGTTTTACCCTTAGTTGTTTTAAAGAAATGATATTACTAGATGACATAATAATATTCTTACTTTTAAACAAATTTGAGTACAAATGCAAAAGTTACTTTAATTGATCTAAAAAATAAGTAAATAAATAGTACTAAATTAAGTTGTGAAAGATTCAGTTTTTTTAAAGTATAATATATTTAATAAAGAAAAATAACAACATGTAAAACAATATGTGTTATATTACATTTACATTGTTGAGTGCAAAATTATAATATAGATATAATTTTACTGATGTTCTGTATTGACTGGTTCTGATACGTAATAAGAGACGTTAACGGTGAAATCCCAGATAGCAACTATCTGCATTAATTGTTGCTGGCATGTTGTCGACAACATAATATGTGTTGCTTTCAGAATTGTGGCAACTCAGTCCGCATTTGTCGGCAAGTTGATGCTTTCATGATATAACAATTTTGTATAGCAACTTGCCAGCAACTTGTTGGCAACTTATGCTGCGTCTAAAATTGTTTGATTCAAAATTCGAGCTGTTATTGTAATAATTCATTAGGATCACACAATGTTGTCATATTGCTAGCAACGCGAAGTAAATTTGATGCTGCGTGCAGTGCCACGCAGTGCACTGTTGCAGTGCAAGACAGCATATGTAACGTAGTACGTATGCGTTCTGCCGGTTCAGCGCGCTGTCATTACTACCCACACAGCAAAATATATCTGAGATATAGCCAGATATATATCTTTATGCCTACAATTTTAAGTCAAATCTGAGATATCTTATTTTCAGATATTCACAGAATATCTGCAGAATATCATTACCCAATATCACATTATATCTTTGAAAAATACATCTCTGCAACATTTGCATCCGAATATATGGTCGATTTATAGTTAGTTCTTATATTTTATAAAGATCAACTCAAGTTTATTCGTAGCCAATAAAACAATCCGAGAGAACTTGGACGCCGCGCCGTACCGATTCGTCCCGGCGAAAGCCAGGCGCCGCAAGGAAACTTAGAAAATTTTCACTCGGGTCGGGCGGCGCCGGAGGTAACGACCGCGGCGCGAAAGCAACATGCCGCGAGGAAACTTAGAAAATTTTCGCTCGGGCGAGCACTAGTAACATGCGCTGTCGCGACGCGGTACTGTTACCTCTGTAATTCTTTGTGATTAAATCTTTTATTCTATTAAAAAATACATATATAAACTTTATATTTAAATACAAATTGTATTCTCTCGTTGGATTAAATATTTTAATAAAATATTTGTATTTTCTACTGTTACCTCTGTAATTCTTTGTGACCATTAAAAAATACACATGTAAACTTTGTATTTAAATATCTTGTATTTCCTTGTTAAATTTAAATAAAATTTTTTAATCTTATAAAATTGTTATCACACATTCTTTTCTAATTGACACAATGTAAAGATTTTTCAAAGTAGTGCAACAATTATTTTTTGAAGCAATATACATGTTCTCTCTGTAATTGGCGCTCTAATTTAAAGAAATATCATTTCTTTTTTGTAATTGTAATAGATCACTTGAAGCGCGACTCTTCTTTTTGATAAGGTAACATAATTTTGTGACGTGTATCACTTGGGTTATAATTTTTCGGAAATAAAGATACTACTGCTTAGATTCTTTCGAGATTTTTTGAGATATAAAGATCTACCACTTGTTACTTAGGTTTTTTCGAGGTATAATACTACAATTTTCTTTTTTTTTTAGGTAACAACATATACACTACTATACGTGTACTTGGCGCTTTTTTTTACCTTTTTTTAAAAAAGGTAATTTTGTGCGGATATCACGCCTTTTTGTAGTATATTACGCAGTTTATAAACAGTATGTACAGGATAAAGCTATTTGGAGCTATAATACCACCACTTTGTTTTTTTCGAGATAACAACATAACAGGGTAACAAAGGGCGGCGGTGTGGTCTAGTGGTAGAGCGCCAGACTCGTAATCTGAGGAACCAGGTTCGAGTCCACTAGAGCCATGTAACATGGAAAAGTTTTTTTCCGAAAAACCGCGCCCCTCCGTGCAAGATGCGGAGAAAACTGGGCTCCGTCTTTCGGAAGAGACGTTAAACCGTTGGTCCAAAGGAGGAAAGAGTAAGGTAGTGGATGAATTGGAGGTTAGGGTTGGGTACGTCCCATCAAAACGCCCTTTAAGGCCCCTTGGGGTATATAAAGTAAAATTCTTTATCCTTTATAACAGGGTAACAACATAATACATATACACTACTATGCGTGTATTTGGCGCTCTTTTTTACCTCTTTTTTAAAAAGGTAATTTTGTACGGATATCACGCCTTTTTGTAGTGTTACGCATCTTAATCTTATAAACAATATATCTTATAATCTTATAAACAGTATATAATACAAGGTATGAAGCTAAAAGTGTTACGGACTATTATTTCTAAAGAAAACAACAATTTAATATTTTGCTTAGTTTTTTTAAAATAATAATCTGTAACCCATTTAGTTGTACACCTTGTATATATTTTTCAATTTCAACATAAAACATAATCGCAATAAAGCATGATTAATGTTAATAAGTCGTTAACTGTAAAAGTCCTTATTTATTTTTATTTGCGTGTCTTACTGAATGTTGTTCGCAACTGATATGTACCGATATCTTCAGGTATCGATATTTTTGATAATTATTTTTACGTCAGACATAATTTTAATTCATCCAATGTTTATTATGTCTAGACATAACTTTCGTCCAATTTTTATTATGTCTAGACATAATTTTAATTCAGCGATTTTTATTGTGTCACAACATAATTTTAATTCTGCCGCTAGGAAAATTTTAAGTCGATTCTTATGAATCAAGCTTGAATTCAATGTCTAGGTGTCCCAGGTTGCCGATGACGAGGTCCACATCGTGCGCTCTATAGTTTTCGGTGTCCAGGTGTATTAATACCTTGAATTCGATGGCCACGTGTTCCAAGTTGCCAATGACGAGGTCCACATAGTGCGTTTCGTAGTTTTCGGTGTCCACTTGTATTAATACCTCAAATTCGATATCTACGTGTCTTACATTGGGTGCGTTCAGCCGATACTCCGCTAGCCTAGCAATCGTGAGCAGTCGCTCGTTTTCGCTCGTTTCCTCTCTTTTGACTTAATGGATTAAAAGGAGAGGAAACGAGCAAAAACGAGCGACTGCTCACGATTGCTAGGCTAGCGGAGTATCGGCTGAACGCACCCATTCAGATTTAAAGTTATTAATACACTTAGACACCAAAAACTATGAAGCGCACTATGTGAACCTCGTCATCGGCAACCTGGAACACGTAGACATCGAATTTAAGGTATTATTACACCTAGACACCGGAAACTACGGAGCGCGCTATCTGGACCTCGTCATCAGCAACCTGGGACACCTAGACATCAATTTCAAGGTATTAATACACGTAGACACCGAAAACTACGGAGCGCACTATGTGAACTTTGTCATCGGCAACCTGGGACACCTAAACATCGAATTCAAGGTATTAATACACGTAGACACCGAAAACAACGGAGCTCACTATCTAGACATCGTCATCGGCAACCGGGGACACTTATACATCGCATTTAACGTATTATTACACCTGGACACCAAAAACTACGAAGCGCACTATGTGGACCTCGTCATCGGCAACCTGGAACACTTAGACATCGAATTCAACGTACAATTACACCTGGACACCGAAAACTATGAAGCGCACTATCTGGATCCCGTTATCGGCAACGTGGGATACGTGGACATCGAATTAAAAGTATTAATACACGTAGACACCGAAAACTACAGAGCGCACTATGTGGACTTTGTCATTGGCAACCTGAGACACCTAGACATCGAATTCAACGTACGATTACACCTGGACACCGAAAACTATGAAGCGCATTATCTGGATCTCGTCATCGGCAACCTGGGACACGTGAACATCGAATTCGAGGTATTATTACACCTAGACACCGAAAACTACAGAGCGCGATATCTGGACCTCGTCATCAGCAACCTGGGACACCTAGACATCAATTTCAAGGTATTAATACACGTAGACACCGAAAACTACGGAGCGCACTATGTGGACTTTGTCATCGGCAACCTGGGATACCTAAACATCGAATTCAAGGTATTAATACACGTAGACACCGAAAACTACGGAACTCACTATCTAGACATCGTCATCGGCAACCTGGGACACCTAGACATCGAATTCAACGTACGATTACACCTGGACACCGAAAACTATGAAGCGCACTATCTGGATCTCGTCATTGGCAACCTGGGATACGTGGACATCAAATTCAAGGTATTAATACACGTAGACACCGAAAACTACGGAGCGCACTATGTGGACCTCGTCATCGGCAACCTGGGACACGTAGACATCGAATTCAACGTATTATTACACCTGGACACCGAAAACTATGAAGCGTACTATCTGGACCTCGTCATCGGCAACCTGGGATACCTAGACATCGAATTCAAGCTTGATTCATAAGAATTGACTTAAAAATTCCCTAGCGGCATTTTCTGCCAAGCGTAGAGAACCTTCTTTTCCGGTAGCGGTAGTAATAATAATGTAAGGATACGAAATCTCTCCAGATAAACATGAAGCAATTGACTCAATATATAAATTATATATATACCTAATTTACCTAAATAGAAATCTTCCTCCTGACCGATAAGTCTATCGACCTACTTTCGAAATACGCGCGCGATATCGAAACAAGCGATACCTGCGCCGCCAGCGTCGAAAAAGTGAAAGTGACGTTTTTCTGATAATCGTAATAATATTGAGATGAGAGACGGTCGACGTAGAAGTATTCGTATCTTAATAATAAATTTTTACATTTGGACTTTGCGTCGCAATATCTCCGCTCGTAGGGCACGTAGCGGAATATTATGAGAGAAACCCTCCCTAATTGGACCCCAAGCTATTGATCAAGCCTACTTAGAACTTGATCCGTTCACTCGTTATCGAGATCTCAACATCTCGAGTACTCGCAACCCGTCGCGTCGCGTAAAAGAGTCACGGTCGGTCTCGCTCCGCGTGTACTTGGCGCAAGACACTACCGTGTCTCTTGATATCTTGGTGATATATTTTGCTGTATCGGACTAAATATTTTTTGGGATTAACAATGTTTCCTCATGAAGAAAGCTTTGTAATGATAAAAAAATTTTTTTTCGAGATTTTGATTGAAATAGGTTTAGAATGTTCCAAAATGTCGAGAAATTATATTAGTAGAAATTGTCCAAAAGTCTGTATGTATGTGTGTGTGTGTGTGTGTGTACGGATTTTTTGTACACGCATTTACTTCTACAATTTTTCAAATACCGGGTTGAAATTTTGCACATAAATAGAGTATCATAGAAAGTCTGTTCTCCTTTAATTTTATTAAAATCTGTCGACCGGTATAGATTTTAAGGGAATTTTCATTTTTCAGAAAAGCGTGTTTTACGCTGTAACTTTCTCAATATTTGAGATATCGATCTATTTCTAATTCTATTATATTTTTCAGTCTTTTTTACCCCTATTTCATATATAATTCTTTAAGATTTGATTGATGAGATTTATTTTTATATGCAAAAAAAAATCCATAATTTTTTTAGAAATATGTGTGGCAAATTTTGAAATATCGGGCTATTTATAGTTTTATTATATGCTTGGCTTAATTGTCTAGATCGGATCATGATCTAAGATCGGTATGATTCAAGCAATTAAGTCAAGATCGGGGCATGATCCAAACAATTAAGTCAAGATCGGGGCATGATCTAGATAATTATGCTAAGATCGGGGCATGATCCGGACAATTAAGCCAAGATCGAAAGACGATCCAGACAATTAAGCCAAGATCGAGGCATGATTTGAGTCAAGATCGGGGGACGAACCAGACTATTAAACCAAGATCGGGGCATGATCTAAACAATTAAGCCATGACCGGGGCATGATCCATACTACTTATAATATAATACCAAAATTATAGCAGCCACTAATTTTGGTATTTTGGTAGAAAAATAATTTCGGACACAATTACATCATAGCATCTCAAAGATATGTTAAATTTAAAAAGAATAGTATTTAATCTTTACTTCATTAAAGAATAACTACAGCTTCATCTAATACTTGTCAAGTTTCGTAAATTCTTAACACATTCATACTCCTTTGAATGTTCAAGACTCTTGTCGTCACCTTAGCAGTAACAGTGTTTTGTTTACAGATTGCGATTGAATAAATTTATTGAACGTTCTTAATAAAAAGATAGGATGCCTGAATCAACCAAATCTTAAAGAATTATATATAAAATATAATATATATACGGGTAAAAAAAAAAGACTTAAAAATATAATAAAATTAAAAAAATTGCGCCCCAAACCAGTCGCGATTTATTCAATTCTAAATCTGTTATATTCTTTAGTCTTATATTCTCAAGTTCATATATGGACCATGTAGCCTGAACTACTCAAGACAACATTGATTTAACATTGTGTCGATTGTAAAACTTCATTTTTGCTACTAATTTATTATTTTATTATTTTAGTAAAAAAAATCACTATTTTTATATAAATATTTAAAAAATTATTTTAAAGTAGAAATAAAAAACTAATGTATATAAATAAAAAAATAAAACAAAATGGAAAAATTAAGAAATATCCGCAAATTAGTAGGGATCATTTTAATAAAAACATTAATCATTTATAATAGAGTTTTGTAATAGTATAACAAATATTAGTCGCGCGATAAAGCTTATCACAATAAAACAATCTGCAAGTAGAAACTTGCACATTGCTTCATCATAGTTTTTAAGTGTGCAAGTAGAAACTTGCATATTGCTTCCTCATAGTTTTTAAGTGGTCAAATAGAAACTTGCACATTGCTTTCTCATAATTTTTAAGTGTACAAATTATAATTTTGAACATTACTTCCTCACAATTTTCAAATATGTAAATTATTTTTCACGTTGTTTAATCAACATTTTATTTTGCTTATAAAAAACTTCCTCTATGAGGAAGCTAAATTAATAAATATCTACTAATAATAATTATACATAAAAAAATAAACTTCCTCACATAAGAGGAAGTTTTATGAGCGAAATAAAATGTTGATTAAGCAACATGCAAATTTATAATTTGCATATTTGAAAATTGTGAGAAAGTAATGTTCAAATTTATAATTTGTACACTTAAAAATTATGAGGAAGCAATGTGCAAGTTTCTACTTGCCCACTTAAAAACTATGAGGAAGCAATGTGAAGTTTCTACTTGCACACTTAAAAACTATGAGGAAGCAATATGCAAGTTTCTACTTGCATACTATTTTTCTCATTGTCAGTGTAGTAACTTACGATAATTCCTTCACGTAAATGGAGTATAAGTAATGTACCTGAGACTAATTATTTATTACTAAAAAAATTATTTTCCACTAATTATTTTTTTTCAAATAAACAGTAATTTATTTTTGACAAACTATTAATTATTTTAATAATAAAAAATTTATTTTTACTAATTATTAATTTGCAAAAAAAAATGAATTCATTTTCACCTAAATACTAATAACTTTCACAAACTAGAAATTTTTCTCTGCCAAATTACCAATTCTTTAAGTAATCTGTAATTTACTTTTGCCTAAATATCCCTGTTTAACACTACAAAAATGCGTGATATCAGTACAAAATTACCTTTTTCAAAAAAAGGTAAAAAAAGGCTCCAAGTACACACAATGTATTTTGTAAATTCAAAAATCCAACCTAAGTAGTAGCTTTATTTCTCCTTAACAAAATTACATTACCTAGTTTAACCTATTAAATGATATAAATCCAAAAATCCAACCTAAGTGGTAGTAGCTTTAATTTCTCCCTAACAAAATTATTATACAAACACATTTGTGTTACCTAACTCAACCCAAGTAACATGTATTCCAAAAAAAAGATGTAAAATCTTCAAATTACGCCAATTGCAAAGAGAATATATATATTCCACTTTTAAAAAAGGCGTGTTAACTGAGTGAATTTCGTTTGTATCGAAAAATTGAAGCCTCTCTTCCGCGATGCCGATTGGTTATCTCGATTGATTGCCGCGCCGTAGCTTGCTTCATCCCGTGAGGGACTGTCATCGCGGAGTGCAATGTGGCGAGTTTCGTGCGTGTAGTGCGTCGTGTGTGTCGTGATGTGACAGCTCGCGTCGTGTCGCGAGGTTAATCGTCCCGCGTCGTGTCGCGAGGTTAATATTATTATTAATGTGATCTCTCATCATTATTATAAATATAAAATCATTTAATTCTGAATTTCGGTCGCATCACGCAAGGATCGAAGTGCCACGCGAAATATCAGCGGATCGGAGATAGGTAATTATAGTGACTCCTCTTCTAAAAAGACCTCTATGAAGTTGGCCGGACAACTTCAACGTATCGAACTTTCATTAATTGGAATCGATTGGTGGTTGTTTGGTGGTCTTTGGTAGTCTAGTCCGATCGTTTGGTGGTTATAGTCGTTTTCCTGTAAAATAAAAATGAAATTTCCGGTGTGAAGTTAGCCGGACAATTTTTATTTTTTAACCAATTTAACTTTTTATAGCTCATTCGACACGGAATCGTTTGGTGGTCACAAATATTATCATTAAAACGTTTGGTGGTCAATCGTTTTCCTAAAAAATAGAAAAAACCGTACATTCACGCCATTGGTCGTATGATTTTTTTTATTTTCTGGGAAAACGGTTGACCACCAAACGTTTTAATGATAATATTTGTGACCACCAAACGATTGCGCGTCGAATAAGCTCTATCAAAGTCAATTTGGGTAATAAATACAATTTTTCCGGCTAATGGCACAGTGGTGATATGTCCAGCATTATGCGCATACGATTTTTTTTATTTTTTGGGAAAACGGTTAACCACCAAACGTTTTTATGATGATATTCGTGACCACCAAACAATTCCGCGTCGAATGAGCTATAAAAAAGTTAAATTGGTTGAAAAATAAAAATTGTCCGGCTAACTTCACACCGGAAATTTCATTTTTATTTTACAGAAAAACGACTAACCACCAAACGATCGGACTAGACTACCAAAAACCACCAAACGACCACCAAACATTTCCAATTAATGAAAGTTCGATACGTTGAAGTTGTCCGGCCAACTTCATAGAGGTTCTAAAAGGGGCATGTCGTAGGTATTGTCACTTTTCCGCGATGCCGATTGGTTCTCTTGCTGCGCTTACTTCATTTGCAGCTGTCATTGTATATTTTGACAGTTGTGTGTATCAAGGGTTATATACAGTGTAATAATAATAGCATAATGTTAAAGCTAAATACACCTGGACACCAAAAACTATGGAGCGCACTTTGCGGACCTCGTCATATCGGCAACCTGGGACACCTAGACATCGAATTCAAGCTTGATTTATAAGAATCGATTTAAAGCTCCTGGTCCTTAAATCGAGAACTCTGCGTTGACGGTGGCGACGTACCGTCGCGGCAGAAATAAGAACTCTCTCCAATGGAGAACTTTGTCCTTTGTGACATGTTGACAACCTATTTCGCGTTGCGTTATATTTCTTTATTATTCGCTCTGTACTTATGCTATAACGTTTAACGTATTCGTGAAACTCGTATAATTTAACGTATGGTAAGATTTGCAAGAAATACATATGCGGAAAGAACATTCTCCACTAATTCTTTCGAGTCGTCAAATGGCTTGTTTTTCCGTATGTTTAGGCTTTGTTTTATGGCTGTTTGTTTATTGTCGAGGGAAAATAATAGTATCCGTTAAATTTTAGAAGTGTGCTGAAACGATCTATAATGATTTTTTATTGAAATGTCTTTTTATTTTAAAAAATACTGTAACATAAAATAGGGTAATTTCTCGCCTCGATAGCAAGAAATTCAATATGGCCGCGGTAACTACCCAGGAGCCTTAAAAATTCCCTAGCGGCAGAATTAAAATTATGTCTAGACATAATCTTGATAAAAATTGGACGAATTAAAATTATGTCTATAAACCTAATAAAAATTGGATAAATTAAAATTATGTCTTGACATAATAAAAATTGGATGAATTAAAATTATGTCTGACATAAAAATAATTCCGCATTTTTATTATGCGTATATATACACATAATTTTAATTCATACAATTTTTATTATGTGTACACATAATTTGTTTTTGAATGAACGTAAAACGTATTTGTTATAATATCCATTATTGAAAATCGATATGCGCGACAAAAGCTCTTGTATATCATTAATTATGTTATTATTTATTATATATATTTCTATCCATATATATATATATATATATATATATTTTTTTCAGTATTATTGTTACATTAGAAAAATTATTGGCGTTTAGGATACGAATCTTTTCCGTTAGTTTGTAAGTTTCATGATTAAAAAGATCATGTCGTATTATTAACATATATATATATATATATATATATATATATATATATATATATAAGAATCGTTATTAATTTTATTATATATCTCTGTTCGAGAGCACGCGTTTGCGCGAGATAGCGCGAGGTAACAGGACGACCACAAAAGCAAGGTGAGAGACAGCAAGTACAGAATAAAGCATATAATGTTCAATAAAATCAAATATGTACAAGTTCTCTACAGTCCTTTTCAGGCAAATGACCGTGAGCGCGCACAGAAGTTATCACGGCAAACGGCGAAAAAGCAAGCGAATCGCAGGTGCGAACGCGAGTGCGGATGGCGAAACGAAAAGCGTGACAAGCGTTTTAGAAAAGCGGTGTACTAGCGGTGATCTGCGAGCGAAATCGATCCCGCGCCGAAGCGGCAGTCGTTTTATCAGCTCCGAGGCGAAACTCCCTCCAGACAAATTTCTACGAATTTCGGGAGGGTGATTGGCCGTCGGAGCCCTAACGTCATTGCGCTGACGTCACTGTTTGCAGTGATGATTCGAGGATCGTTACCTATTTGCGCTCGCTTTGTTTATATAGCATGAATCTTTCTATTGTGTAGCTTGACTTTGTTTGTGCACTCGGTCAGCTGTGGCAATGTTGTTGCTGGCAATTAGCGAACTTTCTGGAGTACGAGCGATAAAAAGATTCATGCTATACTGACGAATTTAATATTGAAGAGGCTATTTGCAATGCGATTGAAATAACATGGTGGAGATTTTATCTCTTCGACCGTCCTCCCTGCATGCATACATGTTGCGCGAGCATTTTTGAATGTCTTACGTCTACTTCCTGACATATATGACGCGATTTTCCGTACTAATTGCACGATCTCAAACAATCTCAATTGCGCGAATCTCAAATATGTTTTGTAAAAATTATGCATAATATTCCTATGCAAGGATACTTGTCTAATTATTTCTTCCTATTGCATTTAAGTATATAGAAAAATATACAATTTCTATGTGTTTGCACTTTATATTTATAGGCACTACTACTTCTATATAGGCACACAGTTATATCGTCTCATATATTATACATTTTTATATATATCTGGCTTTATGTTATAATGAGCAGGCAATTAAATATATATGATCAATTTGCGTCTATGTCTCTTTATTGACTGACATAGTTATATACTTTTAAATCTTTTTCTTTTCTGAAATTCAATCAATTGAATAGCAAAAACTACGTTATCATATTATATATTTTTGGTACGTAGTGTGCAAATGTATTTTAAAATGAAGATTATATATTTTTTACTAAATTATTTATACACACGTGCGGTTTCAGAGAATCATTTTTCGCCAACTCAAATATGTTTCTACTCAACTGTCAAAATATAAAAGATAATTTTATCTAGTTGTGATGTTCGCTCGAATTCCCGAAATAATTTTCAAGGCGAGTACGAATATATATATATTGTATTATACTATTTAATATTTATAATTAATAGAAAATTATAAACGATGCGTTATGTGTGAGAAATTTAATAGAATTGCTTTTATCAAATAGAATTACTTTGCGATTAGTTGAAGGGAATAAAATAATAAACAAATCAGGTAAATTTCAGACACGTGTTATTACAGGTGTCCATCTGTAATTATCAAAAATATCGATACCTGAAGATATCGGTACATATACAGTTGCGAACAACATTGAGTAAGACACGCGAATAAAAATAAATAAAGAATTTTACAGTTAACGACTTATTAACATCAATCATGCTATATTGCGATTATGTTTTATGTTGAAATTGAAAAATATATACAAGGTGTACAACTAAAAGGGTTACAGATTATTATTTTTAAAAAACTATGCAAAATATTAAATTGTTGTTTTCTTTAGAAATAATAGTTGTTAAATATAAGCAAGTCTGTTCAATAGCTTTGTTCAGTGCTGCCATTAGAGTAGCTGTAGAGTCGCTGTAAAACAGTTTAGGTGTCGCTTTATCATTTTTCCTTAGACGCGATAGAGTCACTTCTTATTATTAGTTTTTCTATGTTCTTCATCGCTTTTGTAGTATGGCGTCGAATCGTGACACACACGTATGGTTCATAATAAAGATAACTTTCTTTTAAGTCTATACCAAATGTATTTGTCTCTCACATGTTCTTATAACCATAAAGTCAACAATAGTCCGTAACACTTTTAGCTTTATACCTTGTATATACTGTTTATAAGATTATAAGATATATTGTTTATAAGATTAAAACGCGTAACACTACAAAAAAGCGTGATATTGGTACAAAATTACCTTTTAAAAAAAAAGGTAAAAAAAGGCGTCAAGTACACGCATAGTAGTGTATATGCGTATTATGTTGTTATCCTGTTCTGTTGTTACCTCGAAAAAAAAACAAAGTGGTAATATTATACCTCCAAATACCTTTACCCTGTACATACTGTTTATAAAATCCGTAATACTACAAAAAGACGTGATATCTGTACAAAATTACCTTTTTTAAAAAAAGGCGCCAAGTACAGGCATAGTAGTGTATATGTTGTTACTTCGAAAAAAAGTGGTAGTATTATACCTCGAAAAAACCTAAGTAACAAATGGCGGTAGACGTAATCTTTATATTTATTTAGAAAAATCTCGAAAAAATCTAAGCAGTAGTATCTTTATTTCTAAAAAATTATAACCCAAGTGATACACATCACAAAATTATGTTACCTTATCAAAAAGAAGAGTCGCGTTTCAAGTGATCTATTACAATTACAAAAAAAATGATATCTCTTTAAATTACAGCGCCAATTACAGAGAGAACATATATATATATTGCTTCAAAAAATAATTGTTGCATTACTTTGAAAAATTTTTACATTGTGTCAACAAGAAAAAAATGTATGATAACAATTTTATAAAATTAAAAAATTTTATTTAAATTTAACAAAAAAATACAAGATATTTAAATACAAAATTTACAAGTGTATTTTTTAGTGGTCACAAAGAATTACAGAGGTAACAGTACAAAATAAAAATATTTTATTAAAATATTTAATCCAACGAAAGAATACAATTTGTATTTAAATACACAGTTTATATATGCATTTTTCAATAGAATAAAAGATTTAATCACAAAGAATTACAGAGATAACAATGAAAAATAAAAATATTTTATTAAAATACATAAATTTTTCTTGTAAAAAAACTTGGCGCTGCTAGACCTCGAAATTTTAAATAAATAAATAAATTTATCCTATACTTAATTATAAGCCGCATTATCTGCCGTCCGCGTTGTCACGCACACCCATATCACTCACTCGCACATCCACGCTGATAATCATTTAATATTGCTCCCATCGCATTTTTCTCTGAATTATTTTTATTTATTGTTGTCCTTATTTATTTGAAATTTCGAGGTCTAGCAGCGCCAAGTTTTTTTACAAGAAAAATTTATGTATTTTAATAAAATATTTTTATTTTGTACTGTTACCTCTGTAATTCTTTGTGACCACTAAAAAATACACATGTAAATTTTGTATTTAAATATCTTGTATTCCCTTGTTAAATTTAAATAAAATTTTTTAATCTTATAAAATTGTTATTGTACATTCTTTTCTTGTTAACACAATGTAAAGATTTTTCAAAGTAGTGCAACAATTATTTTTTGAGGCAATATATATATATGTTCTCTCTGTAATTGGCGCTGTATTTTAAAGAGATATCATTTTTTTTGTAATTGTAATATATCACTTGAAGCGCGACTCTTCTTTTTGATAAGGTAACATAATTTTGTGATGTGTATCACTTGGGTTATAATTTTTTGGAAATAAAGATACTACTGCTTAGATTTTTTCGAGATTTTTCAAGATATAGATAAAGGTTACGTCTACCACTTGTTACTTATCAATATTGACATTATAAAAACGGTACACAAACATCATATTGACATATTACTGAGAAATTTTCTCAATGACATTTCTCAGTTTGTTCAACGCTTTCACGAACTAAGCATCATTTCTCAGTTTGTTTGACGTTTTCGCGAACTAAGCATTATTTCTCAATTTGTTCGATGCTTTCGCGACCTAAGTATCATTATACCTCGCATTTATTCTAATAGTGAATATGCTGAAATGGTGTTTGTGATGGTTTTTGTAATAGAATATTTTAATTGGGATGCTATTAAACAAAAAGTCTACGAAAGACCGGTTAATGACATTAATTCTTTACAATAATTATTGAAGCATGTGAAGCAATATAACAGCTATATACTCAGTGTCGCTCTGCCTGTACTGCTGCATGCCGTGATAGAAAGATGCCAAGCTTGTTTTAATGTTCAAGGCCGTCACTTTGAACAAAATTTATAATTATATAAAAATTTTTATATTTTTTAATAATAAAGTATTTATTATATCCTAATAACAATTTTACAAAATTTTATTATAAAAATGTTTAGATGTCAATATCTCTTAAACAAAGCGTTTACAGGCATACCTCCAGAGGAAAATTTTTTCTTGTTTTGAGGTCCTAAGTTCATATTTTAAGTTAGACATTTAACACTGAAACACCCTGTACAATATCTATTCATTAATACAATTTTCTATCTTATACTATTTATTTCATATTTTGTAATTTATATATATATATATATATATATATATATATATAAAAGATTTTTGTTTAAATCTTATTTATTATTAAATTTTTAAATCTTTTGTAACATATACTATACGTCTAATATTATTTTCCTGAGAAATTATATAAATATTTTTTTGACATATGCAGTATAATTGTATTATTTTTTATTGCAATAAAAATTTATTTACAGCATTATCCAAAGTAAATAATCCCAAAATAATGTAAGTTTAATTATGTTAAGTAAATAATTTTAAAAAGGTTTATAATAATAACATTAGTGTTACGATCTATTTATAGAATTATAGAATTAGAACCAGACGATTTTCTTCCTCTGCTTAGGGAAGGATCTAAAACGTCTTCACCCTCGTACCAGTTAGCTGGAACAACTCGCTGTCTCGCACAATACATTTATACTTACGTACATCGTCCCCAACACACAGACTGTAGTGTAGTCGTCTCTTTTTCATTAGATATATGTGTGTTACACGCGTGTAAAATGACTACACGCGTCGGAACCTTTGATCTTGGCCATTTATCACTGCTTGTGAGAAAAAGTCTAATAATAATACATGTATATAGACCACGTACACGTATAAATATATATGTATATCACATATGCGTATTTAGAACCTCGTAGATATATATATATATATATATATATATATATATATATATATATACGTAGGAGAGAGTAGACATAAAAAAGCCAGTATTTTTCAAAATATGAAAAAATGTATCTAATCTGGTATTAATAAAACCTCGAAAAAAACAGTGGTAGTATTTATTATATCTAAAAAAAATCTAAGTAACAAGTGGTAGACGTAACCTCGAAAAAAAAACAATGGTAATATTATACCTCGAAAAAACCGAAGCAACAAGTGGTAGACGTAATCTTTGTATCTCGAAAAATCTCGAAAAAACCTAAGCAGTATAGTATCTTTACCTCGAAAAAACCGAAGTAACAAGAGGTAGACGTAATCTTTGTATCTCGAAAAATCTCGAAAAAACCTAAGCAGTAGTATTTTTATTTCCAAAAAATTATAACTCAAATGATACACATCACAAAATTACATTACCTTATCAAAGATGAGTCGCGCTTCAAGTGATCTATTACAATTACAAAAAAGAAATAATATCTCTTTTGCTTCCTCATAGAGAAAGCTTTGTTTTCGTAAAAAAAAAATTTATTTTGTTTTTCTGAATGTGTTCAAAATGTTCTAAAATGTAAAAAAATTGCAATTTAAAAAAATGTTTGTATGTATGTATGTGTGTATGTATGTGTGTATGAGCAAAATTTACCGAAATTTCTATAACTCCAGAACTAATCAACCAAATCTTAACGAATTATATATGAAATAGGGGTAAAAAAAACTGAAGAATATAATAGAATTAATAAAAATTGCTAATAATTAAGTTCTTTTTTAATAATATTTTGAATTTGCAAAAATGTTTGTTTATGCTTTAATTTCCGCAAATTTGGAGATATCGATCTATTTCTAATTTTATTATATTTTCAGTCTTTTCTACCCCTATTTCCTATATAATTTTTTAAGATTTGGTTGATTAGACTCAGCTTTATACGCGATCAAAGGTCCCTAATTTTTAGAAAAATGTCTGTAATAACTTTAACTTCTGTAAATTTTAAAATATCGGTCTATTTTTTATTTTGTTATATTCTTCAGTCTTCCCTATTTCTATTTTATGTAATTCTTTAAGGCCGGTATTCATAGTCGGGTCTTATATTCAAGATCGTCTTAAGTATAGTCTTAAGGCGTCATCAGCCAATCAGAGGGCTGTATTAGCATCTTAAGACGTCACTTCCTCTATAAGGAAGCCAAGTGCAAATTTCTAATTTGCACCATTTTTTTAACTTTTTTGTCATAATATATATCTCTGCTCATGTACGGTAAAAATGAATGAAATTTTACGTACACTTCTATGACATCGAGAATTGCAATTACGGTTTTTTAAGATTTTCTGGTTATATTCTTTCTCACTTTATCTAATCAAAAAATGCGAAAATATGTGATTGAAACCGTGATAGAACCTTCTTTTTAAATTACAGCGCCAATTACAGAGAGAACATATATTTTTCGAGATACAAAGATTACGTCTACCTCTTGTTACTTAGGTTTTTTTGAGGTATAATATTACCACTGTTTCTTTTTCGAGTTTAAATACAAAGTTTATTTTCAATAGAATAAAAGATTGAATCATGAAGAATTACAGAGGTAACAGTACAAAATACAAATATTTTATTAAAATATTTAAACCCAACAAGGGAATACAAGGTATTTAAATACAAAGTTTATATATGTATTTTAAAAGATTTAATTGCATCGCAAAGAATTACAGAGGTGACAGTACAAAATAAAAATATTTTATTAAAATACATAAATTTTTCTTGTCAAAAAACTTGGCGCTGCTAGAGAGAGAGAGAAAAAGAGAGAGAGAGAGAGAGAGAGAGAGAGAGAGAGAGAGAGAGAGAGAGAAAGAGAGAGACCTTTTACAAATGTAAATATTACTTATTCTCTATATACTTATTCTATACTCATTCTACCACTTGTTACTTCGGTTTCTTTTTTAGGTAAAGATATACTATACTGCTTAGGTTTTATCGAGATTTTTCGAGATACAAAGATTACGTCTACCACTTGTTACTTCGGTTTTTTCGAGGTAGATACTATTGCTTAGGTTTTTTTTAGGTATAGTATTACCACTGTTTTTTTTTTTCGAGGTAACAACATACATATACACTACTATGCGTGTACTTGGCGCCTTTCTTTACCTTTTTTTTAAAAAAGGTAATTTTGTGCAGATATCACGTCTTTTTGTAGTGTTACGCATCTTAATTTTAACAAAAAAAATTACACTTTATAAAGAAATGTGTCTGAAGTTGTTAATATATATATATATACATTGCCGGACATTGCTTTTATGTAAAATATACATCTATATTATGTTTCTTGTATAAAGCGACGATGCAACGATTGCAACAAGCAACGATGCGACGAGCGACGATGCGATGATCAACAATTGCGAAACGCAACTTTTGTGTTGTGGCGCCTTCGCTTTTATGGTGCATAGCATTGATTGGTTAAATTGACTGGTAAAATGGTAACATTGGGCGTGTTCAGCAGACAAAGGGAGCTTTCCAGCAAGCGACACAGGTCGACACAAGCATCGTTCTATCCTTCTTTTTTGGTAATGAGCAACAAAGATAAAACGATACTTGTTTCGAGTTGTGTCGCTTGCTGGAAAACTCCCAAAGCAGACCAGTAAGCGCTCAGTAATTCTGTAATATGATTGGTTCTTGCCTTTAGTTGTTTAATGGTGTTGTGAGGAGTCGATTTTAGTTTCGCGCGCGATCGATAGTGAGAAGCAATGCGTGCGAACATCGATAAATTGAGACATCGATACAATGGCATCCGCTACTACCGGCCAAGAGCGGGTACGATCGTCTCTTGTCAGAACCACGAGACACACGCTGCTAGTCGGAACCATTCCTAATCCTTAATATTACGTATTATATTATTCGTGAATAAAGGCATAATTATATTCATAATCAAGAGCCTTCATTACTTTGTTGTGCCTACGTACAATCACAACAACTGGATTTGAGACAGGTATTCATAGTCAAATCTTATATTTACAACCGTCTTAAGTACAATCTTAAGATGTCATTAACCAATCACAAAGCCGTATTAGCATCTTAAGACATTACTTAAGACGGTCTTAAAATAAGCGACTATGAATATGAATACCGACCTAAAGAGTTTCGCACATGAATTGCCAATAATAACCATTCATGCAAAATAAAAATAATGTGTAATTATTCAATAAAAGATAAATAAGTACAAACATATAAACAAGAGATAATTTGTTTTTTCTCTTTCCTTTAATAACTTTTTTTATTTCATATTATATCACAATGCGCGCGATAGTCGCTCGAGTTCCACAAAATTGTTTTGCGAACAATTCTTCCACAGGTTGCTTTTATCTAATTACTTATCTAATTATCAGATTACAGATTAATTACTATTACATGATCGTTTTGTTTAAGCGATTATGTGGTTTGTTTAGTCCTCATACATTTTATGGTATACTGTAAAATTGTTCTTCCACGGATTTTGGAATTTCCGCCTCAACATAACGTATCATCTACTATCTATAATATACGATGCTATATTTTTATTATACATTTGTTAATTTAATATTTATAAAATAAAAGCATGTAAAACATGTATAATAAATAAAAATATAAGATTCGAACAATTGCTATTAATATAAAAGAAGTCGCAATTTACTTTTAGAATAGAGATTTTGATTCGCAAATATCGATCTCTGTGATACATAATAGTGATTCAATAATCGGTTCATTTGACTAAGAACAAATTAACAAATAAAATAAAATTCCTTCTCCAATTACTTCCAGATAAAATAATGCACAAGCTAATAAGTGTTCTTACGATTTTATTAAATTACATCTTATTTATAATGCACATACACACATCTTTTATCTCAGCGTAATAAACGTCAATTTATCGATAGTAGAAAAATATATTACTAATTATATACACACTAGCTTAATTTAGACCAAATTTTATGTGATCGCGCATGTATCTTTTATATGTATATATATATATATATATATATATATATATATATATATATATAATATATTCATTACATCAATTTACTTTAATCTTGCCTTAATTAAATAGGGGTACAATATATATACAGATAAAAATCTGCGATTGATTATATCGAAAAAAGATTAAGATTAATTACGGGGAGAGAGGCTGAAAAGCAACGCACACGGTCAACTATCTTGAGGCACAAGATAAGGACAGTATGTTGTGTTCGTTCAATTACTCTTAATAAATGTGCAAAAAATTTGCCATATTCAATGATTCTCAAAAAGTACATGTCTAAATAGAGTTAAGCATATTATTTGTTAATTAGATTTAATATACGCAATTTAATAAAATTTAGTCATTGTTTAGAGTGTTGAATTGATATTAATACTCGAGGCACGGTGGACCCTCGGAATAAAATTTTGTAAATATGAAGCCAATTGCTTCAAAATCATGTGACAATAAAGCCTGCTGCGACAGATGTAAAACATTCAATTTAGGTTGATGAATCCGCCGTCGCGTGGGATTTGCATCTCTCCTCTCAAAAGGTGTGTCTTACTCTTCCGTGGATGGTGAAGCTAAGCGAACGGCGTTACGCATAAAAAAATTGTTTACTGGGAAGAATTTATTTGGTTTATAAGGCAATCATGTAAAAAAAAAGAACAGATAAATTTTATTCATTTCTTTCCTTTAAATTTTAAAAACATACATCTATTCATTTACGAGCAATTTGATCGAGCACATGTGCATTACTTTTCAGTCTATTCTCGCTTATTGAAAAAACCCGATATGAAATTTCGGGTTGAGAATTCATCTCGCAAGGTACAAAAGCGTGGCGCTAAAATAAATTTTTAATAAAAAAAGGAAAAGAATTAGTAAAATGACTTATACAAATAGCAAAGACTGTAAAATGATATAGAGATTACTGCGTCATATATATATGTATATTAAGGTGTGTCATTTTAGAGCAAATTTTTTTTCATATCACGAATAGCAAGCATATATACTTACAGGAAGGTAAAATAAGATACCTGTTAAAATTTTAGCCCTTAATATTAATATTAACAGGTCGCTCATCGTGATTTTTTATTTTTTATTTAGTAAGATAGAAAAAATTTTATAACTTTTTAACAAACAGTAATACAGCATTGCGCCATATAGATTTTCTGTAGTAAATTTACCGTTCTACAAAAAAAATCTCTTATTTTTTCATTTTAACCGTTCAACAGATATTCAATGTTAAAGTTTGATAAATTTTATAAAACTTGTTTTTGCTTCTTATGAATTTTGTATCATATCGACTATCAAAAATTATGAAATAATCAATACACATTTTTGTAGAAAATTTAACGATCTACAAAAACGGTCTCTTATATTTTCTTCATAAATATGTAATTAATCTTCTACAAGCTGATGTTTTAAAGTTCTTTCTACAGTACTACTTTCTACAGTAAATATTATATATATGTTTGCAAAAGCGCATCTTTTATGTGTTTTTTCTTTAGATAGCGAAACTTCCGCTTTTCGCTTGGCGCGAGTTTCTCCTACCAACATTGGGTTGTCGTAATACATTGCTCTGTAAAGAATTTTGACTTCTGGTCGTTATTCCTTTCCTCAAAGTTGCAGAGCTGTTTTGTCGATTTTGTCCAAGTAATATCTTCGGTAGTGCCATTTTTCAGATATGACGAAACTTTAGTTCCTTATCTAATTGCTATAATTCACAAACATACATATAATTAGTTTATATATAGTTAATGGATACTTTATTACCCACAAGGGGTCTAAAAGAGCGTTTTGTAGGGACGTACCCAACCCTGTACAGTTTCATAACATCCTTTCTCACCTCTTTTCCAACATACACAAAATGGCGTTTTGAAGGGACGTACCCAACCCTGTACATTTTCCTCATCCTATTCCGTCCTGGCTCTTGGCCTTATACATTCTCATGCCCTCCTTCCCCTTCTCGTTCTTTACCCCTTTCCGTCGCTGCATCCTTTCCTTCCATTGATCCTATATCTCTTCTTCTTTTATTCTGGATACTTCAATGCAAGTTTGTTCCTTCTTCCTCCTTCCATCTCGATTCTCTGTCTCTTGCTTTTCCTTACCCCTTTCCGTCGCTGCATTCTTTCCTTTCATTGCTCCTACATCTCTTCTTCTTTTCTTCTGGAGACTTCAATGCAAGTTTATTCTTTCTTCCTCCTTCCATCTCGATTCTCTGTCTCTTGCCTTTCCTTCCTTCCAAGATCCGCCTTCCTTCTAAACAATCAAATCAAGAACTAGTTGTATGACACCTTCCTTTCCGTTCTCTTCTTCTTCTTACTTCCTCTTCTCTCTCTTCCGTCATTCGCCATAGCCTCTTCCATATTCTCTGCCCCTCCCTTTCCCTTCTTACTTTCTTCCTCCCCTTCTCGGACTTCCGGCCGGATCATCTCCTCGTAGGAGTTCCTACTGTCCTTTTTGCTCACTTCCTTTGTAGTCGCCGCTTCCATTGCTGTTCTCTTCCCCTTTCTCTTCTGATCTCTCCCTCATTGGCATAGCTCTTCTGCATTTCCCTGTCTTCTCTACGTCCCAGGCGTGCCACTCACAGCTCGTCCGTTTCTCCTCCCCTCCTCCCGTTTGCCTCGGCCGCCACGGTAGCCACGCCATTCGTCACCACTCGCGCAACAATTGTGCCCCGACAGCCCGCAGTGGTGCCAACCTACTCTTTTGGAGAGGTCAGCACCCCGCGCCATCGCCGCCCCAGTCTGCGCTCGCTATCATCTAGCGTCGCCTCATCTCTCGTCTCCCTCCGCATGTCTCGCCCAAACTCCGTCCTAACCTTCAAACTGCCTCCTCTTCGAATTTCTCTGTTCTCCTCTCACGCTCTGTTTTTCTCACTTCCTTCATTTCCTCGGCCTCTTCTGTTTTCGCCCTTGTTTCAGTCACCTCCCGGCGGCTTCCTTCCTTTTCCTTTCCTTTTATTCCAATCTTCTCATTCTTCCATCCTCGAGCCATCCGCTCACTCCAACGATCCGACCGGAAGTCCAATTAGTTTATATATATTATACATAGTTTAATTTATATAGTGCATAATATAATATGGAATGTTTCAGAAATAAATTGTCAAATTTGAGGAGCATATTCTACTAACAGTAAAAATAGAAAAGTTACAAATTTTAAGTAACATTAAAGGAAAGGGAGACGTAAAAAGAAGGAAGATAAGAGAGATAAGTGATTTCAAAGTACAACAGATAGTATAAGTAAATAAAAGAGAGAAGGAGGACATATAAAATGTATATATGAAATGAAAAGAGAGCATTTTTATCTTTTTCTAACTCTTAAAACTGGAAAAGAATAAAAAACAAGTTAAACCGATAATAACTTACAATAATTCCTTCGCGTAAACGGGATTGATCTCCTCGGCATCAGCTTCCTGCCGTCAATATATAACTTGCATTCCGCTTCTGCATAATCGACGATACATGTCCATTTCGTGACATCTAGCCTTAGCATCTTTGTGATATCGTCATCATTAAGATTTTATCGTATCCTATCTTCTGAAGAAGCCCATCGAAAATTCTTGATATGTATAACTAGATGACATTCAGAGCACTGGGCAGAAATCACATATATATTATATATATATATTCACGCCAAACTGCATATATAACATCATGTTATTTTTACATTTAGGAAAATTATTTCATATTAACTCAATAGGCGTTAAACTTGCATACATAGGGAGTTTTCCAGCAAGTGACACAAACCGACACAAACGTCGTTCTATCTTTCTTTTTTGGCAACGAGTAACAAAGACAAAACGATACCTGTGTCGAATTGTGTCGCTTGCTGGAAAGCTCCCATAAGTGAATCTTGCGTTTTATGTAAAATTTGTAAGAAACCGGTAATCTAACCTATACTACGTTTACGCGAGCGTTACTTAATTCTGTATAGTAACTTACGAAAACGATACGATAACTTACGATAATTCCTTTGCGTACGGGATCTCTTCGGCATCAACTCCCTGCCATCAATATATATCAGCTGTGCAACATATTATGTACGCGCGGCAGAAACACCTCCTGTGAACAGGCTCCTTGATCTCCTCGGTATCAGCTCTTTGCTGTCAATACATATACCTCTACAAAGTAAAAATGTATTGTATAATCAGAATACTAGCAACGTGCACAACTTCATTTGAGGTTATAATTGGGTACAACATTCATCGCACGATACTGTTATCATTGCAAATCGGAAACGTACCTCGAGTCCAGCTCTTCTGCGATCAACGAAGTCGGGATCGAACGTGTCAGTAATCACTTTCTGCCAAGCGTAGAGAACCTTCTTTTCCGGCAGCGGTGGTAACACGATGTAGGGATACGAAATCTCCAGATAAGCACGAAGCAATTCAAATTCAGTATATCGCCGGCACGATTACGGTGTGTTACTGCCGTTTCGCGTACGCGCGTACGCTGGCGTATGCGCGCGTTGTCGCACCTTACCTCGTGACAGCGTGCGGCTCGTGCAAACGTTAACGCGCGGCCGCAATCGCGCGGCAGAAACGCCTCGTCTGAACAGGCTCCTTGATCTCAGTATCAGCTCCCTGCCGTCAATATATATAGGTTAACCTGTATGTAAACACTCACGTAAACGTAGTATAAACAGTAAAATAAGTAACAGTAATATATAGAATAAGATAATTATAGGAGATAATTACATAATAAAACAATTACCTTGAATTAATCGTCGCGTCGCGTAAAGAGTCACGGTCGGTCTCGCTCCGCACGTACTACGTTTTTTTTTTTTTTTAGGATGTTCTCTCGGTTGAGAGAAATTTAGTGCCTTTGGTCCCACCTTGGAACCATATAGCACAACGATGCTTGACCTATGTTGTGTCTGTTCTCTTATTTAAATAATCTTTCCTATCCTTTTAATATAGTTATATATGCTTCTAATTGTGACCCATTCCTTTCTTCTAAGTGTCCTTGTAACGTATATTTCTTCGTTTATTCCTCTCAGTCTGAGCTCTCTATCCAATTTCTCCCTCTCCTCGTCATACCTGTTACACCTCCATAACACGTGATCAATACTTTTACACTCGTTGCCGCATTCGCACCTGGCGTCTTCTATATACCCCTTTCTTGCTAGCGACTCGTTAACGTTGTAATAGTTACTTCTCAATTGGTTAATCGATGTTATATAGTATCTTTTTTCGTTCTTCTTGTGGAACCAAGGTTTCTTCTTTTTTCTATTGTAAAAGTTTTTAAAATAGTAAATTTCTTTGAATCTGGCGTCGTTAATTAGAGTACCTTGTGTTTTATTCCAAATTTCCTTTTTAAATTCCTGTTAGAAATCTAGAAATGGTACTTCTATTTGTTCATTTGCTTCCTCTTCTGTCGCCTCCTTTGCTAATTTGTCCGCCATCTCGTTACCAGTGATTCTTACATGAGCTGGAATCCACACACAGACTATCCTTTTCTTCTTATCCTTACGTAGTCTGAAATGTCTTTCTCTTATTTCATTTATGTACCTATTTTTGTATACACTTAAATGATTATTCCGAAGTGCTTGTAGTACTGCCTTAGCATCTGTCAGAATCGCTATATCCCTTGATCTGCTATCCGCTTCATTCTCCATTAGTTCTAATGCTGCTTTAATTGCAATAGCTTCCGCGGTGAATGTAGAGCAATTCTTCGGTATGCTAATATTATAGGCCAATTCCTGTTCTTCTATTACCACACTAGCACTTATCAATTTTTCTTTCCTTTTCTTGGATTTATCTGTATATATTACTGTGAATCCATCTTCCATTTCATGTATTGTTTTAATCTTGTCCAGCAGTTGTTCATCTGTCATTCCTTTTTTCTTTCTACAATAACCCGAACTTAAGTCTATATGTATCTATTTCGTTAGTGTTTCATATTCCATGTTGGATATTTCGAATTTTCTTCTTGCTCCCATTTTTTTCTTGCACCATTTTATTCTTCTCCAAGCTTTTCCTATTATGCTTCTTTGATGTAGTGGTTGTCTGTATCTAGCGTAGTCTTCATTTAAAACTAATTCTTCTATTTTTTTACATAAGTCTTCCTCTCCATATATACTATAATCTTACTTAGAAAATTTCTAGCTAATAATTCTGCTCTATCCCTGAGTAAAGTCACTTTTGCCTCTGCTATTATTACATTATTTGTGGTGTACTATTTCTATACCCTAATGCTGTTCTAATTCCTAAATTCTGAGTTCTTTCCATCTTAAGTTTTTGATTTTCTTTTTTAGGGAAATAAACAAAATTTCCATAATTCGTAATTGATCTAATCATGCGTTTATATAACATCAATGCTGTATTTACCTCCATACCTTTTGATTTCTTATTCAAGTATACCATTAATGAATTCGCTTTACTAACTTTACCTTTTTCTTCGTGTACTTGTTTTGTAAATTCTAGCTTACTATCTAACCATATTCCTAAGAATTTAGTTTCTATTTTTGCATATATTTTCGTATTTTGTAGTTCTATATATGCATTATCACAACCGCCGTGTTTAGAAAATTGTACTAATACTGTTTTCTTTGGTTCTAATTGAAGACCTAATTCAGTAAGTTGTTTGTTAATACTATTCACAGCCTTTTCTAACTTTCTTTTATTCTCATCTCTATTATGTCTTATTACGTATGCTGCTATATCATCTGCAAATTGGACCGATTCATACTCTACTTGTTCTTTATTAGTTACATTGTATGTGTATAATGCATACAATAGCGGACTAAATACTGCTCTTTGAGGTAATCCCTTATATACTCTTCTATGTTCTGATTCTTGACTATTAATAATAAATTCCGTATCTCTATAATATAACCATTTACCTATAAATTTCCTAATATTTTTCGGGCAGTTAAGTTTTTTTAATATTGTTATTAGAATATCATATACTACGTTATCATATGCTGATGATACATCTAAAAAGGCTGCAAGAATATATTGATTTGTATAAATACCGTTTCTTATTATATCTGTAGTTAACCTGACTAGATTCTCTGCACATGACCTTTCTCTCCTAAATCCATTCTGATTTTTCGTTAGTTTATTATTTCGTTCTGCCCACCAAACCATACGTTCATTCACCATTTTTTCCATAACTTTTCCTACGCAAGACAATAATGCAATTGGTCTAACTTTTTCTTTTCCGACTTTATCGATAAACATCGTCTGATATTTCCTCCAATCTTCCGGGAACCATTCCGTTGTCCATACTTCATTACATATTTCTAGCATCACATCTTCCATTTCTTCAGTCATATCTTTCAGCATACAATATTCTATACCATCTCTTCCTGGGGCCAATTTTTCTTAATCATTTGTAAAGCTCTTTTCAATTCTTCTCTTGTAAACTTATCTTCCAGGATGTCTGCCGAGTTGTTTGTTCTCTCCTGATCCAACATTTCTACTTGAACACTTGACGGTGCTAATTTATCAGTTTCTTTTCTGATTTCTTCTTCTCTATTTTTATTAGTACAACTATTCCAATTTATCTTCTTCTTAACGTTTTTAAAAATTCTCATTTTATTCCATACATACGTTTGGCTCGTGAATCTATTAATTGATGCACAGAATTTATCAAAGCTTTCTCTCTTCTTCGTATTGACGATCTTCTTCGCTTCCGCTTTTGTCTTGTTGTATTCTACTAATGAATGCAGATCTTTCTTTTTTTTTTAAATTTTTTTAACGCTCTTTGTCTTCTAGTCATTGCTTCGTCGCATTCTGCATCCCACCATATCACTATTCTTCCTCTTGGTTTTTCTTCTGTCTTTTTTTTATTCTGTTCATCTTCTTTATTTTGTCCTCTTCTTGTTCTGCCATCTTCTGTGATGTTTTTGACCGTTGTTTTAATAACTTTGATAAATGCTGAATATTTTTCTTCTTTGTTGATCTTATTTCCAAATAATGTCTCTTCATATTCTTCTATATTATCCTTAATAATTTTGTTTATCATATATCTATATTCTATCCATCTTGTTTTTTTAGTAGAAAACCTGTTTGTCTTCTTAATATAGTTTTCTATTTCTGTTGTTATTCTAATTTCGACTGGATAGTGATCTGAGTCCCACATATCATCAATTTGTTCATATTCCATTTCGTCACATATTTTTGAAGTGGCAAAAAATAGATCTAAATTATTTGCATGTTGTCCTATTGCACCCGTTCTTGTTAACGTATTTGTATTAACACATATATATTCATTATCGTACATGTTCTCGTATAAAAATTCCCCTTGTTTGTCAATATCGTAACAATTCCATACCGTATGATGAGCGTTAAAGTCTCCTGCAATAATTGTCTCTAAATTTTTTGTTTCAAATTTATATATATCTTTTCATATTCTTTCCTTTATGTTTCCTGGTCTTCTATATACTGCTACTATATTAATTTTTTTTTGTATTAATAAGTCTTATCCCTATAATATCAAATATGTCATTTATATTTTTTCAACCATTTATAATTTCAAATTCTATATTTTCTCTAACACTAATTGCTACTCCTCCGCTATTACCTCTACTCAATTTGCAATATGATTTAAAACCTGGAATATATATATTATTTTTATTACACTTTGTTTCTGTTAATATAATTATATCATATTCTTGTGCTCTTTTAATTATCTCATTTTTCTTACCTTGAAATCCTCTACAGTTCCAATTAACTATTTTTAAATTGAATGTGTCGATCTCTTATTAGTACTGTGAGGCGTCCCGGAACCGGTCGCCTACACGTGCTATTTGATTCTCTTGTTCTCTTCTAAATTCTTTCATGATATTATTCACTACAATCCTTTGTCTTCTAATCTTGTCCTTCTAATTTTTTCAATCTAATTCCTGTTCTTTCTTCTTTTGCAGAATTTCTTGTTTAATATTTTCTCTATCTCTCTGACCCTTTATTTCTGGTTCCCTTTGTTCTGCATCCTGTATCACTCCTTGTATAATTCTCCTGAATTCCAAGTCTCGGCTTGAATAGTACATTATTTTAGCTACCAGGTTTGTAATAATCTCTTGTTTTCTATTCAAGCCTTCTGGAGTCTGTGGTTTTTCCTGTTTTTCTTTCTCTGAAGAATAATGCTCTGATTCTTCCTTTGATGTCTCTTTATCCCATTCTTCCTGTTTTTTATCCGCCTGTCTTAGAGCTAATCCTCTTTTATTTTTTGTTATTTCTTCACTTCTATTATCGAATTGTTTATAGTAATTATCTTGTTTTATTTTCCGAGCCACTTTATCTTTATACGTATTGTTATTTTTTTGTTGTTTATCCTCCCTATCTTTTTCATAAGTAATTATTCTTCTGGATGATGATGGAGGTTCTTCCCATCTTCCTTCCATTTCTTTTCTTGGCGGTGCTAGTTTTGGCCATTGCGCTGGTTTTTCGTACCTGTCGTATGAATGTTCTGAGACTTTATCCTGTTCCCTTCCTGCCAATATCCTATCTGCCTCCCTACGTGAGACATTATTGTATCCCATTGCTAGGTTTATATTTTTGTTCTTCTCATATTCTCTACACATCCTCCATGTAGATCTGTGGTTACCTCCGCAATTTCTACATTTCACTTCTTTTGTGCAATTTCCATAAGCCTTATCTCCGCATATTATGCATCTTTCTTCACTCTTGCACAATGCTTTTATATGTCCAAACCTAAAACAGTGTTTGACTGACGATATAAATGATCTAATTTTAACAACTGTTCTACGTCTAAATAGATCTAGACTTCTGCGAACTTTATCGCCCACAAAAGTAATGATCAAATTTCCTGTGTCTTCCTCAATTAGAGTATTTTTTTTCTTATACATTCTTTCTATCTTCAGAACATTGTCATGGTCATCCATTGAATCCCATAAATCCACAATACTGTCTCCCCAATCGGTGATCACGCCTATGAATTTCGATCACCTTTGATTGATTTCCGCGGATAATCCTGTCTCTCTTGTAATTTTATTAATTGCCTCTAAACAAATATTTGCATCATTATAGTTCTTAAATTTACAAATAGCCGTAGTTTGTGACAACATAATAATATTGTTAGGGAATATTTTTTCCTTTCTTGCTATTTTCCAAATTTTAAATTTATTTTTACCTCCTTTTGTCTGTACTCTGTCTTTATTCAGTCTAAGTACTTCGAAATTTTATTGTTTTCCGCCATACCTATGTTCTTGTTGATTTTTGCTTTCTGATTTACGTTAGCGGTACACGTGGTATTCGCATGTTGCACATCCTCCATATCTACCTCCATCTCACTCGCCGTTGCACTCGCCGTTGCGTATCTAGAATCTTCCGTGGTGATATTATCTGATTCGTGCATCGACTCTTCCGTGTTAACGTCATCGCTGCCTGATTGGCCGTCTTCCTTGTTGTCCATCTTCATAGTAGTCTGTTCTTGCAATGTCTTGGCGCGCTTTTCCTTCGCCATCTTTTTCGGTTCTACAAGCTGCCAATTTCCTTCCTTTTGCGAGAATCCTTGTGTGTCTTCATCTACACAATCCTTTCCGTCTTCGGCTGTTCTTTTCTTTTCGTTTATTATCTTGGCTGCTGTATTTTCCATTGGTGCTTTCTTTGCAGCACTTATTGGTATCTGTGTTTTCACTTTCTGTTTAGCTTTCATCTTCCCCGGCCCAAGATAAGTCTTATTCCCCCCTTCACGGGGGGAAATTGTCTTTATCCCCTTTGGTCTAACTATCCTAACGATCGATTAAATCCCTCACAAACCCCTAAACTACTTCCCGTATTCGTTAATAAACCTAAAAAATTGATAAAACTTTTCGCGGTTACTAGCTAGGTTAAAACGCGTGTGTTCGCTACGGCGGCCATCACGCAACTCTCGCGTACTACGTACTACCGTGTCTCTCGAGATAGGTTAACTGACGAACTGACTGACAGCTGACAGCGCGCTAAACGCACTATCTGCACTCGAGCAGTACACACACGTATACATATGTGCATATCGAAACTGGCGATACTAGCATCGCCCCTGGTGTCAAAAAAGTGAAAAAGACGCGATTCCAGCCAATGAAATGATGGCATGGCATGGCATGAGAGATGGTCGACGTAGAAGAAGTATTGGTATCTTAAAAATAAATTTTCACATTTGGATTTTGCATCGCAATATCTCCGCTCGTAGGGCACGTAGCATAATATTATAAGAGAAACCCCCCCCCCCTTAATTGGACCCCAAGCTATTGATCAAGCTTACTTAGAACTTGATCCGTTCATTCGTTATCGAGATCTCAACATCTCGAGTACTCGCAACCCGTCGCGTCGCGTAAAAGAGTCACGGTCGGTCTCGCTCCACGTGTACTTGGCGCGAGACACTATATACCGTGTCTCTTGATAAAACCGCTTTCTAACTTAAGTTTACTTATTTATCTATAAGATCAATTTAATAAAAAGCTTGCATTTTATTTGATGCATAATTATTAATATTATTAGTATTATATTATTTCTAATTTGCACACTTTTTTTTAAATTTGAAATTTAACCTTTTTATGAATTGAAAAATAGTCAGCTTAGTAGCATAAGTGGGGTTTTACAATTGACGCAATGTCAAATCGATGTTGACTTTGGGAGTTCAGGTTACATGGTCCTGCATATATGAACTTCGCGTATGGACCTTTGATCGCGTATAAAACTAGATCTAATCAACCTTAAAGAATTATATATGAAATAGGGGTAGAAAAAACCGAAAAAGATAATGTAATTAGAAATAGCCCAATATCTCCAAATTTGCGGAAGTTATAGTTATCACAAACATTTTTCAAAAAATTATGGGCATTTAATCGCATATAAAGCTGAGTCTAATCAACCAAAACTTAAAGAGATATATATGAAATAGGGGTAGAAAAGATTGAAAAATATAACAAAATTAGAAATAACCTGATATCTCAAAATTTGCGGAAGTTAAAGCAACCACAGACATTTCTCAAAAAATTCAAAAATTTATAAAAAATGAACCCCTCTACTGATCATCGCCAAATTCAATATCAACCTTCTTTTAATGATACTCTACATTTTCTTTTTAAATTGAGCCCGATATATTAAAATTTGCGGAAGTTAAAGCAACCACAAACATCAAATCCGCGCGCGCGCGCGCGCACGCACGCACGCACGCACGCACGCACGCACGCACGCACGCACGCACGCACGCACGCACACACACGCACACACACGCACACACACGCACTTACTCAAATACTTTTAGTTGCACAATAGGCCTAGTAATGTTGTTGCTGTATGTTGTTGCTTGATAAGTACTGTACTTATTGTTTTTTGAAAATAAAATTATTATGACAAATTACAAAAAAGTAGCATTGTTATTAATCTATCCATTTTACAAATATGAGTCGCAGTAAAAAAACAATTGCAATTTGTAAAATTGAATGGTGTTATTGTATTAGGCAGAAAAGAAGTTGATGTTGTAACAAAAAATTATTGAATATGTAGCATTTGGATAATTTATTATTCTATCAACTTAAATTTGACAACAAAAGTTGGAATGTGTTAGGTCCCGAGGGAGAGGGTGTAGCAAGGAACCGAAGTAACTTTTACGATACGTTTATTCTTCTTACTCTTCACTACAGAGACGGGGAGTATATATGTATGTCGCGTACGACGTGCTGCCCGAGATGGCCGGTGCACACACACTGCCTGCTGCGCGCGCGTCGCGCCACCTGCGCGAGATCGGCGCGTCCCGCCCTAACAGAATGCAATACAGACACTTAAATAAAGATTATGACACACACACATGCGTTATTTCTACATTACGGGTAACGTAGTTTTCAGCAACCAATTCACCGATGTTCAAGCATTTGATGATTATTGAAATGTATTTTTGGATTACCTAGATGTAATTTAAAGTCAGAACCATGTCCCAGATCGCTGGCGCCTATTTGTTTTATAGACAATTATTTTTTTATTATAAACAAAAAAACGTAAAAAAATTGTTTCCAAAAATGAATTTTCTAACTTAATATTCATAAACTACATGAATTGACGAAGATTCCCTGAAAATTTCATGTCTCTATTATTAAAACTCGAAAAGTTATGCAATTTTGAACATTTGAAAAAAAACTGATTTTTTAATCAAAAATATTGAAAAAATCGCTGGTAGCGACCTCTAAAACTTGTTTGATTTTGCTCAAATTTTGAGGAAAATTCTTTTTTTAGGTAAGCTTTGATATTTTGAAGTGCGTCGCAAAAAATAAAAAAAAGGTCTTTTTTTTTTAAATTACCCTAATATATATATACATATATATACATATATATATATATATACATATATATATATATATATATATATATATATAATATGTATATGTATACACATATAATAATATATAATCATATACAATCATATATAGTCAATAGGGGTATTCAAGTAAATTAAATTTTAACTGTTTGACAGGTTATGTTGGGTTAAAGTCGAGTAAAAAGTTAATTAATTAACTTTGGGCGCGCTACTCTTTAAGGTAGCGACCTTACTCTTGTATATTTTTTCAAAAGCTGTAGAATCAAAAGTGAATTGATTTGTTCCATATATTATAACTTGGCACTGCTTGACGTGAGACAGTGCCGTGTCTCTTGATACCGTTTTTATACCACTGTTCGTCAAATTTTAAATACGATAAACAAATGCCATTTATTGGATAATCCGAATTTAAAGTTTATATATGATTATATATAATCATATATAATCGACATGGATAAATGCTTCGTATATATATAATTTATATATAAATTATATAAACTCATATATGTATAATCATGTCAAATTGTATATGAAACATTTATATATATTTAAGGTAAATATGCATATTAGGTCAAACCTCACCGATGACTTTGACCTTGACATATGTTGTCAAGGTCACCCTCCTGAGTGACCTTCAGAAGGTTTTAGCCGGCGGTCATTGTTTATTAAAAAGTTATTAACAAAAAAAAGTTTGGCGACCTCACCGATTTCAATGACCTTGATATATGTTGTCAAGGTCATGACCACGAGTGACCTTCAGAAAGTTTTAGCCGTCGCTCGCTATTCGTTAAAAAGTTATTAAGAAAAAAAATTTGGAAAATATAGCATATATAGGTGCATATATAGGTTAGTTGACGCGCTTTAAATACTTAAATCCTTTTAAAGCGCGTCACTAACCTACATAGGTACGATTTACTGCTTTAAATGTTGTGTTTTGGTAAAGCAGCGATTTTTTCGCAAAATATAGTATTCTCTGCTTTAACAAAAAAATTTCAATTTATCAACAATTTACTGCTTTAAATGTTGTGTTTTGGTAAAGCAGCGACTTTCTCGCGAAATAAAGTATTCTCTGCTTTAAAAAAAAAACGTAATATTAGTCATTTATGCCTTCCAATACTCAAAATATCTGCTATATTTTTCAAATTTTTTTTGTTTATAACTTTTTAATAAACAATGACCGCCGGTTAAAACCTTCTGAAGGTCACTCAGGAGGGTGACCTTGACAACATATGTCAAGGTCAAGGTCATCGGTGAGGTTTGACCTAATATGCATATTTACCATATTTAAATATATTTTAATCGCCTGTATAATATATATAATCATATATAATCATATAGGGTTATATATACTTTCATATGAATCTTATATGTATATCCATACATGAGTGCATATATGATCTATTGTTCATATCTAGTTATATTTGGAATTATATATATGCCCATATATAATTTTATATAAAGTACCAAATTCATATTATAATTACATATAATCATATATATTTATATAATTATATATAATCTTTTTTCCCGAGATTGTACTGTAGTGCATCCAACTTTGTATCCTAAAGAAAGCTTAACGTCTTCATAGCCCTTTCTTTGTCTATCTTTAGAAGGCTGTCGTTATCATAGAAGTCTGACAGATGCTCCAGTATTCGTTGATCATTTGAACGCCATTTTCTCAGGTGGAACTGTCCACTTTGAAGTAATTGAGACAACTGCTGTTGTAAAGCCTTGGCCTCTTCTATTGTATCTTCACCAGTGATGACGTCGTCCATATAGAAATGTTCTAGTAGGGCCATTACTGCCTTCGAAAACTTCTCTTTCTCTTCTTTTGCCAATTGTTCCAAACTCTTTATGGCCAAAAAAGGTGCGGATATGGTGCCATACGTTACCGTGTTTAGTCTGTAAATTAGAATTGGAAAAGACGAATCCGGTCTCCAAAGGATCAGTTGGAAATCTCTGTCTTCCTTACATACTAATATTTGTCGGAACATTGCCGCTATGTCTGCTGTTATTACATAGCAATGCGATCGAAAACGTAGAATAATGCAGAATAAATCTTTTTGAAGATTTGGTCTGGCCATCAGCTTGTCGTTCAAGGCCGTTCCCAGAGTCGTCTTCGTTGATGTGTCGAAAACGACACGTAATTTTGTTGTCGTGCTGTCTGGTTAAATCACTGATTGATGCGGAAGTATGTATGATTGCCCAGGTTTATAGTCTGAGTTCATTTCTGCGAGCGACATATGTCCCTGTTTTTCATAGTCCTCCATGAACTCGACATACGCATTCTTCAATTCTTGATCTCCCTTAAATCTCCTCTCAAAGAATCGTACAGCCGTCGTAGCGCTTGATTCTTCGAATCGCCTAGCTTGACTTTAAGTTTCTTTGGAAGTGCTACGATAAACCTGCCGGTATCGTCTGCTTAACTAATTCCATGAATTGTTGTTCGCAGTCAGTTTCTTCCTTGGTGAGACTCCGTTTTTCATGCGTCTCCTCTTGATTCCAAAAACGCTGTAATTGCGCTTTGAGCTTTGCATTTGTTACAAGACCGCAAAAGCTTCTTGGGGTTTCTAATCTTGCGTCGATGAGTTCCCCTCCTACGAGCCATCCTAACAGTGTATTTTGCAGCCTGGGTATTTCCCTTGCTCGCTGAATGGAGTCCTTGCAGATTAATAGCCAGAAAAGTCCTGCACTAAAAGTATATCCACCGTACAGGGCACGTGGAAATCTGGGTCTGCCAGACGCAATCCCTCCGGTAAACAAATTAGCTTTGTGTTGATCTTGACTTGTGGAAGTCTTTCTGTTATTGTAGGCAACACAAGACATTCGATTGTTACGTCATCGTAATCTGCGTGCATCGATCTAAGTTTCACCTCAGCTGTCTTACCGACATTTGTCTCGGATCTGTTTATGTCACTGATGAGCTCACTTTGCCTTTGCACTTCAATTTGAGCTTGTTGACGAGTTCTTGTGTTATTAGATTCGATTGTGAGCCTGCATCCAAAAGCGCACGGCATACTTGCGGATTTCCATCGGCGTCTCTGATTGTTACATGAGCCGTAGACAGTACCACGCACGATGTAGGTTTTTGAGCGAAATTGGTCACAAGAGATGGCTCTTCTGTGTTTTGCGAGATGGCATTCTGAGTGCCATACATGACTACTGACTTCTTCGACGAACCCTCGTTTGACTTTGGATCAGCTGTCGGCTTCTCTTCCTGATCGGAATGCAGTAACGTGTTGTGCTTTTTTTGACATCTTTGGCCTTTGCTTAAACAGTTTATGCATATCTTTTCCGCTTTCACCTCTTTCATTCCGTCCGAACACGATAACTGTAGAAATTCCGAACATCTGTAAACCTGGTGAGTCTTACGGCAAATTGCACAGTTCTCTTGAGAGGTGGTCGCTTACTTTTTCTGTACCAAAACCTTCGATGCATTTTGCTTTCCTTTGTTTTTATCGATCATCTCTAGCGTTCGGCATTGCTCACTCAGAAACGTCAAAAACTCCTCCAACGTAGGTCGGTTTTCTTTGTCTCTGTTAGTCTCTTTTTTCCAACTCTTTTGGGTATTGAAATCCATCTTGTTTTTCAGTAAATGTATGAGAAGCTCTTTCCATTGATCAACTGGAAGCTCGAGTGTTTGTAGAGCTTTCAAACGCGTTCTGACGTGAACGACCAACTGTCTCAATGTAGCTGGTTTGTCTTTCGATATGACTGAAAAGTCAAACAATTGATTTATATGCGTGTTAATAAGAAGCTTCTTGTTCTCATAATTCTCCGATGACATGCAACGCCTCGTCAGTCAAGGAACTTCGCAGATATTGGAATTTCTGGATTTCTGTCAGTGCTGTGCTGTCATGAATTAATGACTTAAATGCATCCTTGAATAGGAGCCACTCATTATAATTGCCGCTGAATTCCGGAAATTTCAATGTCGGTAGTTTGACATCCAATCGTCGATCGCCTCGTCCCAGCTGATTTCCGTTTCAGTTTTGATGCTCTGCTTGTGCTGCAGCCCGTGCCGCATTAGCCTCTGCTTGATTAGCGGCTTGCGTTTCCGCCAGTGCTATGTCAAGCACAGTTTGAAACTTCGTTGCCGTTTCGAAGTAAATATTTTCAAAGACGTGCCGCTCTGTTTCTTGCTCTGCGCAAATTATATCTTTGCCTTCGGCTTCTTCTAATTTTACTTCGTCGATCTTCGCTTGTATCTTTTAGAACGCTTCCCAAAGATCTTTGATTCCTTTGACTTGACCTTTGCCTCGAACACCGATGTATCTTTATCGATGCTATTGTTGATTCGAGTCACCTGATGGTCGCTCGACTTTGCCTCAATCTTCTTATATCTGTCATTTTGTCCTCTTAAATTGATTCGAGGTGTGCCAACTACTCGATGTATATGCAATGTGCGTTTTTGAACACCCGCGACGTGTACTCTTACGAACGCTTACGACGTGAAATCTCAACGTGGATCTCGGTGTGAAAATTCGGCGTATGCGAGCTACGAAATGCGATATGAGTTATGTCCCCAAATACTCGCGACGTGCGGACTCGACGTGTGCGAACCACGAAAATGCGATACAAGGTGTATCCCCGAGCACTCGCGATGTGTGCTTTTACGACACTTTGCGACGTGCGGACTCAAAGTGTGCGAGCCACGAAAATACGATACGAAGTCAACAAATTAATTAAAAGACGGCGATACGAGTCAAGCGCGGTACGTGGTGCGCAACTAGAGAATTAATAGTTACAAAAGTAACGAATAATTACAATGTATATACGTATATACATATATTCAAACTTAATAAACGAAGTGTATCCCCAAGCACTCGCGGTGTATGCTTCTACGCGCTTGCAATGTGCGGACTCGGCGTGTGCGAGCCACGAGAATCGAGAATGCGATTCGAGGTGTGTTCTCGTACACCCGCGCCGCCAACCTTGCGAACACTCGCGACGTGCGGACTCGGCTTGTGCGAGCCAATCCCGATGCGAGCGACACGATCTGTCACCCGACTTGCAATTAATTAATTTGATCGAGACTCGACGTGTGCGAGCCACGAAATGCGATAAGAGGTGTATCCCCGTACACCCGCGACGTGTACGTTTTATTACAATCGCGGCGTGCAAGCTCGGCATGTGCGAGCCACGAGAATGCGATATGCGAGCGACCCGATGCGGACGCCTGACGTGCAATAAGATCTGGGGCTCGACTTTCTAACAAGAAACGTATGAGCAAACTCTGCTCTAACAGAAAGGCTGGAAATTGATTGGCTATTGCACAGTTTTTAGCCAATAAGCTTGCAGCTTTTCTGTTAGAGCAGAGAATAAGCCTAATTTCATCGATTTCTGTGTTGAGGTAGCTAAACTGAATTTTACCGAGCAGAGTCGTTGAGCTTATCACGATTATTATCTCTATTTCTATATACAGGGTGTCAATTTGAAAACTTTTAGTCGGAATATCTCGGGAACTAGTAAAGATACCAAAACACGGTTTGAAGAGAATATATTAGGGTAGCAAGGGTGACATATTTTGATTTAAAAAAATTTGACCTTGGGTAAAGGCGTCATGGTCAAATAAAGGTGAACTTAATTTTTTTAAATGAACACATAATTTTTTAAACATCTACGTTTGTAACCCTTTTCATTACAAGCTCAACGCGCTCATTGCGGGCTCACAGTATTATTGTCTTTCTACATGTTATGAGACACTTTTTGCAGCTGCAGCTTCTTTACTAAATCGAAACTAAATCGAAATCGAACGGGTCTTGTTGTTAAACTGCTATTTCTGTTCGTATTTATGTTCGTGGACATTAATCGGCAAGTACATTTAAAAATCGACTAATTAGGACAAAACTGCACAAAATTTTAATCGTTTTGTTTGGGTGTCAGTAATGACAAACTAAGTTTTCTACCTCCCCCGTGGTATGCTTTGGCCGCCATCTTGGAAGAAAGGGGTGAAAAATCGGTTCTTCGCAAATATCTCGGTTTCCATTAGACTTAGGCTAAAATAGTTTCATGCAATATTGTAGGGAATTAAATTTTCTACAAAAAAGAAAGTATAGGTTTTTTTTCTACGACCAATAGTTTTGACGCTAGAGCCGGAAAAAGTAAAATACTTTTTGTAACAAACGGTTTCAGCGACTTTATCTCGCTGTATCTCACTTCTCAGAGGCTGTAGTATACTTTTGAACTCGTTTTCTCACTACCTTGCGGTAGAATTAGTAACGCGTTTTTTTTATGTGGTGTCCCCTGTAGGCCTAACCCACTCAGTTTATTATTAAAATTATGAAAATTTTTTGCCAGGGTTGTCTTAATTATTCAATAATATAATTAAACTCGTAAAAGTGTCAACGATTTAAAACGGCGAATGCGAGTTAGGCACGGAACGCGGTGCGCAAATAAAAAAAACCGTTATAATAGTTTTCTGTGTAACAAGTGCGGGAAGTTGAGAATTGGATACGAGTGCGGAGTGGACGCACGAGCCGAAAGCGGACCCTGGGCTGCAACTAAATCCATTACGTTAAGATGCGCATACTTACAGTTTCGCCCCACGTATCTCCTCTTTCCATTGCAGTTTCCAAAATATTTTCTTTAACTTGCATCGTATTCATCACGTGCACAGTATCGCGCGTTGCAACATTCTTCTTCGTTTGTTTTTTTACACATTCTTCCGATGCATCTTCCGCGCAGAACAGACATGTCGTCTTAGTAGTTATACTAGGCGAGTTCTAACTCAGGAGCTCCGAGGGAAAGTAAGGGGGGAGGGGCAACGGAATTCCCCAGGGGGGTGAGGAGAAGGGGGAGGGGCGGGGTATCGGGTTACAAGGAGATAACGCGGGGGTGAGGGGGAGAGGGGAGGGGCGGGGTATCGGGTTACACAAGAATATCGGGTTACAAAAAGGTATCGGGTTACACAAGGATATCGGATTTCGCGGGGAAGGAAGAGGGGAGGGGTTGACCTTGACATACCACCGGAATGACTCACCGGGATGACTCACCAGGATGACTCACCTGGATGAGTCACCGGGATAACTCACCTGCGCCGCGGGTTCGCGGTCGCGGTCGCGCCGCGGGGTCTGCGTGGGGGGTCCGCAGGAGCCGCGTGGGGGTCCGCGGGGACCGCGTGGGGGTCCGCGGATCCGCGCCGCGGAGGGAATATTTTCTCACACAGCACACACGCATTGACATTTTCTCTATTTATTACCTGACAGTCGGAATTCTTCAAAGTCTTGCGACATCCTTCGAAATAACTTTCGGGAATCACGGCCAAGTGCAAGTGAAGAAAGTGAGGCTGTAAAAGAGAGGCTGTGAATCGATCGACACTGGTAAATATACATATTAATAATATTAAAAAATAATAGAGTGTAATGTTACATACTTTTTGTGACACCATAATTTTATAACATTATACTTTCTTTTTTGCCAAGGGTTTCCACAGTATGACGGTGGTTGTGGAAGGTTTCGGGCTGAAGCTCACGCAAAAGGATCTTCACACGATGGTCGGCTTAAATTGGCTCAACGACGAAGTTATTAATTTTTATATGAATTTGCTGATCGCCAGAGGTACATCTTCGAACAAGTATCCGAAAGTTCACGCGATGAACACGTTCTTTTACCCGAAACTTTTGTCGAGCGGTCACTCGTCTCTGAAGCGATGGACCAGGAAAGTGGACATATTTGCGCAGGATCTTGTGGTTGTGCCTGTACATTTGGATGTTCACTGGTGTATGGCAATAGTAGACTTCCGCGATAAAACGATTGTTTATTACGACAGTATGGGCGGTGATAATTTGCAATGTCTGGCTACGCTAAAACTATATTTACAAGATACTGTCTTGATAAAAAGAAACAATCTTATGATATGAGTGATTGGGAATTTTATTCCGCCATGAACATTCCGCAACAGACGAACGGCAGCGATTGTGGTGTATTTCTCTTGCATGTTCGCCGAGTATGTCTGCGCAAATAAAAAAATTATGTTTACTCAGAACGACATGCCGTACTTTAGAAACAAAATGTTTAGGGAAATAATAAATGGAAATATAGTATAAAAATTTTTTATTGAATAAATGTTTATAATATAAAATATAAAAAATATGCTTGATTAATATTTCTTCCATTATACATATACGTACACATATACATACATTCATACATACATTACATACATATATATTTATATGTACATACATTTATATGTACATACGTACATACATTTTATTACATGTATTGCATACATTACATACATACATGCATACATACATTATATTACATATTATACATACATGAATCTTCACTGTTCCTTATTATGATAACTACTATGATAAAGGTATGCGATAATGTCCCCACGGCAACGTATCGGTCGAATCCGGCACGATATATCGTTTATCGTCGTACGGACTCAGAGCGATTTTCGTCTCGCAAATAGTGTACACTTCGTGCATTTTCGATCTTATGCACGACTGCGGTCAAGTCATTTCGATCTCATCGTTCAGACATCGCGTGTAGTCGTCGAACGCGATGGTACGCGCGATGACGTTGCTTTTAACACCTTTCGCCTTTTTACAATCTTTTTTGCCATCGACTCGTAAGGCGTACATTTTTGCCCTAAGTCCAACGAATTCGGTTATAATGGCCCCGTTGTTTTTTCGTCCTTCATCAGGTCCGGCCCTTTTTTTATTGACGAGAGGCATATCATAAGCGTTATCTACCGTGTAGTCACTTGTGTCGAACCGGGCTATATCATGTTTCATGTTCTTATACGCGTCGTCGCACTTGATATGATAAAACAGACTGTCCGTATCGGTATACATGATTCTACACGAGTCGCGGTACAGAGGAGACATGTACTCGTGGTAAAATTCGTATAGGCACACCTTCGACAAGTCGAGGATGCATATGCCAATGTAGTTATCGGGACGAAATCGATACGTCAATAACGTTTCGTCGTACGAGCACTGTACGTAGTATGCTATACTACATACCCGATGATTGATGATGTTGATAGGCGTATGACGCGTGTTCCGTATCCGGTTGTGTCTTCTGCAGCACGCACTTCAGATCGGCGTACACCACGAAGGGAAATCGCTCTTTCCTGCTGTAGTTCTTGAAGCTGAGCCACTTGTTGTTCTCGCTCGGTAGTCGGATTGCGCATCTGTTTACCTCTCGGCAGTCCACGGTGTGGGCTTCCAATTTCATGCTCCTGTAGACATAGTGCAGACATCTACAAAAAAGAAACACAAATATTATAAATTTTTTTACAAAAAATAAAATATTTTATAACCCACGGTAGCTACTTAGTCGGACAGCTCCAATAGATCGCGTTCGGTTTGCTCGAATTGATCCATGTTTTATCTATTCAGATTTAGGTTGTTCTCTCATCAGATTCAGGTTGTTCATCACCACAAAGTCGACAACTGTAGTCGCCCAATAGCGATACTTCATTAGATATCAATGGTTTATACGGTAATAGCGTGGCAGACACATATTGTTCATCACCATCATGCCAACCATGACTTTTACGTAACTCCCATTGCCACTTCCCAATAGTGACACTCCTTATACTCGAACCTAAAGTTAGGTTTATTGTAAAAGGAAAGGGCTTTGTTACAGATAAAGCTGTATGAGCTTTATTCTCGTTTCGCGCCTGTATGTACATTCTCCATTTTTAGCTACCATACCAGTTATTACTATATCCAAAATCCTTGATAACAACTCCTTGTCTATGAACGATGTGTTTATCGGTTCCTCGTATCCCGAGTTCGCGATCGCGAACAAACTGCGCTAGTGAGTTTCGTTGCACATCCGTCGATTTTCCTCCTCGATCTTCTTCTTCACGCAAAGCACTGGCGATATCATCTAATAAACCTTCATTATAAAATAAATGATCGAAGTATATAAAATCACTGCTTTCTTCGATTTCATTGATGTCAATTTTATAGTCCGGTGTCCATGAGCGATTATATACCCCATTTCTTCTTGCTCACTGTTATAAAAGATGTTCACCGCGAAAGCTAATGTTTGATCACTTTTGCACCAGTTTTTTTATTTCATCACTTCACAGCACTTGCACGTGATAACGTGTTTAACCACACAATAAATCTCGATACTTTTCAACCGATGTATCGCTCTCAAATTGTATACTAATGCGGCTCGACGCGCTTCATCCCTCGTTATATACTCTTTGCCCTCTCTCTCGCTCCAACTGATTTTTTGAAAGATCTTTTCCTTTGTCTCGCGTACTGCGTAGATAGATTGTTTAATCTACGCCATAACACTCTCTTTTCCTAGAAAACATTTGCTTACGACGAACGTGTCCTGACAGGTTCGATGCGTTATCGGGTCGATCATCGTCCCGATGACGTCATTTCTTCCTTTGTTTTTTACGTACTGCGTAGATAGATTGTTTAATCTACGAGATAACACCCCCTTTTTCCTAGAAAAACTGTTGTTTACGACAAACATGTCCCTACAGGGTCGATGCGTTATCGGGGTCAATCATCGTCCCGATGACATCATTTTTTCCTTTGTTTTTTACGTACTGCGTAGATGGATTGCTTTTTAAGTATAAATCACACTACATTTTCTTCGCGCACATTTCTATTCGAGCCGTATATGCGACGTTCGCCGGAGCATCGGTTGCATGAATTGGCAATCAAATATTGCATTATGGCATATCATAACATAGAAGCAAGGTGCCGATGTTCCGGTGGATGTTGGCTCTCACAAGTGTAATGTGAGACATATTTTATCTTACGACTATCAGTTTTATACACCGCCATTATATTTTTCTCTGGCGACTTCTGCAACCGTCATTGAATTCGGTCTCGTCGTGGCTGTGTAGCGCGAGTACAGACCGAGCGATCGGAGTCTGCAAGCCAATAGTAAAAAGTTAATTTTGAAAGGGCTCGACGCTCCCCAGTTTGAAGACGTTATAGAGGCGTTTGAAGAGAGGCGCTCCACCCACGCCCCGGCTTTCGTTTGGGGACACGATATCCGCGCCAGGCCGCGCGCGGGAGGACCTGTTCCGCCTGACGGGTGCCCGATTTCTCCTCGTAGACGAGGCGCTGATTGCTTACGCGAACCGCGTAGCGAGTTTGTAGAGAGATAAAAAAAACGTCTACTACTAAGGGGTATAAGTTTCTGGTGAGACGCTTACTAAACGTAGTACTCCACGCACGTGAAGTAGCAATGGAACAAGACTTTTATGTATCGTTGAGGAGATTTTCGATAATGTGGATGGCGGATCACCCGTACCCTTTTCATAAGCAACAGAGGATACCGCTACGTTAAAACCATATAAGTATAAACGTCGTAACGTATCTCAATGTCAGGGAGATAGGAATGTTAAACAAAAGAGGAAACCGAATGATGTCAGGAATCTATTTTCAACTGATAATATTTGAACGCGGAGGGGTGGGTAAACCCGACCCGTATAGATCGATTCCTTCGGGCAGTGGACAGTCAAGAAAACGTGGGTGTTATTTCATGGCCGTGATACCCGAAAGTTATTTCGAAGGATGTCGCCAGACTTTGAAGAATTCCGACTGTCAGGTAATAAATAAAGAAAATGTCAATGTGCAGTGTGAGAGAATATTCCCCCCACAGCGCGGACCCGCGGATCCCCACGCGGCCCCTGCGGACCCCCACGCGGTCCCCGCGGACTCCCACACGGCTCCCGCGGACCCCCCACGCGGACCCCGCGGCGCGACCGCGACCGCGAACCCGCGGCACAGGTGAGTCATCCCGGTGAGTCATCTCGGTGGTATGTCAAGGTCAACCCCTCCTCTCCCCCTTCCCCGCAAAATCCGATATTCTTGTGTAACCCAATACCCTTGTGTAACTCGATATCCTTGTGTAACCCGATATCTTTGTGTAACCCGATACCCCGCCTCTCCCCCCTCTTTTCACCCCCGCGTTATCTCCTTGTAACCCGATACCCCTGCGTAACCCAATACCCCGTCCCTCCCCCCTTCCCCTCACCCCCTCGGGGAATCCCGTTTCTTCCCCCCCTCACTCCCCCTCGAAGCTCCCGAGTTAGAACCCGCCTAGTATAACTACTTGTCTTGAAGTCGAAAGATGGAATGCTCGATCTTCGGGAGCCGATTACACTAGGAACAGCTTTCTCCTTAGCTCTCAGTGATGCAATTATAAGTTTTTTATTTATATAAGTTTTCCGGCATTTGACGTGCACAGTTACACAGTTTAATCTTCTTAGAAATAATTGTTTATTGTCTTTTCTCTCTCTATTGCTCTCGATGAGAGTTTTAATCTCTCTCTCTTTGACATTAATTGTATCACCGCGGGATAACGTCTCCTCACAAATAAAACACTGCTCTAAATTCATAATTTTATTTTAGTATAGGAACACGAAAAACACATGCAACGTTGACCAAAGCCAATGCTGTACTAAATTTTGACTTGACCCAGCCACCGAAGGACGTATTGTAAACAGTGAGATAATCGTCATAACTCTATCTTTTAATTTATTTAAAATCTAGGATGCTCCCCTCTAGCTTTTAACAAGGAGTGTTTATAGCATTGTCGAATAAATAATACAAAGCCAGATATGTGAAACAACAACGGTTCACTAGCACAATAACAACGCCATTTACCTGACAAGTGAGATACGGCGAGATAGAGTCGCTAAAACCGTTTGTTACAAAAAGTATTCTACTCCTCCCGGCTTTAGCGCCAAAACTATTGGTCGTAAAAAAAAAAACCTATACTTCCTTTTTTGTAGAGAATTTAATTACCTACAATATTGCATTAAACTATTTTAGCCTAAGTCTAATGGAAACCGAGATATTCGCGAAGAACCGATTTTTCACTCCTTTTTTCCAAGATGGCGGCCGAAGCACACCACGGGGGAGGTGGAAAACTTAGTATGTCATTACTGACACTCAAACAAAACGATTAAAATTTTTTGCAACTTTGTTCAAATTAGTCAATTTATTTGTCATTTTTAACGACGTGCCGACTGGACTACATGGAGAATTTCATGATGACTTAGTTTGGCACGCGAAATCACCATGTTAACGCTTGTAGTACAAATTAACACTCACTGTACTTACCAGTTTATGTAAAATAGAAAAAAATGTCAGTCACAACTACGTCCAACAATTAATATTAAAATTTGAAGAAACAAAATCAATAGCAAACAAAAACAGAACCGTACAAAAATTAATAAATAAAGCAACTCAACTTGAAGTGTTGTCATTTTGCGATGAATTTAACATTGTCGATTTGCAAGCTGCAGCTGCAAAAAGTGTTTCATAACATGTACAAAGACAATAATACTATGAGACTATGAGCCTGCAATTGGTTATTTGATCTTCGGCGACTTTGGATCATAGCGCGTTGAGCTCGTAATAAGAAGGGCTACAAACGTAGATATTTAAAAAATCATGTATCCATTAAAAGAAATTAAGTTGACCTTTATTTGACCTTGACGCCTCCACCCAAAGTCAAATTTTTTTAAATCAAAATATGTCCCCCTTGTTCCCATACATTCTCTCCAAACCGTGTTTTGATATCATTACTAATTCTCAAAATATTTCGACTAAAAGTTTTCAAAAACAATCCAGTATATTATATAGGGGTTCGCCAGTACATATAAATAACAACTTCAAAAATTTACTCGATTCCACTGGCCATTACTTCTTTATTCTTCCTCTTCACAACGTTTCGGCCTCAATCAGGCCCTTTTCAAGTGAGATGTTATACATTATACATCAAGCAAAAATCAAATCATGCGTCGCCAGACGCCACGTCCAAACCACATCGTGCGCACGCCAAAACTAAAAATAAATATGTCAAACGAAAATGTCAAAAATGTCAAAAATAAGAACCCGAAGGAATGTCAGAATTAAAACGTAGAAACTTACATGATTGTTGCATCAAAGGAGTGAGATTGTAAAACTCGCGAACATCGCTAGCGTAACCGTGAAGAAACTTATTTTTTCCACACGGTTTGCAACGTGCCATATTCAAAGTCGCACTGGCACAAATCATACACAATGACAAATTACATTACAATTAAGTCGTGTTCCCAAAATACCGCAGGTCAGGCTAAGATCAAACAAGTTACCGTGTTCTGAAAGTATACAAAAACAAACCGAAATTCTATACAGCCTCGATGACTCGATCGTATATATTGCGGGAAAATTCTCCGTGTCTTTTTGGAGGTTGACCGCATTTTTGCACTTCTTGATAAAAACATTTCAGAAATCTCCCTTTTTTTTTTAAATGTCTTTTCTTGTGCAGAACTTTCGGATTGAGCCAATCAAAATCGTGATTGTGCGCTAGGCGATGTTTCGTAATGACCGAAGGGTTATTATTGTGCCTTTTGATGTGATTTCGATGATCTTTTACACGTGTCTCTAGATGCCTCTTAGTCTGTCCAATATAACATGAACTGCAGTTTACGCAATCAATTTCATAAACTAGTTCAGTCTGTTTGAGAGACTGCAGTCTGTCCTTACCCTTTTTAATTACGCAATTTAACTTCTTCGGGACTGTAAGGAGTGTTTTAAATTTGACACCTCTCATTGTACGCTCAATACTCGCACTAAAACCTTTGACGTACGGTACCGTCATAGAATCGGCGAGATCCTGACGCACACCGGAGTCTGCACTTGAGTCCGCTGAACTATCTCTTTTCTTTAGCTCACCAAGCCGGACATTAATATATTTATTGACAATCTCAGCCGGAAAACAATTATTTAAGAGAATCTTTCTGACCGTTGAAACATTGTCGGAATGAAACCGGTTATTGAAAAGCAGAATGGCTCTATCCACAAGATTCCGTATGATATTAACCTTATATTTAAACGGGTGGTTTGAGAAATAATTAATATACCGTCCCGAGAATGTTGGTTTTCTGTACCAATTAGTTGTTAAAGAGTTGTTTTCTCGAATCACAGTGGTATCCAAAAAATTTAATGCGCCGTTTGTTTCCAATTCATACGTGAACTTTAACCTGATGTGATAATTATTAAATATTCTGAGTAGCTCATCGATTTTCGACCGTGGAACCACCGCGAAAATGTCATCAACGTATCTACGATAAAAAGATATAGCAAAACTCAACATTTGCAGACAGTGTGTCTCCAGATCCTCCATAACCAAATCCGCGAGAATCGGGGAGAGGGGAGATCTCATCGGGCTACCAAAAATCTGCTCATAAAATTGTCCGTCGAAACAAAAGCTGGTGGAACTCAGGATCAAGTCTATCGCGTACGTGAATTAAGGAAGACTAAGATCGGTCTTTTTCGTGATATGACGCCATCGCTTCTCTATTGCTTTGAGGACAAGATCTTTGGGAATATTAGTGAAAAAAGCAATCACATCTAACGAGACCAAAACTTCGTCATCCTCAACTCTTACACCGCCAATCATTTCAGCAAAAGACCAACTATCCTTGACATGTGAACAAGGTTTAAGTACGGATTTGTCAAGAATGTCATGCAACAACCTAGCCACACCATACATTAGACTCCCCAACGCAGAAACAATAATACGGAGCGGGAAGCCACTCTTATGGATTTTCGGCAATCCGTAGCATCTTGGGAGATTCCCATTGGTACAATTAAGTTGTCTGTATACGTGATCACTGATGATGACCCTTGTTTAGTTTTTTATAAGTAGAACTGTCACTGAGCAAAACGGTCATTTGATTGAAATACATGTTCCTGTCCATAATTACACTTACTTGGCCTTTGTCCGCTTTAGTAACAAAGACATCATCATTTTCCCGAAGAAATCTTACGCAAAAATCAAACTCCTGCAAAATGAATCTGTCTATGTAACTGATGTGTCTGTCATTACTTAAAAACTTATACAATAAATTGGCTATACGGATACGCGCTTCTTCCAACAAATCTTCATCAATTCTATACGTATTACACTCAAAATTCTTGATTATGTCCACAACAGTCCCTACACGGTCTATTTTGTTTTTAGGATTAATAGGAAGAGCAAATCTATCTCCCAGACTCAGAAATTTAAGAATTCTGTCTGGAATCTGTTTTTTACTCGTATTTACAATCCATTTATTATGATCAAAGTTTAAAAAGGAAGTATACAGAGGAATATGTGTAGACACAATCGAGTTAAACTTAATTATTACACAATCTTTCGCTGACCGATCGACTGAATCTGGATATAAAATCACTATTGTAATTGAAAAAATTAGATATTACGTCATGTGGTAAGCTAGCCCGCAGTCGATTCTCGATATCAACAACATTCCTTCGGGTTCTTATTTTTAACATTTTTGACATTTTTGTTTGACATATTCGTTTTTAGTTTTGGCGTGCGCACGATGTAGTTTGGACGCGGCGTCTGGCGACGCATGATTTAGTTGTTGCTTGATGTATAATGTATAACATCTCACTTGAAAAGGGCCTGATTGAGGCCGAAACGTTGTAAAGAGGAAGAATAAAGAAGTAATGGCCAGTGGGGTCAAGTAATTTTTTAAAGTTGTTAAAAGTTTTCAAATTGACACCCTGTATATAAAAATGAATGTATGTATGTATGTTTGTCCGTTATGCAAATCTACAGTTTGCAAATTAGAACAACTAAATTTGGTATACTATCTCATGATACTCTAACTTAGACCGTAAACGTATTTTAAGAACCGCATCATTACCGATTTTTTGAGAAACCGGTTCCAAAATTTTTCTAATGTCTGTCTGTTTGACTGCGAACTATTCATTCATTAATGGACCGATTTTCTGGAAACCGGTGCCAAAATTTGTCTAAATTTTCGGGGATGGTGTCGATAGGTTTAATTTTTCATTAATGAACCGATTTTCTTGAAACCGGTGCCCAATTTTTTAAAAATTTTTTAGACCGCGAAGTACTTCTTAAATAAATCGATTTTTTTGAAAACGGGCTACAATTTATCTAATTTTTCGAGGATGGCAACGATTGGTATCATTTTTCACGAAAATTTTTTTTGGAAAACCGGTTCCAAAATTTTTCTAATGTCTATCTGTCTGTCTATCTGACCGCGAACTACTCATTCATTAAAGGACCGATTTTTTGGAAACCGGTACCAAAATTTGTCTAATTTTTCGGGGATAACGTCGATGAGGAATAAATTAATATGAGAAAATAAAAATAAAAACAAAAAAAAAGTCTCTTTTTTCAAAAAAAAATTTTTTTGGAGTAAATATTACTATTTGGGGAAAAACATCGTCTACTGTCTAATAAATTAGCCCGTAGAGGGTTTTGGGAAGGGGTCGAAGCGAGGGGAAAAGGTCTGCTGGAAAAGAATGTTTATTAGCATCAGTTGTGTTTAAAATTTGATGATCAATTTAATTTGTGATATTATTATTCTACTCTCACAGTTTTCAAATTAGATCAACTAAATTTGGTATACTATCTCATGATACTCTAACTTAGAGGGTTTTGGGAAGGGGTCTGACCCCATACAAAAATGTCTTAAAAAAGTCTTTTTTTTTTTTCAAAACAAATTTTTTTTGGGGTAAATATTACTATTCGGGAAAAAGAAGGAAGAGCTTTTGAGCCCACGTAAAACGCTGGCGAAAAAAATAGTATATAACTATATAAGGTGTAATCTGGTCTTTGATGGCTCAGATCGAACCATATCTGCTTAGATTGAACCATATTTGCGATTGAATTTCGTCGAAACAGTCCAGATCTGACTGTATCTGTTTAGATAAAACCATACCTATACCCGAATGCGATCCAAAATACATTACATCTGACCATATCTGTCCAGAAATAAGTCGAACTGTGGTTGTACTTAATCAAAAACTGTTCAGGTCTGATGATATCTGGCCATGTTTAACTACAAATGTTCGAGGATCGATATTCGTGTCTAATGTAATATTTAAATATATATAATTATAAATTTAATTTAGTAACAAAGCCATGCAATCCAAGCCTAGGTCTTTTGGCAGCCTCATATTGGTTTCTGGATGCATATATACTATATATTATATACATATAAATTTTTCAAACCACTGCGCGCCGATTGAATTTTCGGACTTAAAACACAGTAATTGTTAAAATTAAAAACCCCTTCCCTCCCCGGAATTAAATCGACTCGATTTAATTATCTAAAAACTGTAAAAAAAATTTATATGTATATATATAGTATAAATGCATACAGAAACCAATATGAAGCTGCCAAAAGACCTAGGCTTGGATCGCATGCCTTTGTTACAAAATTGATTGTTTATCGTTACGATCCTATTTCTCTTATATTATTATTTATTCACGTCGCTTGAGAAAGACGTTTCAAACTATTATTAACCGGTGATTGCGATGAATTTTACCACTTGCCTCAGTGATCGAATTGGTACGACGCCCTACACGGAATGGGGGAGATTCCAGGTTCGAACCCTGGCTGAGGTAATATTTTTCGCAATAAATTTCTTTGCAGTTTTTAGATAATTAAATCGAGTCGATTTAATTCCGGGGAAGAAAAGGGTTTTTAATTCTAACAATTACTGTGTTTTAAGTCCGAAAATTTAATCGGCTCGCAGTGTGGTTTGGAAAATTTATATGTATATATGTTTCGGTTTGAGTGAGTCGTTCTTGCCCAGTCGTGATTCGTCGCTCCGACTCTGGAAGCTTTACTCGCGAGGCCCCTCCCCGCCAAGTGGCGCGCTCGGCGACGCGAGCTTTTGGCCCTGCGGCGCGAATCTATCGACGATTGATTTCGGCCCCTAGATGTAAGTTCGTGGTGCGGCAGACGCCTTCCTTCCTTGGCGCGTAAAGTAAGGCCGCAAAAAACGTGCGAGTTAAAGCCCATCGAAGGTTCTCGAGGTCGCTTGTGCATGGAAAGCAGATGCGGAAAGCGGCCCAAGTTCGCGTGAGCGAGATATCCGCTCGCGTTATCCAGATTCCGTCTCGCGTTGTCAAGATCTCCGTCTCGCGTCGTCAAGATATCCGTTTTGTGTCGTCAAGATGTCCGTCCGCGTGAGCTCAGATTTTCGCTTGTGGTTCTGAGCTCTCGTTTCCGTTGACAAGAATTTACGTTTTGCGTTAAGATTTCCGTCCGCGATCCTCAAGATTTCCGTGCGATTGAGGTTCTCGAGGTCTCGCGGGATCGGTAAGCCGTTGTCGGCTCGCGTAGTGGCGAGTGGCAAGCCACGTGCAGCGTCCGCCATCTTTGGCCGGTCGAGCACGTAACCGCGGCCAGCGAGATTTGCCGTTGAGCCGTCTTCTGCGAAGGAAACGACGGACGAGGTGCGCCATGTGGCCGCTCGTCGTCAGAACATTCAAGTGCGAAGTGCGCCGTGTTCGTCCGTTCGTTGACCACGTGCGAAATGCGCCGTATTCGGCCGTTCGTCGACCAAGTGCGAAGTGCGCCATGTGTGGCCGTTCGTCATTGTTGGTCATTGTAAATGCTCACCGTGCAAAGGGGCCCGAAGCCCTTCGTCGTTGTAACTCTCGTTGTGCGAAGTTCGCCATGTTTGGCTGTTCGTGATATTACCGACGTGTAACGTGTGCCATATTGGCCCGATTGGCCGTTCGTCGATCAAGTGCGAGGTGCGCCACGTGTGGCTGTTCTCTTTGTAAATGCTAAATGTGCGAAGGGGCCCGGAGCCATTCGTCGTTCTAACTCTCGCTGTGCGAAGGTTGCCATGTGTTGCTGTGCGTGATCGTACCGATGTGTGAATACGCCATATGAACCGTTCGTTGTGATGCTCGCTCCGCGCGCGATCGCTAACGCATAAATTGCGACGTAAACCGGGTTAACCCGTGACCACGCGTCAAATTACGCGACACCCGTGGTGTCTGGCGAACCGGCGTCGCCCATCTTCATCTCATCGAGCATCGAGCACGAGTTTGTTCCGGCGCGGCGAGTGACGCGCTCATTGAACCCTCCTTCCGGTTGCGAGCGACGATATGCACGACGTGCAGTCTCATTGTCGGATCGTCGTACGTCGAACATCGGACGCAGTGTAAATCCTTTATTGGACTCATAAAATTAACAAAAGAAAATCAACATTTGAAATTGTTTTACTTACCGCTTGGACAGTTGTCACGTGACCTTCTTTTGCATACGCGTGCGGCTACGGAGCATGCGCATATGGCCGCAGGGCATGTTCGTGGTCGCTACCAATCGCTACATCGCGTCGGTATGACAGGTCTCATAACCTGATAGTCGTCAACTTTAACAGTTAATATCTCGCGTCGCGGGGCCGAGCGGGGTTTTTTTCTGCCAGATTCATTCGTTTTGTGCAAAAACGAATCGATTAAACCTAATTTCGTCGAAATCGGTGAGGAGGGAGCTGTCCTTCAGTTTTACCATATGTTGTGATGTGCGCTGCGTGCGCGACGTGCCGGATTCGGCCATGCTCGCTCCGCGATCGTAAGCTGCCGCGTATTGCGAGATCCTTTGTGACAGTAATGAGACTGTTTGTGTAAAATAAAGAGCTGTTTGATTCAGTGTGCGAAACGTCATTCGACCGAGTACGATCCCACGATCCTTCCAGCGCACCTGTCGGACCGCGAACCGCCCATGCCCGCGAGAAACATTTTTGGTCCTTCGAGCCGGATTGGGAGGTCGTGACGAGTCAATCGCGAGTGCCGTTTCGTTGCGCTCGCTCCGCGGTGATTCTACGACGTTAGCTTCACGATGGATGCTGCCCTTGCGCTGCAAGAAACTCAGTTACATACCGTGTCTCGAGCTCTGACAAACTTCAGAAAGATTGGTAAAATTAACTATACTCCAGCATCGATTCGTCAACGAATGAATGCCCTCAGAAGTACGTGGGACCGATGCCTTCAGAATCACGCCGCCCTTCTTCAGCTGTGCCCGGCGGCTCAGAGAGAATCCGTCGCCTACTTCAAGGACAACTGCCTAAACGCCCACGACTGCCTCTGTCAGGAGGCTCTAGACTACATGGCCGACTGCTTGGAGGAACTGGAGCCGTTCGTGAGTCCCAACGCCACTCTCAACTCGACTCTCGCGCATTCCAAAAGTTCGTCGGTTTTGTTGCGACACCTCCCCCCGATTGAATTACCTCCGTTTTCCGGGAAGCCCGACGAGTGGGAGAATTTTCGTGATCGGTTTCAGTCGCTAATTATTGATAATCGCGAGCTGTCAGATTTCACTCGTATGCATTTTTTTGTCGCTAGCTTAGCTAGCCATGCGCGCGACGTTGTTTCCGGCCTCAAAGTTACCGCCGAGAATTTTCTACTCGCCTGGAAAGCTTTAAAATCTCGATTTGAGAATAAACGACGCTTAATCGAGCTTCACGCCGCGGCCTTGTACAACCTTCCGGCCATGACTCACGAATCAGCTTCCAAGTTTCACGCGTTGCGTGACAAAGCCGAACAATCCGTGGCGGCGTTAAAAGGCCTCAAGCGTTCCGCGGAGTATATTATGAACGATATTTGGGTCTACTTTGTTTCTCAAAAACTTTATAGCGCAACGCGCCGAGCTTGGAAGCTGAGAGTCGGGGAACGGGACGAACCCCCAACCTATACCGACCTTGATCGTTTTCTCTCTTCTCGCACACTTGCTCTTGAGGATCTGAATCCCCACGATACCAAATCTAGTCGCTGCTCGAGGGTGATTAGCGCAACGGCTGCCGCGACGACTGATTCGCCGTGCTCATTGTGCAATCAACGTCATTTTTTTTATCGGTGCCCACAGTTTGCCGCTAAGATTTCTGGTCAACGACGGGAGTTTGTAAAGCAATCAAAGCTTTGTTCCAATTGCCTGAGCGCGAGTCATTCGATGCATACGTGTCGGAGTCGATTTTCATGCCAAAAGTGTCAACAAAGGCATCACACAATGACGCACGTCGACCCCGCTTTGCCGTCGCCGGCCGCTGTTGCTACAATCGCGTCGTCCTCGCCGGAGGAGGAAGCTTTCAGAGCTTCCAGTGTTGCCGCGTTATCAGTGATCACCATGGCTACTGTGCCAACTCCCGTGGTGCTCTCTACCGCGAAGGTCACCGTGCGTTCTCTTTCCGGCCGCTCCCTGGTCGTCAGAGCTTTGCTTGATGGAGGGTCCGAGCTAACGTTTTTAACTGAGAGGGTCGCTCGAATCCTGCGCCTGGATCGGATGCAGGCCTGCTTCATCCACTTCGGCTGCGCCGACACCGGCGCCTGTCGATTGGCCGCTTTGATTTATATCTCTCCACGGAATAGTCTCGCGCCGACTTTTTCCATGACCGCGTACATACTTATATCACTTACCAAATATGCCCCTAGAAGCGCCCCGTCTTCGGTCGATTGGAAGCACCTCGCAAACTTGAAACTTGCCGATGATGACCCTACCGGGCCCACTCCAATTGACCTTATCATCGGCTCGGATCTTTATGACCGAGTCTTCGTGAACGCTCGATACGGGCCCGTCGGTCAACCCAGCGCAATTCAGTCGCATTTCGGTTGGGTGCTCTTCAGTGTCACCTCTCGTCCTCCGGATATCTCTCCTTCGTCGCATCACGTTGTCGCTCTTCACTGTTCCCTTGAGCACGAGTTGTGTAAATTCTGAGAAGTTGAAGAAATCCCGGCGCAGCCGCTGCTTTCTCCAGACGAGAAACAATGTGAAGAACACTTTCGAGCTACTCACTCGCGAAGCCCCGATGGGAAATACGTCGTTCGCCTCCTGTTTCGTAAAGGCCCGCCGATCGACATCGGCTCGTCTTGCGATATCGCCGAGCAGCAACTCAGATCGTTAATTCGTCGGCTCGATGCGAAGTCTGACCTGAAACGAGAATATTCCGAGTTTCTCTTAGAATATGAAAACTTGGATCATATGCTAAAGGTACCTCCTCCGAGCGCTTTCCAGTCGCAATGCGTTTACATTCCCCACTATCCAGTAATCCGGGAAACCAGTTCCACTACCCGCTTAAGAGTCGTTTTTAACGCTTCCAGTCCAGACTGCCAACGGTAAATCTTTGAACACTCATCTCCACACCGGCCGAAAATTGCAACCTCAACTATCCGCGGTCCTATCGAGGTGGCGACAGTATCCGTACGTTTACACGACAGACGTGCCAAAGATGTATCGCCAGATTTTGATCGACTCTCGCGATCGGGATTACCAAAGAATCTTGTGGTTCGACGAACACCTGAATCTTCAGGATTACCAATTGCTCACGGTTACTTACGGCACCGCCTCGGCACCTTATCAGGCGCTCCGCGTTATGGAGCAGCTAGCCGAAGACGAAGAAAAAGAGTTCCCTCTTGCCGTCTCAGTTTTGATGGAGGAGCGCTATGTCGATGACTTCCTCTTTGGAGCTAACGACATTCTCCAGTTGCGTCGGATTCGTGATCAATTTTGCGCGCTCCTAGCGCGAGGGGGATTTCAACTTCGCAAATGGGCCAGCAACAATTCTGAACTTTTCTCGGACATTCAGCCCGACAACCACGGTTTAGCGTGCAATAAGACCCTGACTGACGAGGACCGATTGACGGTACTGAGAATTGTATGGAACCCCGCGAGCGATACGTTTCAATTTCAGGTGGTTCTACCGCGCTCCGTTCCGCAAACGAAACGGACGATTCTCTCAACGATTGCGCGCCTATTCGATCTTCTCGATTGGGTCACCCCGGTTATTATCGCTGCCAAAGTTTTCCTTTAGCAGTTGTGGCGGATCCAGAAAGATTGGGACGAAGTCATTTTGGACGAGTCAGCTTGCCTCTGAGCTTGCCTCCCACTATTTTTGGTGGTGTGGCCCCTCGTGGCTCCAGCTTGATTCCTCCGCGTGGCCCAGCGGAGCAATTCCCCCCGTCGACGAGAGTCACCTGAAGGTCAAGCCGATTGTCATTCACCTCTCGCCTTCCCCCCAATTCTCGGACCTCGCGTTACAGTGGTGGCCTAAACTTGTGCGCAAAACTTAAGCCTAAACTTACGGTTTACCTCAAGCGGTTCATCGAGAAATGCCGGAAAAGGCTCGACTTGCCCAACGAGGATCTTCCCTGCTCTCGCTCCGTCACCGCTGACGAGTTTTGAAGAGCTCGAATCTTTTGGATAAAAGCGGTTCAAAGGGACGTCTTCCCGGTCAAACTTACCTTGCTGCAGCAGAGCTGACCCTTACCCTCTAAAAATTCGCTTTGTTCTCTCACTCCTTATCTCGACTCTGACGGTTTGATTCGCGTGAGCGGGCGGCTCCAAAACTCCCCGCTTCCCCCTCGATCCAAACACCCCGTCTTCCTCGCTTCTCATCCAATTGTCACGTTGATCGTTACACGCATGTCCTGTTACTCCATGCTGGCCCTCAGCTGACGTTGACTCACCTCCGACAGGAGTTTTGGATATTACGATCGAGGAGCATAGTTAAATCTGTTATTCATTGGTGCGTAGTCTGCACCCGCAAAAAGACAACAACATCAATTCAATTGATGGGTCAGTTACCGTCGAGCCGCGTCTCCGCTCCCACGCGAGCCTTCCTCCATTGTGGAGTTGACTACGCCGGCCCCGTGGCCACTCGCGCCTCCGCCGGTCGGGGAATCACTACGCGGAAGTCGTATACATTGCTGCATTTTTCTTTCTTGCTACTTGAGCTATTCATTTGGAGCTCGTCAGTGATTATTCCACCTCGGCGTTCCTGAACGCGTATACTCGATTCTGCGCCCGACGCGGTCTTCCCGAAGTTATCTATTCAGATAACGGCACTACGTTCACGGGCGCTGACAAGGAGCTGACTCGGGCGTACCGATGCGCCGTCCGTGACCCGGATTTTCTTAACAAAACTGCTTCCGATAACGTATCGTGGAAGTTTATTCTTCCTTACGCTTCCTACTTTGGGAGCCTCTGGGAGGCCGGCGTTAAAAGCGTCAAACATCATTTGCGACGGGTACTCGGATCTCATACTCTCACATTTGAGGAATTCACTACCTTGCTATGCCGCATCGAGGCTTGCCTCAACTTGCGACCGCTCCCGCCCCTTACTGACTCTTTAGACGATTACGAAACGCTCACCCCCGGACACTTTTTTATTGGTTCCGCGCTTACTACCAGTCCCGAGCCCACCACCGTGCACATCAATGAGAACCGTCTTTCGCGATGGCAGGTGGTTCGGCATGTCACGGAGCGCTTCTGGCGGATCTGGCAGACCGATTACGTCAATACACTTCAACAAAGAACGAAATGGCAAGCTCGACAGCCATCCGTCCCAGTCGGCGCAATCGTCTTAATTAGGAATCCTCTCTTGCCTCCCTGCAAGTGGGAGTTGGGTCGCGTCATCCGCTGTCATGCTGGCTCTGACGGCCTAGTGCGCGTCGTAACCATTCGTACTGCGCAGTTAGAATATAAGCGTCCGATCACTAAAGTGTGTCTGCTCCCGATCGAGATTGAGTCGACTTCCCCAGAGACCGGGACCGCTCAAGGGTGATCGCCGTTTCGATTTGCTGCGGCGAGACCGCCTTCACCTCTTCCGTTGCGTTAGAAATTAAGTTGCGCTATAGGTTTAGTTCTGTTAGAAATTAAGTCGCGTTAGAAATAAAATTGTAATTGTAATCTGCGTTCTATGTAAATTGCGTTCGGCGTCGGCTTTTTGGAGCCATGTGATTGTTTCGATTAGATTAAGTAGCGCTTCCTGAGCGAAAGAGCGGCCGCCATGGCGGGCGGCCTCGTGAGGATTTGGAGCAACAGCATTCGAAACTAACGTTTCGAGGCGGGCGGTATGTTTCGGTTTGAGTGAGCCGTTCCTACCCAGTCGTGATTCGTCGCTCCGACTCTGGGAGCTTTACTCGCGAGGCCCCTCCCCGCCGGGTGGCGCGCTCGACGACGCAAGCTTTTGGCCCCGCGGCGCGAATCTATTGATGATTGATTTCGGCCCCTAGATGTAAGTTCGTGGTGCGGCAGACGCCTTCCTTCTTCGGCGCGTAAAGTACGGCCGCGAAAAACGTGCAAGTTAACGCTCATCAAAGGTTCTCGAGGTCGTTTGTGCATGAAAAACAGATGCGGAAAGCGGCCCGAGTTTGCGTGAGCGAGATATCCGCTCGCGTTAGACCCGATCTCGCCTCGAGTCGTCAGGATCTCGTCTCATATCGTCAAGATATCCGTCTCACGTTATCCAGATTTCGTCTCGCGTTGTCAAGATCTCCGTCTCGCGTCGTCGGAGATATCCGTTTTGTGTCGTCAAGATGCCCGTCCGCGCAAGCTCAGATTTTCGCTTGTGGTTCTGAGCTCTCGTCTCCGTTGACGAGAGTTTACGTTTCGCGTCAGTTATTTGTTATAAAAGCATTTTCATCAATTCGCCTTATATCTAAAATACAAAAGACAATCACAAAAATATAAGTTATTTTGTACATTGTGAGCTTACAGATGATAAATAAACAAAAGTGAAAAAATTTTTAATTTGATTTTTATTTAATAACTATAGATTATACATTAAAAATTTTTGTTGAAGTTATTTTGAGACGCATAAATAATTATCAACTCGAATAATAATTATTAGAGACTTTACATTTTTTACTTTAATTAATAAGAATTATTTGCTGGTTATACAGGGTGTAACAAAAAGGTCTGGACACTGGATTATCTCGGAAAGATGACGTTCTTGGAAGAATGTTTTAAACAAAAGTTGTAAGGTATCAAGTTATCCATTATGTAGTGATATTGATTTGACCTTGAACGATCTTTGGAAAATAACATCAAGGTCACATTGAGATCTTTAAGCGAAAACCCTTTTTTTTGTCATATTCTTGTAGCCCTTGTCGAGAAGTTTTCAAAAAATTAAGATAAAGTTATTTTTTGTTAAGATCCTGATATTTTAAATTTTGTCATGACATTTTTAATATACTAGACATCACAGACGCGCGCTTCGCGCGCGTTATTTAGCTTTAATATTACACACAACTGTCAAAATATGCTATGACAGCCGCTCACGAAGTTAGCGCAGCAACAGAATCAATCAGCGTCGCAGAAAAGAGCCAACAAAGCAATTCGAGACTTTCGAGAAGACTTCGAGAGATGCGAGTATCGATTTAATATGCCTTTTTTTAGAAAGAAAAATGAGATATTTCATAAAGTATTCACTTTTTGACAACTTTAACTTCACACTTTTATACGTAGAATAATGAAAGGAATCGATTAATAATATTAATTTTTACATTTGTAATTTTGCGAAATTAAATGCGTCTACAAAATGCAATTAAATTTTTTAAAATAATTTTTTTCTGCTTTTTTTCAACAATCGATTCTTTTCATTATTCTACGTATAAAAGTGCAAAGATAAAGTTATCGAAAAGTGAATACTTTACGAGATATTTCATATTTTCTATTAAAAATGTCAGGGGGAGACGGCTGTTCTAGTGGGTAGAGCGCCAGATTCGTAATCCGGAGCAGGTTGCAATAGCCGGGTTCAAATCCCGCTAGGCCACTGAGAATTTTCTCAAGAATTTTCTCAGCAGAAACACGCTGCCCTCCCCCCCCCCCCCATCTAGTGGAGAGAAGGTATCCCTAGATGGAAACTGTGCTCCGTTTTTCGGAAGAGACGTTAAACCGTTGGTCCAAAGGGTTAAAGTGAGAGGAGAAGGGTAGCATTGTGGAGGTTTGAGTAACGTTCCTAAGAAAAAACGACTTGCAAACCCTGCAGGGATAAGCAATAAAGATAGTTTAGTTTTTAGTTTAGTTTTATTAAAAATGTCATGAAACTATCTCAAAAAATATTCTTATCGAAAGAGCTTATTATACTGTTTTGAAAACGTCTCGACAAGAGTTACAAGAATATGACATGGAAAATAGGGATCCTTGTTTAAAAAACTCAATGTGACCTTTATGTGACTTTCCCAAGATTGTTAAAGATCAAACACACACACACAATATCATCACACAATGGGTAACTTGGTACCCTACAACTTTTGTATAAAACATTTCTTCCGCAAACGTCATCTTTCCAAGATAATCCAATGTGTCGACCTTTCTGTTATACCCAGTACCCAGTGCAAATGTCGGATCATCCGATAGATGGCATTCGATGAGATCCGTTTCTCGTATTTAAAATATGACAAACGATGGTATAAGAACGGTATATAAATCAAGTGTACCGTATAACTTATATCAGTTGTATCGAAGTCCACATTTATAATAAAGTGGCACACAATTTTGAATTGAATTGATATATTTATAGTTTTAAAGCATTTTACATTCTTTCATAATTTTTAATTATATCTGAGCAGCTCTGGATACATTCGGTAAATAATTATATCTCGGCAAATTAAATAATATCTAGTCAGATCTGGTTATATGTGTTCAAATCTGGCCAGATAAAGACAATTTGAAGATAAAATTATATCTGGCCAAATTTTATCAGATCTGGTCATATCTCGGTAGATTTAAATCTTTTTTCCTAAGAATCTATTTAAGAAAATAAAGATAACCTATTTCCAAACTGCCTCCACCTAAAAATTATTATTGCCATATGATATCCCCTCTTCGTAGCGTGTAATTTTCGTTACACAAATCTTCCGCTGGACCTTATAAGATATTTAAGGTAATAATAGTTATTGTCCCACCCTGTATATTAAACTGAATAAATTATAATGTATTAATAAAAATAATTAAACAATTTTTAAATACATAAGTATAATTATTATTTGTGCTTACTAATAATAAATCTATGTAATAAGATATTAATTAATTATTATGTTACAGAAAATAGCAGCACTGAAATTGGGGCACAATCGCAACAATCACATCAACAACAGCAACATCAACAGCAACATCAACAACAATATGGAGAAGTAAATCAATTAGGCGGTGTATTCGTCAATGGAAGACCACTTCCCAATGCTGTCAGATTGAGAATAGTTGAACTTGCACAATTGGGTATTAGACCATGCGATATCTCGCGACAACTACGTGTCAGTCACGGGTGTGTCAGTAAGATACTGGCACGCTATCATGAAACGGGTAGTATTCTGCCGGGCGCGATTGGTGGCAGCAAACCACGTGTAACCACACCAAAAGTCGTGCAATATATTAAACAATTAAAATTAAAAGATCCAGGGATCTTTGCCTGGGAGATCAGGGATCGACTATTATCTGATGGTGTTTGCGACAAATATAACGTCCCATCAGTGTCGAGTATATCAAGGATATTGAGAAATAAAGTTGGCACAACGACAACTATGCATCATCATCCACATCATTCAGCTCACCATCATCATCATCATCACCATCTTTATGCAGCCGCCGCAGCGGCTGGTGCAGCCCTTTGTCCAGTGCCGTATCCACCAACACCTTATCATCCAACAGCACCGCCTTCCATCACACATCATCATCATCAAGGTTAGTATTTTCTGTATAGTAATTTAAATAGAAAGATTCAGAATAAGAGATTTCTTTACTTATCTTTATTATTAATGCTTTTCTATAAACTCATAAAGACTATGAATATAATTTAATCCAAATGTTAAATTCACATAAAATATTTCGAAAACCATTCTGTTTTATTATTCCGTCATGTATCATTATTACTAAAAAATTAAAAAATTATATAAAAAATTATTCATATTAAAAATTAGATAAATTAGTTAATATTAAATATTAGTCACGTATACAGAGTATCTTTATTCCCATACAGCACAAAAAAATATTGCTTAAATATTTTTAAAATATTTTTTAGAAAAATTAAAATAATTTACAAAAATATTTTTAGAATGTTTGTATGTCCACCAGATCATATGTCAGAAAAATATTTTTTAAAATATTTTTAAAATATTGCAAATAAATATATTTAATAATATTTGTAAAATCTTTTAGAAATATTGCTTTGGAGAATGAAATATGTTTAACCCAATCAGCAATAATTGTTGCAAGCCATCAGGTTTAAAAAAGATATTTTTAATATTTAAAAAATATATATCTTTACATCTGTTAACTGCTATAAACACTCGCGGTATCTTTACTCATTGTCAGTCTCGCAATATTACTTGAAACTTTGTCGCGAATGGTTCGTCGGTGGCTTGTAGGGATTCCCGATTCGGTATTCAATCAACACACGAAAACTAGTCTCGATATAAATGTCTTTAATATGATATCTCAGGATACACTCTTTTGTAGAATCACACTTGTTACGGGCCGCTGTCCTACGCTCCTGCTTCGCGCTTGCTCGTTATTCTCCCTCTCTCGCTCTCACGCTCCTTCTACCTTCTATCTTCCTGACTCTCACAAACTCTCTGTCTCACTCTCTCACACACGCACACCAACGCTCGCGCTCTAGCGCCATCTCGGCTTACTCTCTCGCTCGCTCATTGGCTGTCGCCATTACTCTCTATATAACGCTCCGTCTCTCTTCTTATTCGCTCGCTTAGTACGATCGTTATCGTTAATTGTGATAACGATTTGTTATCACATCCTACTTTGGAAAATATTATTTTGTATATCTATATCATTACAGCAGTGTTGGGTAAGCCTTGCGTTGTATTGCTGGCATAGATATGTCTTGCGAATGTCATGATTTTGCTTCGCTGGAGACTTATATATTAACCCTCAACTGAAATTTACTTACGAGTTAGTTTTACCATTATGCGCCGCTTAGTGGTGTCGTTGCGAACTAGCACAAAAAGATGCTCTACCATGCATCTTTCTTAATTAAGAATATTTCATATTTCAAAAATATTTGAAAAAAATTATAGAACCAATAAAATATTTTTTAAATATTTTGGAACAAGATATTATAAAACAACAAATATGTAGATTTGAATTAATATTTTAAAAATATATTTCAAATATTTAAGAAAATATTGTCTGGGTGATAAAGTAAAATATTTTTAAAAATATTTTTAAAAGATTCTTAAAATATTCTTAAAAATGAGTAGGCGGCAGTGTGATCTATAGTGATAGAGCGCCAGACTCGTAATCTGAGAAATTAGGTTTGAGTCCACTTGAGCACGTAAACATGGAATTTGTTTTTCGAAAGCTGCGCCCTCCGTGCGAGAAAGGCTTTTGTGCGGAGTAAACTGGGCTTCGTCTTTCGGGAAGAGACGTTAAGCCGTTGGTCCAAAAGGTTAAGTGAGAGGAGAAGGGTAGTGAGGGATGAAATTGTAACCCTACGGGGATCGATTAAAACTTCCATTTTACTCCATTATTCTTAAAAATGTTATCACAAAAGGTTTTTAAACCATTTTAAAATATTCTTAAAACCATTTTAAAATGTTTCTTGCAATATTTTTATAGAAATATGTAATTTTTTAAAAATATTTTGTGCTGTATGGATTACTATCGCAATAGCATATAAGGGCAAACGTCTGATGCAGTTTCAAGTCAATTTTCTTTTATAAAAATAAAAGAGTAATATGACTTTTTGTAATTTATCTACCTTTTTAACATTAAACAGGATTCTCTAAAAGTCGAGAAATAGTAAAATATTTTGAAAATGACCAACCATAACAAAAAATATACAAGAAGCAAAGTTGTAAGGCTTTTTAATATGTATACCTAAAACTACCCATACAGCACATTCGAATGTTCTGTACTCGTACTATAAATATACGTACCGTATATAATATACTTCGAACATTTCTGTAACATCTCTAGTAGTATATTATTTCGGGAGGGTCCCAATTGCCTACAAATCAATTGCCTACAGTGTCGTTTGCCAACATCTTATTTGCCGACAATTCGTTTGCTCACAAAAATTATTGTCTACAAGTCAATTGCCTACAAGCTCTATTGCGCACAAATAAAAAATTAAAAGACGAATGAACGTTTGCACACCAGATACTATTGCACACAAGCTACATTGCACACATGATATTATTGCCTACAGATCGATTGCCTACAAGCTCTATTGCGCACATTTAAAAAATTAAGAGACGAATGGACGCGTTTGTACACAAGATACTATTGCACACATGATATTATTGCCTACAGATTGATTGCCTATTACAATTAAACTCTATTGCGTCACAAATAAAAAATTTGGAGATGAATGCACGTTTGCACACACGACACTATTGCGCACAAGCAACATTGCACACATGAGTCTGTTTTCTATTGCTGAACTGGCTGCACTAGTTCAGAGGGCTGTACTTCTGAATGGACCACCTTTCTGATTGAGATGGAGTTTTGCAAGTGATTTTTTCACGATATCTAGAGATTATTTATCGATGTCCTATCTTTGGGTTTTTTATAGTTTTTTAGATTTTAGCCTGACAATCGTAAACAAAACGTGCGGCACTCTACCTCAGGTATGAGGTATTTGTAACGTGTTTCGCATATATATATATATATATATATATATTAGTGTATTACATATTTTGGTCAGGAGTTTTCACATTAGAAAAATAAAAATTATTAATTATATTTCAGTGAAATACGCAGTTGTCGTACCTTACGTTCGGATTTTTACTTATTAGTGTTTCTGTAAATGCAGACTCTGATACTTCAGAGTTCGTTGATTTAGTTTCCGACCTTATACTACGTTTACGCGAGCGTTACTTCTGTAGTAACTTACGATAATTCCTTCGCGTAAACGGAATTTTCTTTCGCGTAAACGGGATTTTGTAGTAACTTACGATAATTTACTCCGCGTAAACGGGTAAATTATCGTAAGTTAATACAGAAGTAACGCTCGCGTAAACATAGTATTAGTTTCTCAGTTTCATTTTTCGGAGACTTAAACTCCGATTTTCGGCAATTTGTTACAGAATTAGTAGATGTAGATACTGATTCTACATTATTGTTTGCACTACGTAATTGCTGGGTCTTAGTCTTTTTCTCTGGAGGTTGATTTTCTTTGCCACAAGAAAAAACCGAGATTGGTGATTTGTTCAAAAAATGGGAAGGTTTAGTTGTTTCAAGGTTTGAATTTATGATTATTTTTTTATTGCTTGTTGTGGTAAATGAAGGCAGTGGTGGATCTGGTTTTTCTGATACAAATGACTCATCAATTACAGCTAAAGTGTCATCATCTAAGATAAAGTCGTCAGAAAAATTATCGCAATCGATGTCTGTTGGTGGAGATTCCTTTTTTTTTATCAAAATTTGTTGGATTAGATGAATTGGTTCCACTCGTAGATGGTTGAGGATGTGATTGAGAATTAGCGTTAGCTGCATGAGTGATATTGTCGAAGATTTTTTGTCTGTTTAGTAAGGAGTTTTCAATATAACCTATAAATATATAGATATAAATATGTTATTTAAGATACTCATATGAAATTTATAATTATAATTTTTTTAATAAAAAAAAAAAGAATTACCTTCTGCTATACCAGCAGATTTCCACCCTTCCAATTGTTTCAACATTGTGATATTCGCCCCAGAGTTTGATAGTAATGTAGCAGATGTTCTGCGTAAGCAGTGTCCTGTGTAAAGTTGTGGATTGGTTAATTTCAAATACTCAGCGATAATTTTTGGGATCTGACCAATTTTATTCCTTCCAATTACTTATCGGTGGCATCTGCCATTCAAAAATTGCACAAAAAATCTCTGAGTGTTGAAATCTGGAGGCCTTAATGAAATATATTTTTTCACTGTTTCATAATAAAGAGGTCCGATTATAAATTTACGAGGTAAACCATTCTTTGAGTCATTGATAGAAACAAGGTATTTTCCGCCAATCTCTTCAACGTTAGCCACTTGAAGTTCTTTTAATTCATCGCATCTGGTCGCTCCACAAATGCCAAAAATTAGCACAACCTTAAAATATAAAAATAAAGTTAGCAATAAATTAATTAATTAATTAATCAATACAAATATTTATAAATACATACTTTATTGGCTAAATGGGTGTAATCCGGGGCATTATTTATGAATTTCATAACCTCGTCCCACGTTAAGACAGCTGACTTCTTAAGCTTATAACCTTTAGCGTTATTTTTAATTAGAACTTTCAATTTGTAAAACTTATTGGTATCAATATTGTCTCTGGAGTTTAACGTTGATTTTAACATAGAATGAACACTCCACAAAGTAGATGGACATAATCTTGTGGATAAACTTTTAAAGTACACTATTAAATTATTCTCCTCGGACTCAGATAAAGAATTTTTATTTTCTTGTTTCCATTTTTTGTAAGTATCATAGACTAGCGTATATTTATCAGCAGACTTTTTAGGTAAGGTGTCAGTTTGCACTATCAATTGTGCTTCCGTATCAAAGTTTTTGGTGACTTCTTCCTCCATCTGTTGACTCGCCAGATGATGGTTCATGCATTTTCTTATTTTTATTTTTATTACACTAATCACAATCACTTTCTGAATAGAATTTACTAATAAACATTATCATTGACTATCTGTAAACAAATTTTTAGGTTATACGAGTGAAAGTAAAAGTAGAGGTTGGGGCAATGTGAATTGGGTTTGTGGTAATATTGTGGTAGGGATCTTGTCATATATTGAGTGCCAGTGCACGCAACTAAGTTTTTACTCCCGCTATTCTAGATAGCGCGCATGTAGTTTAACCAAAGCATAAAAATGAGATTTTCTGCCGTGGAACCGGGGCCGAAAGTACGTACTTTCGACCGAGGTAGTAAGAAAAAATTATTTCTAAAATATTTCTAATTTGTTTCAATCAGGGACTGTATTCTCGAGCCTGCCCTAATGATTTTCGTATGCGAGTTTCTATTTGAAAAGCATTGAATTTCGCATGCAAGTTTCATGAAAACGATTCGAGAATAGAGCTCCAGGGGACCTATTAAGCCTTGTGTACATGATACGAGAAATCGGTCCGAGTTTCGGTTTAAGCCAATCAACTTGCAGCTCTTACAGAAAAGCAGCAGTTTCATTGGCTTAAACCGAAACTCGGACCGATTTCTAGTATCGTGTACACAAGGCTTTACGGTCCTTGAAACGAGATAAAAATTACAAAAGTGAAGAAATTCACTAGAATATCTATAAGTTTATTGGTTAAAATCTAGTAAATCTGTTGAGCGATTATTCGTGCGATTATTCGTGTCTGGCCAGTGGAGGTGATAACAATAACGTAATCGACTATACGTATAATACCAGTAGTTTATTGGTACACTCTGGATTATCTCTTTAACAGAAAATGAAAGAACGTAATAGATATATGAAACGAAAAATGTACGTTACAATAAACGAGACACAACGAAACGGTAGCTACGACAAGACCAGTATAGCCAACTTAAAATAAAAGTACAATAGTGTCTCCTAGTGTCGCGTAGATAAACTAATATACGCACGGGATAATAATAATAATAATAATAAGATATGAAGCGCGCCGAATTTAAACTATCTTAACACTCCCACTATTCAAGTGCTTTCATATTATAATCATACATATACTCATACATATCATAATTACACATATTAAGTAAACGTAATTGCATTTCAAAGCCTTGCCTAGGTAGAGCCTTCGTAAAAAAATCGTCACACTGCTTCTTAGATTCAACATACTCTATATTAAAAATGCCATCAGCATATTTATCTCGTATAAAGTGAAATCGAACATCAATGTGTTTACTTTTTTGATGGTATTCAGGATTCTTAATGAGCTTTATGGCGTTTTGATTATCCACATATAAAGTCGTTGGTTTGTCACATTAATATTCAATATCACCATGAAGTCGTCTAAGCCATATGAGTTCTTTCGTAGCTGAGCTTGCTGCAACATATTCAGCCTCCGTCGTACTAAATGATACCATCTTTTGACGCTGGGTCGCCCAGGACACAGGTCCACCAGAGATAATAAATATATATCCACTCGTTGATCGTCTAGTTTTAGTATCACCAGCGTAGTCCGCGTCCGAGTATCCTAGCTGTTAAAGCTATACCGTCATTACTACGTTTATACATAATGCCTAGTTTTTGGGTTCCTGCGAGATATCTAAACACCCTTTTCATAGCTCGCCAATGAAGATCAGTGTAACATGTTAAAAATCGACTCAGAAAATTGACAATATATGATATATCAGGACGCGTTACTTGTGAGAGAAACATAAGACATCCTATAGCTTTACGATAAGGTATATCAACATCATTATCGGGATGGTTTTCCATTAATGTCTTAATCGAGATAACATCTGCAGGCACGCTTACAGGTTTTGCATCCTTCATATTAAAACTCTCAAGAATGCGTTTGATATAGTTTTGTTGGTGAATAAAAATTGAATGATTTACGCGATCACGACTTATCTGTATGCCTACAAATGAACATCCAAAAAATAGAGAAACGTTTAATGGAGATCGAAGTCAATAACAAGTAGGATTAATTGACTGATTACTGCTAAAGAAGATGAGAATAAACGACAAGCAAAACGTAAAAATCCTCCCAAAAAAATTGCGTTTATATATTTGTTTAAGATTCTAATTTTAAATACCTTTCCAACAATATGTAAAACATATCTTTTAGTAAAAATTTTTATTTTTTTTATTTTTTTAATTTTATTTTATAACCTCATAGAACTCCAAAGCTTTCAATCAAGTATAACTCAAAAAATGATGGTAACTTGAGTAAATCACGTTACTCAGAAAACTGAGCTGAATCACCCTCAGTAAAGAAAACTTGAGAAATTGTGGAACGTGTTGTACAGTGTAATCATTTAAACATCAAAAAGCTCAAAAGATTTTATTGATTTAAAATATATAGATATTTAGTTTTCAAAGAATTTACATCAAACATCAATTACATCCATTTCCTTTATTCTAATATTAATTACTAATATTGAAATTAAAAAAAACGTTATCCTACCTATTTACTATTATTGTATGTCTATATAGTTGGACCATCGTCAGCGAGTAAACTGTCATCATCGTCACCTTCAGCAGTACATGATAGTGGTGGACATCAAACAACGACCAACAACGTTTTGCAGTGGCCGAGTCCTCACACTGTACACGACATTCTGGCTAATAGTTGTAATGTACAGAACTCCTCGTCATCCTCTTCACCAACTTCATCACTATGTTCTACGATCAATAATAATAATCATCATCACAACCGTCATGAGAACAGTTCTGTTCACAACAATAATAACAACAGTAATAATGAAAATAACAATGATCATAGAATATCGAGTGGGTATCTTCACCACCATCATCCGCATCTGGCACATCATCAACAGTATTATGCCTCAGCACTCTATCATCATCATCATCATCATCATACAAATGCCGTGACGACAGCCAGCATATCATCTACGCTCTCTGTACAATCCATTATGTTGCAGTCAGGAACAACAAGCCAGCCAGCCAGCCCTTGCAATTAGATGAAATAATATATATTATTTTATGCATCAGGAATAATAGATAATCAAATAATCAGTGTTTTTATTTTCTGTATGCAAATTAATTTCTTAAATATATTTTTACGCATTATAGTATTAGAATGAGGCTTTTTACATTAAAATATAGTTTAAGTAAAAATGATAAGTGATACATACTTCATTGTCACCGGTATTTTACAATGATAAAAAATGTAGTTAATTGAATTTTTTCTTGTTATCTATGGATGTTATGATTGAATATTAATATAATAATTAAAATATAAACAAACTTTTGCATAAACTTTTTGATGAAATAATTAACCAGCAAAAGTAGTATAAATTGGCACTTATAATTACAAAGAATTTAGTAAATAAACAAACAAACAAATATAATTAGCAGGTATAAAAATTTATTTAAAAAAAATTACATTTTCTGAATATTATCTCCTTTATAAAAAAATACATTTATTTATTATATATCAAAAAGCTCGCACACACACAAGATTAAAAATAAATCAAAGGGAAAGGAGCATCGAGCCGCAACGAGGTGGAAGTGTTAAAAAATTCTATATTACAAATTGACAAACGTTTCGGCCCTTTATAGAACCATCTTCAGTGTCAAATAACAATTAGGACCAAAATCGGAAAATGTTAACATACATACTCTTACACTAAAATTAACGCAACTAAATTAACGCTACTAAAATTAACGCCACCACGTTGAATCCGAAGTGGACCATACTGTAACAATTGTGATTTAATTAATTCGGCGGGTTTGTAGAAGGAACTGACATACCGAAAGATGAGTTTATATTAGGCATTCGTTTAGTGTTAAACTCCACTTTTTTTTATTTTCAATAACCGTATATATATAAACAGATTTTTGGCTCTCTTATGGGTTCTCCTCTCTCACCAATCATTGCTGACATCACACTTCAAGACATCGAGGAAAAGGTGATCCTTCTGCTGCCTTTTCACGTAACGTTTTTCCGTAGATACGTGGACGACGTTATTATGGCAGCTCCTCCGGAATTTTTCGATCGCATCTTAGAAATTTTCAACTCTTTGCACCATAGACTACAATTTACTATGAAAATTAGTGAAAACAATAAGCTTGATTTTCTCGATGTCACTGTGATGGTGAGAGATGGAAAATTTATTTTTGATTAGTACTATAATCTCACCCATAAGCCCACCTTCTCTGGGAGATACCTCAATTACCACTCACACTATCCAATTTCCCATAAAAAGGGCGTGATATATGGCCTAGTTGACAAGATTATTGTGTCGGTTTCACACATCCACAGTTTCACAACAAAAACTTTAATTTAATTATTCAGGTACTTTTAGAGAATGGTTACCCGTTACCTTTTATTTTCATGACCATAAGAAACAGATTAAGGCAAGTTTTTCTTTGTAAAAAGAAGAAGAAAGACACTTCATTTGAATCTAGTGGCAATAAATATTTCACTGTCCGACTGTCCCCTACGTAAAATACACGTCAGATAAATTCAAAAATATCGCAAAAGATCTATATCTTGAGATGACCTTCTCCATCGCGCACCCTCTTAACAAATTTATTAAAACAGGAAAGGACAATCTCGATAAATTTGCCCATAGTAACATCGTGTACAAAATTCCCTGTAAAAGATTGCAAGGTAACTTACGTGGGACAAACCAAAAGGCAATTGAAAACTAGAATCAAGAAACATAGATTAGACATCAATAAAAATTCAGGTTTCCCTTCTGTCATCTCATGCCATCGGTTACAAACTGATTATGAGTTTGATTGGGACAAATGTAGAGATTCTGGACATTGAGCCATCTCTCTGTAAGAGGTCAATTTCCGAGATGGTACATATTAAACGGCAGTCATCTCCGTTAAACAAACAGAAAGATACGGAATATCTCTCAGTAGACTATCTTCCTGTTCTTAATCTGTTCCCACCTTAGTAACTTCGTGCTTCCCTTTTCTTTCTTCTTTCCCTCCCGTTCCTTCCCCCCTTTTTTGTATATATATACAGTTCGTTCTCACGCCGCCGAGTATTTTGTGAGTTTATTAACTTTAAGGAGATCCTGTAGTGACAGCGACAATGGCATAATCGGACAATAAGCAATATTTTTGAATTGGGTGAACAGAATAAAAAATCCTTTTACACGATTTAAGTACGCACAAAAATGTAAAGAGCTGTACATCATTTTCTCTGATAAACTAAAAAAATTTAATTTTTATAAATATTGTCCTAACCTGACGACAATATTTGCTTTATACAAAAATTCTGCAGTTTTTTTATAGAAAATAGAAAATAGTACAGCCCTCTACAAAAAACTGTCAGGAATAATATCGTGCAATTAGAAATAAGATTTGAAGCCTAAAAAAAAAGATATTACTTAGACCAGTGGAAGATGCAAGGTTAGGTGCTCTGTATGTATGTGTAAAGGCTGATTTATAGAGGCCGTAATCGTTGATTTAAGCCGTAATCTTTAAGAAATTGACCAATCACAGTCGAATGTGAGAAGAACAATCGACTGTGTTGGTCAATTTCTTAAAGATTACGGCTTAAATCAACGGTCACGGCCTCTATAAATCAGCCTTAAGAATCGGTGAACACTTCTTTATCGACGCTGATCGAGTTCACCTACGGCTCCAGCATTCCCTTAACACATCAGCACTAAAATGTCGATCCTGCAAAATGATTCACAATAGAAAGACACAATCTCAGATGTACGTATTCTTATTTTTGATCATTATTCCTTCAACAAACTCGCCGAATTAATTAAATCACAATTGTTACAGTATAGTCCACTTTGGATTCAACGTGGTGGCGTTAATTTTAGTGTAAGAGTATGTATGTTAACTTTTTCCGATTTTGGTCTTAATTGTTATTTGACACTGAAGATGGTCCCATAAGGGACCGAAACGTTTGTCAATTTGTAATATAAAATTTTATAACATTTCCACCTCGTTGCGGCTCGATGCTCTTTTCCCTTTGATTTATTTATTTATTAGTTTTTGAATGCATATTTCTAGCATATTTCTTACGTTAACCTCTGAGCCATTCTTATTGCACTGTATTATTACTTTTGCTGGAAAGTATTTATATTTCCCAGTAAAATCCTTCCAATAATAAAAAAAGTTCAAAATAAACTATGGCAACATTATACTTAATTAAACCATGAGGAAAATTTCCTTCGCCAGTGGATAACAGTAATGAGACTTCTTTGCCTACAACTGATAAATTTTATTAATAAGTCAGCACGACGTTTTGACTCTAATTCGAGTCCCTTTCAAGTGTATACATATTCTTACAAAGACATTCGTTAATCACGGCAATGTGCAAGTCAGATCTAAAGACTAGAAAGAAACGGAACGGAATTTGTTTAAACTACGAATAACTAAATGAGTTCATGGCTAAAAAGAAAAGAAAAGTTCCTAACTTACATGCTTCGTGCGTTATGTGGTGATAAAACATGGTCAATTAAGTAAAAATTGATTGTGTCAGGAAGCATATCTACACACCTCAGTAACGGACAACACAATAAACAAAATCTAATAAACAATAATAGTTTATGATGACAAATAGAGATTGATTATGTAGCCCCTATTATTTTGTCATATATTGCTGTCAGGTTCTCTGTATCCTTTTGAAGGAGAAGGTTGATCGCTTGATTGGGTTTTTTAATTAAAAACATCTCGGCGATTTCTCTCTTTTTAACATGTTTTTCTTTATGTAAAATTGTTGAATTAGACTAATTAAAATCATGATTTAATTCAAGCTAGTGTTTGATGATTATTACTGAATGATTACTGGCGTGCTTTCTTATGTCAGATTTATGTTTCTTAATTCGATGAGTTTCGAGATGTCTTTTCGTTTGTTTTATATACATTGCGTCGCAGTCTGAACAGTCGATTTTATAAACTAATTCTATCTGTTTCATGTCATCCACTTTTATGAAAAAATACACTCAACTTTTGGTGTTAACCGTTAAAAAGCACCAAAGAAAAACCCTTAAAGTTGAGTGTGATTTCGGACCGCCAATTGAAGCAGGTTAACCATCATTTGAAGGTTAACCTTCAAGTGATAGTTAACCTTCAATTAATGGTTAATCCTTAAAAATGACGGTATAAACCCTAAAAATGTGAACCCTAAAATGAAAATAACACTCAAAGAGAATAAACCCCATATTTAAATGTTCTCAAATTGCTTCCGCCGATAATACATACCAGCAAAACAGAACATCACCACACACTATGCAAAGTTTATATATATATATATATATATATATATATATATATATATATGTATATATATATATAATAAGGTTTTATTTCGTATGCTAATTATTTCCACCAATTATCTCAGAAAGTATTGGTTTATTGGAAGTGTTTTAAAAGATAAAAATTGAAGGGTTTGAAGGAGACCGCAGTAGACTATTTTATTAAATTTTGGGTCCGGGGTCTGTATTGAGCCCAAGTCAAATTTTTTAAATAAAAACCCCTATTTTTTATTGTATCATCTTTCTCTACTAATAAATTTGAACCACTTTTGTCTGAAACATTTTTTTATTTGCCTAATACTTTTTGAGATATTCAAGGAAAACTTGGTAACTTTTTCAATATTTAGCTTATGATATCTTGATAATTCTTTGAAGTGAGAAAAAGTGGTACAGAGGACTTTTTAACTTAATTTTATTTAAAAAATGTGCTGTTGCAATAGCACTCCAATTTTTTTAAATATTTGTAAACACTAAAAAAATGCATACACAAATATTAAAAAAAAAATGGAGTATACTATTGCAATAGCACATTTTTGAAATAAAATTAAGTTAAAAAGTCCTCTGTACCACTTTTTTCTCTGGCAAACAATTATCAAGATATCAAAAGCTAAATATTAAAAAAGTTACCAAGTTTTCCTTGAAAATATCTCAAAAAGTATTAGACAAATAAAAAAATTTTTCAAACAAAAGTTGTTCAAATTAATTAATAGAGAAAGATGGTATAATAAAAATTGAAATTTTTATTTAAAAAATTTGAGTTAGGCCCTATTGGGCTCAATACAGGCCCCCAATCCAAAATCCAATAAAATCGTCTATTGGCCCCCTTCGAACCTTTCAACTTTTATCTGAAACACTTGTGACGTTGCGGCTCGCCGCATCGTCGCGGCGCCCCGCCGCTGTCACAAGGCGCGGAAATTCGCGCCCAGGGACGGACCAGGGAGGCAACGACGAAATCTCCAGGGGTCGTATTCAATCGCGTTTCCGCATTCTGATTACCTTCTTTTGTTTTTATGCAATGTAATACGCGCGGCATCTCACCCACACCACGGCAAACCTTCGAGGGAGTACTTGGCGAAAAAAATCAAGGACGATCGATAACCAAGGAGGGGTGGCAAACATGGAAGCAGCAGAGATCGCGGGCTGGCGAGAGCAACGCGGCAGGCGGGCGGCACGTGCGGCAGCGACGGACGAGGCCGCCGATAGCGGGGCCCCAAGCGCTTGAGTAAACACCCGGCTTCAGCAAATGATCTCCATAAAACACCGACCCACGGGGTGGCTGGCCACCGCCCCAGGGTCAAACCGGAGGCACACCGGCACGAGCAAAGTTCCGTCCGCCGCTAAGGACAAAATTTGAGGAGTCGTACGCCGCCGAGGGACCGTTGCCCGCCCCCAAAGGACCTCGTATCGACAGCACTGCGCCGGGACACCGCGGGCTTGCAAGCTCGCGCCCGATTGGCTCGCGTGCCCCTCAGGAAGGGGTATTATACCGTATCGATTCCGCAATCGAGCGGGTTTAGCGCTTCACTCTCTGGTCGTTCGTCGGCGAGATAATACGTTTTGCTAAGATACGCGATAGCCACCCCGAGTCGGGCATTTCGATCTTTATCTGGCGAATCGAGGATCGTTGGTGGAAGGTGACGGCGAGGAGCCCAGGAGGAGGCGTATCATCGGTGAGGTTGCCCGTAAATCGCGAGATGTAAAGCCACAACACCGCCCTCCGGCGCACGCTCTCGCTCGGGATAACGCATGCTAAGATCGAGTGTAATTTCGCGATCGATAACGAGAGCGAAGGGCCTCGGGATGGTATCGTGGCCGCGGAACCGTGGTATGTACAAGCGTTATGGCAAATCCCTGGAGGTCGCGATAGGCGTTAATGAATTCGATATCGCGAGCATATTGCGTTGTTCTCGCGACCTTGGTGTACGGCCGCATACAGGCCGGTACGTCGTAAATTGCGTTACCGTTTTTTCGCGTCGGGAAATTCTTGTGTTCGAGCGTCGGGGTTAGCATGTCGATGCGTGTTCGGATCTCGTTATTACGGGTCGATCGCGTAAGGTTTGCTTTCGTGTTGAGAACTTTGCGTCCGGTATTACTTGCGTTACGTCTTATGGCGTCCCTGCTTGCGATCACCTCGAATTTGGCGTTGGGATGTCGATGGCATTGTTAATGGCGGCCGAAGTCGTTCCCGCCGATTGATTACTTATGTTTGACTTGTACTCGCGTTAAGAAATTACCGGCGTTCACACGTTTCGTGCGTTTAGATGTTACTTGCGTAGTTCTTCATGGCGTTCCGTAGTTATTAGCGCTATCGCGACTCTATTATTTCGCGTTGACCGGTATTCCGCATCATTGGAGAACCGCATTAATCCAGTATTTTGCTTTAGTTATCGTATTCTTTGCCTGGTTAAATGACTCGGCGTCTCCCCGTTGCGCCCGAGCAGAATCACTCGCATCAGGTTAAGATATCAAGGCGACAGAGTTTTCGTACGGTTCCGGACGTGGTTTTCACCCATCCAAGCGTGACGTACTATTATTTCGCGACATTTTACGTTGAACCTCACTCTTATTAGTGATATTAAGTGTAGTATTCTTGCGTATTATAACTTTCGACTCGAATTATTAATTGTTCGAAAATAGCGCCTTCGGCGTGTTTATTAGAGACTCAATTTATACTCCGTGGGTGTCTCGCGTCCGCTTTAATATTATTTCGGTTAAATGAATCCAGGCACTCCGCCACCGGCTATTCTTGATTTATTTATTGAATGTATCTTGTGTTTGATCGAAGCCGGATGGATAAACGTTGTTATATTCTCGACAACCAGTACTCAATAAATGTTATTTTCTTTGTTATCTGACTAAGTATGAAATTAACGTGTCACCCCACCGAATATCGCGCCGCCCTTCATTAACCCCGCCCATGATTAGGTCAAGCTAACCGATTCCACGCATCTCCACACTTCGTTTTGCGTCTCGTTTAGGTTTTCGCGATTTCGTGGACGCGAAGTTACGCGTCTGGCGCCCAACATTCGGAACATTTCGTGGAGTATCGGAGGTGCGAGGAAACCACTGGAGAGGCCAATCATCCCGCTCTCCTAAATCCTTTTGATCCGGCCCACGTCCCGGAGCGGTTCGGGAGTGCAAAAAGGTCGTGACACACTTTTCCAATAAACCAAGCCGTCAATTGACATTTAACGAAGATTAACACAATAACATTTAAACGACACCCAACGATAAAGGGATCATGGCAACACTGATTAAATCGACATAGAACATTAAAGGTCAATACCCTGTTAACACCAAACCAACATCCAACGTGAGGATCAATCTCCAACCTACACTAAACATTGAGGCTTAATCCCCAACCTACACTTATCATTGAGAATAAACCCCCAATATACACTCATCATTGAGGGGTCCCCCGTTAGCCCTCGGCGGAGGAGCAGGTGGAAAGTTCGAGGAGGTTGAAATAGGGTCGAAAACAGAGTTGTGTGAAAGGGTGGAGGTGCAGGATTGAAGAAGGGTATAAAGGAGGTTGAGAGGAAGCGGTGGCATTGGAGGTGAGGGTAAATTGAGGTGAAACGGCCAGAAATCGAGAGAGAAGAGGAGAGTTGAAAGTGAGGTTAGGATGACGGAGAGGAATTGGAAGGAGGACGCGGCGAGGGGGAAGGTAGGAGAGGTACAGAGTGAGTCGAGGAATTGAGTGCAGAAGGAACGGATACTCGAGCGAGCGAGAACGAGGAATCGATCGTGAGATCGATCGAGCCGGCATGCGACAGAGGGGATATACCGACGGACGGCAAATGTGAGAAGCGAGGGTAGTAGCGAGTTGGCGCAATCGATCGATTAAAGGAGCGGGCGGACCGAGCGAAAGAAAAGTGGCGTACCGGTTAGCAAGAAAATAGAAAATCGATCGTAAAATCGATCAAGTCGGCATGCGAGTGAGGTGATATACCAACGGACAGCGGATTTGAGAAGTGAGGGTAGTAGCGAGCTGGCTTTGATCGATTGAATGATCGAGCGGAGCGTCGAGCGGTGTGAGCTGAGAGATGAATGATCGAGCGGAGCGTCGAGCGGTGTGATCTGAGAGGTGTGGATCGGCCGCTGCGGGGCAGGAGAAAGAGATGAAGGCGAAGAGACGGAAAAGTAGCAGAGAGGAGAATATACGAATACGAGACGAGTTACAGCAAGGACCTAGAATGCCGAGAATTAGAAGGGGAAAGAAGCGGGGAAGGAGGGAGAGAGGTCCTGATAGGGGAGTTGGAGGATGAGAAAAAGAGAGCGGAGCTGTTAGGAGGGTGTGCGGTATTTAGGCAGAGAGGGGGGATAGGGGTGAACGAGGACCTGACCATAGAGGAGAAAAGATGAGGTGGAGTTGCTGGAGATGGCAAGAGAAGAGAGAGATAAGGGAAGAAGAACGCGGGTGGAAAACAGGAGAATATGGGTGGATGGAGTAGGGGGTTGAGAGGGGGAGAGGGAAAGGAAAAGGGCGAGGAAGGGAGGGAGGGAAAAAAAATAAAAGGCCGCAATGGTCAGGTCGGGTCAGAAAAGATGTATGTTTGTAAAGGGTTGGGTACGTCCCTGAAAAACGCCAGTTTATGTAATGTAGGTGCATAAATGAGGTGGAGATACATTGTAAAAAATTTGGGATCCTTTTTTTTAATAAAAATGCCTTTCAAATCCTGCGAAAAAATGAAATAAAGCATACATACACATACATATATACACTCATCATTGAGGAGTAAACCCACAACTTACCTAAACCTTAATGGTCAACACTCAATCTACACTAAACTTACGCCCAAATTTGAGAGTTAACCATCAAAGTTGAGTGTACTTTTTCATAAGGGGATGCACTTATTGATAATCTGTGTCGGGTAACAATTGTTTCGTGGATTTTTTTTTTACTATTTTAATGTTAGTCATATAAAACCTTTTGTCAGACAGTAAGACCGCACGATTCACCAGACCCGTAATTACATTCCTTTTGTAATTTTCAAGATGATTCGAAAAATAATTGATGTACCTTCCAGAAAAGGTTGGTTTTTGACACCAATTTGTAATTAATGAGTTACCATTTCTGAGGACAGTTGTGTCTAAGAAATTCAGTTCATTATTGTTTTCAATTTCATAAGTACCTCGTCAATGTTCATTTTTGGAATAATTGCAAATACATCGTCAACATATCTAAAAAATGTGGAAATTTTAAATTTTAGAGTGTTGAGACAAAATGTTTTTAAGTCATTTATGACTGTATCATCAAATATGGGCGAAAGTAGAGAACCCATAAAGCTGAAGAAGATTTGTTCATAAATCTGGTAGTCAAACATAAAACTGGTGGAACAGCTAGTTGAAGTTTGGAACGTTCCTGGAGCGATTTTTTAAAAATAATTTGTCCTATTTCTTTTTTGGCACAGAGACATTTCTGAGTGACAAATACGAAATACATAAGAGACCGAACCGATACACCCTACGGTAGACACGCTGACCACTCTGACACGCTTGGCTCTAGAACACCGTGACCGCCGGGGCACGAAGCCCTCGGGGCACGCGCTCCGCCTAACCGAGTAAGTAAGGAAACGATGAAAGTAGTGGTATTTCACCGGCGATGTTGCCATCTCCCACTTATGCTACACCTCTCATGTCTCCTTACAGTGCCAGACTAGAGTCAAGCTCAACAGGGTTTTCTTTCCCCGCTAATTTTTCCAAGCCCGTTCCCTGGACCTTACCACTTTAAATATTCTGGTTGCGCTGAAAACGATTTGTCTTATTTCTTTTTTAACACAGAGCAACTTCTAAGTGCCACACATGAAATACATTAAAAAAACCTATCCAATACACCCTGCGGAAGACACCCTTATACTCAAAGAACCTACCTCCGGACCACTTTAAATATTCTGGCTACGCTGAAAATGATTTGCCCATTTCTCCTTTGGCACAGAGCAACTTCTAAGTGCGACACACAAAATACATAAGAAACATATCCGATACACCCTGCGGAAGACACCTTTATATTTAAAAAACCTACCCCCGGACCACTTTAAATATTCTAACTACGCCGAAAATGATTTGTCCCATTTCTCTTTTGGCACAGAGCAACTTCTAAGAGGCACACAAGAAATACATAAAAGTTAACAGTACAAAACTATTAATTTATTTGTCAACTGAATTAAGAAACACAACTTTTGTTTTTTATTTTACATTAAACCTAAATTACAAGTAAAAAATGAAAAACCGGGCTTTAATCTATCACTTATATCTCATATTTTTCTATTGCTTTTATATATTCTGTGTTGTTCACGTGTGTCACGATGTGTCACTTTCTTCCACTACCGCTGCTACCATCTCCACAGCGCGTAGCGCGAGACCGTCATTTGTTAAAGAGTCGCATCTACGCTTAGAGCTATAGACATTATTGCAAATAGTATATATAACAAAAAAAGATACTGTTTTGTTCACGTTAACTCCAAAGCGAGATACATCTGTTTAGTCGGTCGTGTTTGGCTTGCAGTACGCTGTGTAGCATTAATGCATGCTTTTCTACAATTATTTATTCACCGTGTAATACTAAAAAAGTATACGTACAGTTTGTGATTGCCACCTACATGTTAACAGTAAAATGGATGACTTAGAAAATATAAGGTCAATTGAAATTAAGAAATTAGCTAAAGCATTATGTAACTTAGTGAATTCCATAGAAGACATAAATTTTGATTCTCGTGAGAAAGGATTTTTCTGCGAATTAGTAAGTTGCTTTCCTACACAGCCAAATATATCTGAGATATAGCCAGTACGACGCTTTTTCCCCCAGTCTCGCTATCTGGGGGAAGGCAATCGTGGATTGACAAAACGCAAAGTTAGGTTAAGCGACAAAGATTACCAGGTACTCAGGTAACCCGGGCGGGTGCCCGCGGAGGATGGCCAGATACGAAAAGATACCGCGGGCTGAAGCCCGCAGATAATTGCCAGACAAACGTAATGTAGGCGACAGGCGCGATTACTCGCACCACCGTACAATACCTTATTTACCGCAATGTCCCCGACGATACCTCAGGGTGGAGTTCCCGTTCGTGGGAATTTGGAGAGGAGGCGTAACGCAATTAATCACACAAAAGTAAATGAAAATAAAAAATAATATATTTGAAGATAGAGAAAAGTATAATGGTGTAGTCGGAAATCGTAACAAAGAACAAAGAGAAGGTGTGCCGGCATAAGTAAATGCGGCGAACCGCCGTTCACGCAAACGCTAATCACAATCTGCCGCTGTAACGCAACCCCGACTAATATTCTCACATACGATTCTAACGATGCAATCCCGTCGAATATTCACAGAAACGTAAGACCGACGACACTCACGCAACGTTAATATTCTCACATACGACTTTAATGCATGCGTGTATTCGGGCCGCCACAAATTTGTACTACAATAGCTGCGGGCAATCTCGCCGTGTCGGCCCTGCCAACAGGCGATCGTTTTCGCAATCGATACTTTCTCTCGACAGGCGATCTCGCCTGGCCGAGTCACGCGGCAGACGATTCTCACCTCGGGTATCCCCTAATGAAATAGCCTGAATCGCGGACGATTCCGCGGCTATCCACCCTAATCCCGGGATCTCTCGTGAACCCCGGCGATTCCGCGGCCCCGCGCCAATCCCGATGACTCTTCGGCTTTACCCAACGCACAACTCAATCCTCGATTTCCTCGCGGGCCCGAACATTTTACGACGTCGCCACGAGACCGAGTGTCATTCAAAATAATACTTTGCCACTCGCAAAACGTGAGCACACCAAATTACCGCGCGATCGTCCGAATCCACAACACGAAATGCGCGACCGCGACTCTAAACATCTACAATCCCATTTAACACAAAATACGCCACGCGACTGTCGGCCGTGACGATGTTCCCGGGGAGGACCTATATGGTCTACTTACGTGAGGATTCACTTTCGGCGGGGCCTCGGCACGGGTTTCATTCCCGTCGTCTCGATCCAAGGGAGAGCGCAAGGTAGCCAATGGGCGCTCAATCCGCAGGTAACAGGTATTTCTCCAGGTACGGTAACTGACACGATTCTGAGGCCAGCGCCTCGAGCAAATCCTCCTTAACACGGGGACGCTAGAGTGGTGACCTTACATTTAGAGATGTCCCTCGCAGCGCTCGAGTTATGCCGGGTTTACGATGAACTTAACGTAACGGAACGCGACGGGACGCGAAGTAACTTGGGGGAGATGCGTCTCGTTCCCGGGCCGGCGCGACAGTGAGGAGACGGTGGCCCGCCGGGGATCGCGCCGGCTCCCTGCGCCTGCGCAATGGCGTGCTGCTTGCCATGTCTGCTTATCCGAGCGCTACTTTCTGCGCCTAGCGCCGCTTCTTGCTGCGGCGCTACTTGAACTATCGTCGCCCCGACGCGGTTTCTTTAAATGATCTGGCTGTCCGGGCCGCGTGACGTCACACGGCACGCTCCCGCTCGCGTTATCTCCCCCTCGTAGATGTTTTCTCACGCCCCCGTCCCCCGTTCGCGCGGTCTCTCTCCCTCGTTCGCGCGCGTCTTCTCGTTCGCGTCCTCTCTCCCGCCAGCATTATCTCTCTCACTTTCTATTCCCTCTTCTTACCTATCCTCACGTTTGTATTCTCTCTCACTTGCCATCTCCATTATTCGCCTATCTATTCGCGTATTCTCTGTCTCTCGCTCGCGGTCATTCTTCTTCGTAGCTCGTATTCATGTCCTCTCTCAACAGTATTTTATTTTTACGAATAATTTTTAATAATTTATTTAATTAAACCCGAGGACAATATCGCAACGTAATGTTAATGACATAATGGAATAAGAGGAAAAAAACTTTTTCAACAAGATACACGTCGGGATTAGCAACGCAATGTACTATAACTCGTATTTGTAGAAGCCGCCGGCGACGGGTTTTCCGCAGGAATCTTCCAATAGATACGTCACGGGATTAGTTTTCAGCACTTTGACGATTCTAAACACCTCCGTGGTCCAATTTGATGTGTATCCTTTCTTGAAGATTGTTTTGAATTTACTCACGCGTACCGAGTCGCCCACTTTAAATCGCGCGGGAGCAGCGACCTTTACGTGGCTGTACACCATTGTTAGGAGCTTGTCGGCGATCGCGGGGGTAACATCGATGGGTCGCATGCCGATAGTTTGATGCTTTCGCTCGTTGTAATCCGATACGAGACCCGACAGCGAATCGATCCATTTGTAATTTCTTGCCTTTGGCTCGTGCGTCAACTCCGCACCCGGGAATTTTCATCTTTACGCACGACTTGCACACCCTATTTTATGTTGCAAGTGCGTGGAAAGTGGCCCATTGCGCACGCTACGCGGTCTATCACGCACGCGTAGCGTGCGCAATGGGCCACTTTCCATGCACATGTTACATAAAAATTTATTACAATATAAAAACATTTTATACATACAAATGAGTCATTTATTTTCATACATATCTAAGTGTAATTACAATATATATTTACGATGGTATTTTATAATGCCCCCATGGCAGCGTCTCGGTAGAACCGGGTATAATGTATCGCTTATCGTCGTACGGACTTAGAGCTATTTTCGTTTCGGACAAGGTGTACACCTTGCATTGTTTGGATCTTATGCACGCCTGCTGTGATTCTTAAAGGCCAATCACTTGTCGTTATCGCTCGGTAACTTAATCGCGAAGTCGTTCATCTCCCGACAGTCGATGGTGTGGGCTTCCAATTTCTCGCTCGTGTAGAAATAGTGCAAACATCTGTAAATAATGAGATTTTTTATATATCTTTTACGTAAAAATTATTTTTATTATTTATTAGGATGTATACTCACCGATCGCAAAAGTATTTCCGACCACGGTGCCTGTTGATTTGCGAGCTCACGAGGCGGGATAGGTTCTTGATCCATGCAAAATGTCCCACGTCGTCGTCATGCACGTACAGCAGATTAACATGTCTGTCCATCTTTCGATCAGTAACCCGTATTGGCAGGATAACAAGTTTCTTGTTTTTTTTCTCGATGCTAAACACGTTGATGAAAATGTTGTGATTTTCAAAATTTTTAATTTGATCCAACGTCATTGGAAACTCAATGTCCGTAAGATTTAGCACCGCTGTGTAATGAGGATACAACAATTCCCGATCTGCATTTCTTTGGGTTGGATACAGAGCAGCCACCACTGACCATGCGAAACATGCATTGTCCATTGATCGCACGTTTATCACCGCTCTCTTCGTTTTAATTTCTCACGGTATTTTCACAAAACACCCCGCGTGCAATGGATTGTACTTGTTCACATTTACCGTTAAATTAAGTATACGCGACAACGCCCATCCGCTATCACGTTCCCCGAATTCCTTCAGCTTTGCTAAGGTAGGCTCGATGACGTGTCGCTTGTACCATGGCACTCACACAGATCGGACTCAGGAAAGAAGTCAAACTGATGGGTCTATAATCTTTAGCTTTAATGTGTCCATTTCTGCCAGGCTTAGGTATGAAAACCACTCTAGTGGCTCTCCATGTTTGCGGATCATGTCCTAGGGCTATGCTTGCCCTAAAGATTTTAGTCAATGGGCCTATTAGCTCCTCGAGTCCCTCTTGTAGAAGCAGAGGGAGTATGCCGTCCGGTCCCGGAGCCTTATAGGGCTCAAAGGAGCGGACCGCCCACTCCACCGCTTGTGGATAAACCACCTTGGCCGCCAACGCCCAAGCCCTGGGCTTATGAACAGCCCTAGGTTGTTGTTGGTTCTCTGTGTCTGAAAAAGATTTCTGAAATCTTGGGAAGTGGGTCTCCATAAGATGATTCAAATTCTCCTCAGTTGTTCCTGTGAATTCTCCATTAGGGAGCTTGAGACAGCTCCACTGTGGATCACTCTCTTTGCAGTGGATTTTGCAGAGTCTGGATGTTTCCGGAGCACTCTCAATTCTTTCGCAATAGTTTCTCCACCCCGCTCTTTTGGAGTTAATTATCGCCTTTTTGTAGTTTCGCTGAGCAGCCTTGTGCTTTTCCCAGGTTTTCAACGTATTTATATTTTTAGCCCTATTTTTTGAAAAGCCTTCTTACCCCGGTCCTAAGCCTCGATAGCTCTTCGTTCCACCATGAGGCCCCGGCCGAGGCATTTCTCGGTCTCAATGGGCAATTCAGTTCAAAGGATTCCCTGATAGCATCGCTTACGAAACTCGCTACGATCTCCAAGTCCTTCTTTGTGTGGAATCTGGTCGGTGTATTTTTTAGCCGACTGACTAAGTCGGATTTAAAGCCTTTCCAGTTTGTTTTCCTGGGATTTCTCCCCCATCGTGCATTTTTTTGTAAGTTCACAAGGTCGAAGCGGATCTGTCTGTAGTCGGATCCTGAAGGTTCATTTGAGACCCTTCATCCCGCCACCAGATCCACCACACCCCTCGTGCACAACGTGATGTCTATCATTTCTTGTTTTTTAGAGTCCAGGAAAGTGGGTTCTGTTCCTCTATTTAGGAGTTGCAAGTTAGAGCTCATGATGAAGTCAAGTAGGCTTTCCCCTCTCGGGTTTATATCGAAGCTTCCCCACACCAAATGATGTGAGTTCGCATCGCAGCCCAAGAGAAGTTCTAGTCCCCTTTCCTTCGCATATGCTACTAGCTCTATCATGTTTCTTTGGAGGGGTAGTTCCTCTGAATCGTAGGGCATGTAAACAGACCCCACTATCAGGTCCTTGATCCCTCCATCGCCTGTTTTAAGTTTCAGTCTTGCAGCCACTAAGTCGCCGTCGCTGAATTGTGGTAATAGACAGGCATCTAAACCTTTCGCCATAATACAGGCCCTTGGTCTTTCTGCGTTGTCTGCTTTGAACAATTTACCACAACCTCCAAGGCCCTTAATGTGTCCCTTGACGAGCCACGGCTCTTGGATGAGGAATAAATGCTTTGTGTGCATCACAGCTGCGCACCTGGCTAAAACCGCCGAGGCGCATTTGCTGCGATGCAAGTTGATTTGAGTGAAGGTGATGTTGGAGCCCGCCATTGATTAGGCAGTCTCCGGCCCATCTTCCTTCCTTCCTAACTCCCCCCTGCGGTCCCCTCCAGGCAATCTAACTGTCGCCTGGCTGAGACCACAGAAGGGTTTAAAGTTGAGTGCTTTAAGAGCACTCAACGTTCCCTCCCCAATAAGGGCAGCAAAATGGGTGCTCGTAGCATCCCTACTTTTGCTGCCCCTTGCGACCACCCAGTCCGCGGCTTGGAGACCCTCATTCTGCCTGTCAAGTAGCTCTATCGCTTCCTTGACAGGCATTCTAGGGTCCTCCACAACCCGTGCACCACAACCCGATGACGCCTAGGCAGTTCATCGAGCCGCACCGCACGCAGCCGAACTCCATTTATCTCCAAAACCGAAGTTAGGCTTCGCAGCCACCCTTCGGTTTCTACGTCGGTGCAGTTAAAAAAAACTGCACCGTCCCTATCTGCTGTGCCCCTGAAGATGGGGGCTTTAGTACCTTTCGCAATGCCAAGGATACCCTCCCTTACCTTATCCCTCAACAGCACAGCTTCTTTTTGGTCCAGCTTTCGCTCGGGATACTCCATGGGAACCATGGCCACTCTTGCTAGGCCGGATGTTGCTTGGGCAAAAGTTATCTGATCTGCAACGATCTTAGGCCTTTTGCCCAATTTTGTAGTGCTGGGACTGGGTGTGCTCTGTTCCGATCTGGTTCGCTTGCACGTCCCAGCAGAAGCTCGCTCCCCTGTCCTTGGCATTGTCGCAGAAGCATAGTTTGGTTCAGGAGCAAGCTTTTCAGCGCTGCTCTTCCCCTCCATCTGCTTTTGCTTCTTATAACGACGACGTGCCGCCCCGCTATACTTTATCCGGTTTTTAGCTGGGCCTTGTCCGGCTCCTTCCCTAAGCTGTCCGGTCTAACTTTCTCAGGTTGTTCGTCACCTAAGGTGGCTACGCCCTGGAGGACCTCCTCATACTCCGTGTTTTTTTCTTTTGTGGTTTGCATTTTTGTCCCACGAGTACCGCGGTCGCGCGATCTCACCCGGGCAGAGCCGCGAATGCCCGGGGCTTGGCTAAATACTCCCGGAGATCGCCCGGTTTCCGTGAGGCACCGTTTGTGACGCAGCACCCCCTGCGCCACGCAGCCCTCAGCACGGTCGCTCACACTTGGCTCGGGGGGTTTCTTTTGGTCGGGCGCGCCCGGCTACACCCCTGAGCGGGTGATCCCCGTGCGCACCCTTAAGCCCCCCCACCCGCCTCAGGGCGGCGATCCGCAGCCCCCGAGAACACCGGGTCCGCCGAGCGGTCCCGTCGTCCCCCGCGTCCCGCGAACCACGCACGCCCGCCCCGAGGCTTCGGCAAGGTAGGAACCCGTCGGGATTCGATAAACTTGTCGCAACTCCTCCCACGCGGTAAAGTCTTCCCTCGAATTTAAAAGGGTGGATTGCTCCAACAACTCTTGCTCCATGTTATTGCACGATCCTCTTTCTAACGCAATTTGTTGTACTCACGACTTCCAATTCTCGACTACTGAGCGTATCCCCCAGATTATTCATTTTATATTCTACTAATGATACATCGTTTGCTTTTTTATCATATCTAATTTCACCGTGATTTCAACATCCATACGAATGCGCCTTCCGAAAAAATCTATGATGTGCAGTTTCGCACGTGTTCGATGAAATCATCGCGAGACATGTATGTTCTTGAAAACAATATCGCGCCATTGACTTTCGGTGGTTTTATCTGTATCAATGCAGCAGCCGTACATCGGCGCTATTTGCAAAATTTGCAGTTTTGCACGTGTTCGATGAAATCATCGTGAGACATGTATGTTCTTGAAAACGGTATCGCTCCATTGACTTATGCGAAATTGCAAAATTTGCAGTTTTGCATGTGTTCGATGAGACACGTCGCGACATGTTCTTAAAAACAATATCGTTCTATTGACTTATGCGAAATTGTAAAATTTGCAGTTTTGCACGTGTTCAATAAAATCATCGCGAGACACATCGCGATGTGTCCTTGAAAAAAAAATCATATTTGATGCTATTGCCCGATGAGCTCTCATCACGAATGTTCTTGACAAAGATATCACATTTAACATATATATGCGGATTGTGGTGGTGGTGGTTACCATGCAGCAGCCGTACATTGGCGCTATTTGCAAGATTCTCATTTTTATATGTATAAATATGTTCTACGAGAATTCTAGCGCGCGCAGTCGAGAGTTTGATACAGTTCGAGTACGTCGCAAACAACTTCCAGTTACGATGAACACTCACGGTGCGAACTACTACGTTCCGATTCAGGATGAAACGTGCGAGAAACAGCACAATGAGTAAGTACCGCTAATTTTCGTATATACTTGTGCAAAAAAACTTTTATAAACATAATTGTATTTTTCAGTTTTGATAAACCTCGTTACACGCCACGTATCTTGCAAATTTTCTTTGCATTGACATCGACAGCATATACATTTTTGGATGTTGGAATCAACGCTGGACTTATGTTCTCTGTGGATATACTTATTGGCGATAACCGAGGCAATCGGATAATTCCGCCTTATGCAACGTGGGTGACATTTATCGAAAAACGTGCAGATATTCAGCGACTCGTGCAGTCACCGGCGCCATCATCGCTAGCGTTTCGAGATCTGGAACTTGTTAAAATACGTGACGCAGATATTGTAAAATTGACATCGTGCGACACCAGCTTGTACATGAAACCGCCAACCGTACTCTTTCTGTTCGAACTAGAACATTGCGTCGAGAATGTGTATTTTCAACTATGCCAAAATGTTTATGGCGTAAGTGAAAAATTTAAACAATTTGTAACCATTTTACGCCAAAATTATATCACCGATAAATTTAATGCAGTTAGAATCTTGCGTGAATTTTACGATAAAAATTCAATTATTGATTGTGAACTGTTGGCGTATGCTGCAGATAATGTTATATACGATGTATTACATGAGAAATAAATGTATATTAAAATGCATATCACTGTATCTAAAATTATATTATCTTTCCTTCTGTCTACCGTTCCCTTGTCCACCGTCAGCGGTTTAGAATTACAGAGCGGTAACTGTCGATAAGAATGCGCGTGCCGCACTCGTCGCGCGATCATTAAACGTTTAACTTAACGTGAAATTTTATCTAAACTCTGAATTTTATCCGTACGATGACATAAATCTGGATTTTGGCAAAAATCGATACGCCGTCCTTTTCGATATGTATGCGCGTTTTCGTAAAGCTTATTACGGATACGACTGCTTCGATACGCTTTGCATCGTGGTTACATTCCTGACAAAAGGACCTTTACAGATTGCTCCATCGTTTCGTCATGATCGTACCGACGTTTGTCGATCTGCAAGGATTTACCGTCGGGATGAAATTTGTCGTGAAAGAAGTGGCAATTCTGAGAAACGGGACCGTTTTGGCGCATTACATTTTTACATGTCCCATGCTATAGAGTCTTCTCATGAAATCCGACAAGTCAAGGGATTTGTGTACGTCAAGGGATGCCAGAAACGAGAATGGCTGGTGGATCTGCTTGAGAATAAAGCGAGAAAAAATCTAAAAATTGAGACTTTGGATGCAGATTACAAAGGTATCAAATCTTTAAATAATCTAGATGTTACTAATACTATACGATGCGAAAAACATGTTAAGAACTGCGCATTACAAAATGTATTAAAAATATTTAACTGGTGGTCGCGACACCAGAAAAAATTATGATTTTTTTTAAAATAAACTATATATGTATATATAAATGTTTTATTTCCTTTTCCCACATAGTTTGTAGTATAATGTAGCTGTTTTAAAGACGTTTTATCTGTTTGATAGATGCTTAATAGCTGTTTTTAGTTGTTTGATAGTTGTTTTTAAAGACGTTTTACTTGTTTAAAAGATGTTTTTAGTTGTTTTTAAAGACGTTTTAGCTATTTTTAAAGACGTTTTAGTTGTTTTTAAATACGTTTGGTTTGTTTTTAAAGACGTTTTAGTTGTTTTTAAAGACGTTTTAACGATGTTTGACGGTTGTTCAATAGCTGTTTTAAAGACGTTTTAGTTGTTTGATATTTGTTCAATAGCTGTCTTTTTGCTCGCGAGGATTATTTTCATATAACATAATATGCCGCAGACAAATCACGCGCATCCTCGCTTCTTATTTTATTCAATAGCGGTTCAGAGTATCCACCCGCGATTGCAAGATGCAACGGTAAGTAAAGGATTATTTTTCATAACAGCTAGTTTTTGATAATATAATATGCCGCGCAGTCAGAATCTTGCATGAATTTTATGATAAAAATTCGATTATTGATTGTGAACTGTTGGCGTATGCTGCAAATAATATTATACACGATGTATTACATGAGAAATAAATGTATATTAAAATGCATATCACTGTATCTAAAATTATCTGTCCTTCTGTCTACCGTTCCCTTGTCCACCATCAATGGTTTAGAATTACTGAATTCTCGATAAGAATGCGTGTGCCGCATTCGTCGCGCGATCATTAAACGTTTTCTCTCATCTGTCTCATATAAATTATTAAATATTTTTCCTCTCATTTTTCCAATAAAAAGAAATCACTAAAAATAATATAAAAATGACCTAGCTATAATGGGTGACGGAAGCGAGAAGACGCGCGCAAACGGGGAGCCGGGAGCAAGAGACCGCGCGCAAACGGGGGGAGATAACGCGAGCGGAAGCGTGTGACGTCACGCGGACCCTTTTCACCGCGGACTCCTTTCAGCGCGGACCGACGCAGCCGTTGCACTCGGACCCCCTACCCGCGGCGCCTGAAACCGCGAACGCGGTTCCCTCTCTCCCCGCGGACCCCTCTACGCGGATCCACCCTTCCCGCACGCGCCTGCCGCAGCCATACATCGGCGCTGTTTGCAAAACTTGCAAAATTTGCATTTTTGCACGTGTCATTGTATAGATATAAAAAATGCTTAATCATCTCTTGCCGAAAAAATGATGGATCTGTATCTTGGCGAGTGGACCATGTACTACAATGCGCTGCATTACAAATAAATGTGTATAATATGGTAAAAAATTTAAATTATTTTTTCTTTTTGTTTACCGTTCCTCTTATTCCATTATGTCATTAGCATTACGTTGCGATATTGTCCTCAGGGTTTAATTAAATAAATCAATAAAAATTATCCAAAAAAATAAAATACTGTTGAGATAGGACATGAATACGAGCTACGAAGAGAAATAACCGCGAGCGAGAGACAGAGAATACGCGAATAGATAGGCGAATAATGGAGATGGCAAGTGAGAGAGAATACAAATGTGAAGATAGGTAAGAAGAGGTAAATGGAGAGTGAGAGAGATAATGCTGGCGGGAGAGAGAACGCGAACGAGAAGACGCGCGCGAACGGGGGAGAGAGACCGCGCAAACGAGAAGACGCGCGCGAACGGGGGACGGGGGCGTGAGAAAACATCTACTAGGGGGAGATAACGGGACGCGGACTCCGCGACGCTTGAAATCACGAACCCCATTTTTTGTGGCGCTCGAAAACGCGGTACCCCCCTTCCCCGCGGCGCCGGAAAACGCGGTACCTCCCTCCCCCTTCCTTGCGGCGCCGGAAAACGCGGTTCCCCCCTCCCCCTTCCCTGCGGGGCCGGAAAACGCTGTTCCCTCCTCTCCCTTTTCCGCGACGCCCGAAAAACGCGGTTCCCTCCTCCCCCTCCCCCGCGACGCCCGAAAAACGCGGTAACCCCATTTCCCTCCCCCGTGCCCCTCACTACCCCCTTATTGCCCCCTAGTTAGAACCGGCATAGCTTACCTATTTTCCGTCATTCAGATATCTTCTAGATATCTTGATGATATATTTTGCTGTGTGGGTTCGAATATTAATTATTATACAAATATTTTATTATTTTATTATTTTATTATACAAGTATTTTATAATAATTTCATATATATGTATTGTTGTTATTTGTATCATTTATGCTTTCCTAAAGCTATTTCGAAAACAAAAAGAAAATATACAAGATATTGTAAAAAATATAGTACATTCTAGATCCAAAGTTGCTACCCTAACTAACAGCAATAATATCCTATATATCTATAGAATATACTAAGGATGAACTTAATATACTGAGAACATCCTTATAATATCTTATACTTTACGATATCCTCTGAATATTCTCAGAATATACATTTGCTGTTAGAGACCAATATTAAGAAGACAGAATCTATACTTTATGAAGATAATAATACTTCAAATGAAGATGTTTTGCACGAAAGTTCATCTTTGCCACATGAAGAAATTGATATAAATCATTCAAATAAAGTATTACATGACGTAAATTACGAAACGTTATGTGATAATTCCACTACTCCACAGCGACATACGTTAAGATCAACACATAAATTACTTTTTGATAATAATTATATTAGTAATGATAATTTTTTTAATGTTACAATAGAAGACGGAAATAAAACAGATTCTGCATCTAATAGTGATTACACATTCAGCAATAAAAGCGATAGTAGTTCGTAACCAACAGAACTCAAAATTATTAACTCAAAAGAAATTTTGTATTTTGCAGGGACGATTTCATATTCAACGAAGTATTATTTTCAATAAATATGAAATTGTAAATAACACAAAAATACGAGAAACAATACTACATAATGGTACATGCATTGTATTTTCTGTGTCCATTACAATTTTATGGTGGAATACAACGTAATACCGACTCTTTAATAACATACGCAAATAGCAGTCATGTACAACAATTTAAATTTGATATTACAAATTTAAATAATGCTATTATTGACATATTTGTCTCCAGTACAAAATGTACTGAAATATTACATAAAGGTCAACCAATTTTTTGTATTTTAAAAGGTGAAGCGCGAGAAGAGGTCAAGATGAAAATGCAATATATGTCTCCTCGGATGTTGCAATTAAATACGTTACAAAGTGTTGATCAAGAACTTGCTCAAGATGGATATTTTCATGAATTGCGTATGCTTAATACATATCAGAAAGCAAAATCTGAAGAAAATAATAAGAATGATTTGCATCTTTGTTCGCATGATTTATCTGATTTATTTCAGCAATATATTATAAATCAACAATCTAATGATCCATATGTATGAAATGCAAGCTTGCCATTTCATGTATATACATATATATACAGAAAAACAAATTAATGTATTAGATAAGAATAATATTATAGTTTATTTTTCGATGCTATTGGCTCTATTATTCGCAAACCAAAAGATATAAAGTGCAAACGCATTCTATATTACGCATAGTAGTTAATAAAAATAGTACTGTACTTCCAATAACTGAAATGGTTACCTCGGTACATAATACTACTGCTATAAGTATATTCTTAAAAACATTCCGCCATTTTGTGCAATCGTTTTACTTGGCCACTATTTTCAGTGATAGTTGTCGACTGGAGTTGGGCATTAATAAATGCTATAATGAACGAATGGAATACAACAACAGTATCAAGATATTTAGAAGAAGTGTACGTTACTCTTAATAAAAAAGAAAAAATACGTTCTAATTTAATTGTTGTACATAGCTGCTGCGCATACTTTCAAAAACGCGTTTTGTCTAGTATTTATAAAAAATTTTCAAAATATATGAAAAATAAAAGTCTCTTATATCAGAGTGCATAGGTATATTAATACATTGTAATACTTTAGACGATTTAGATTATTGTTATGTGGGATTATTGTCCGTGCCTGGTCGGTAATCGATGATCGAAGATCACGTATCGAACGTTTCGCGAAGATGTGCGCGTCGACCGCTCCGGATCGTTAAGAGTCAGTCGGAGAGAGCAAGTCGAACAGTTCAGAGCAATCCAAAGTAACGAGTCGCGCGAGTAATTATATAAAATTGTAAGACAGTATTAACGTCGCACGTTTTGCTAAGAGTATTCAACGAGTTATACGAGACTATTGTAAGACAGTAAGAGTTACGTTCGCCCGCGATACGAGATTATTGTAAGAGTTACGTTCGTCCGAGATACGAGATTATATAAGTAGTTAACCTAGGCCGCTTCTAACTAGGAAGCTCCGAGAGGGGTGAGGGAGGAGGGGTATCGGATTTCGCGGGCGGTGAGGGGAAGGGGGAAATGGCGGGGTATTGGGTTACATAAAGGTATCGGATGTTGTGGGGGGTGAGGGGAGGAAGAGGGGGAGGGGTATTGGGTTACACAGGGGTATCAAATTACAAGGAGATAACGCGGGAAGTGAGGGGGGAGAGGGGCAGGGTATTGGGTTACACAAAGGTATCGGGTTACACAAGGTATGGAGTTACGTGGGGAAGGGGGAGGGGAGGGGGTTGACCTTGGCATACCACCGTAATGACTCACCTTGATTAATCACCGGGATGACTTACCCGCGCCGCGGATCCGCGGAAGGGGAAGTCCGCGTTCGCGGTTGCGTCGCGGTCGCGGTCGCGCCGCGGGGTCCGCGTGGGGGTCCGCGGGGGCCGCGTTTGCGTTTGCAATCGGGCTGCGAGGGCCTTGTTCGCAACAACGCCGCTAGGCGGCGCACAATGGGTAAAACTAACTCGATAGCGCACTGCGTAGGAGCGTGTTTTGTCGATGACGCATCGGACCTGTCGAAACATGTTCGTCGTAAACAACATTTTTGTAGGAAAAGGGGGGCGGTTATCGTGTAGACTAAACAATCTATCTACGCAGTACGCGATACAAAGGAAAAAATGACGTCATCGGCACGATGATTGACCCGATAACGCATCGAATCTGTCGGGACACGTTCGTCGTAGACAACATTTGATAAAATATAAGTAGGGATGGATATGTACGCAAAGAAATTACATTGTTCATTTAATTGTAAAAAAAAGCCTGTTTATTTAACTCTTCTTTTACATAATATATTTTACGTGCTAAAAAACTAAAGCTGCGAGTTCACAATCGATGAGCTGATTCGTATTGAACGCATCGCTAGCGTATATTACATTCGACGCTTCCTTGGAATCCGTCACAGTGGACGCGATATCGCAAAACTGCGCAAATTTTGCATCGACTGCCGCAAGTATTCTGACCAATCGATCGAATCTTGCATCAATGCATCGATCGAGATCGAACATACGATGCAACGTCGATTCGGTCATCAACAAGCGTACGTTTACAGATTTGAGACGTATGAGTTTAACGTTACTAACCGACGTACAAACTCTCACCGTTAGCGGTCCAACGTTTATAAAACTATGGACATCTTTGTAGTCATTGCGAAAAAAATTCTGAATGTTTCGTCGTTGCTCGTAGAGTGCTTTCCACGTTTCGAGAGATAACAGCAGTTCCTTTCCTCAATGATCTCCAACGGCGAGCTCCACGTAACTCGGTGGACCCACGTTGATGCCAGTTTCGAGAAATTTGTATCCCGTAGCTGTCAACGCGTATCGTCTGCTGAGTATACGAACCGCGCGACAGTTCAACGAAATGCTGGATAAAAGAAATGAAATTAGTATTATTTATTGTAAGTATTACAATTTGCAAATATATAAAAACTGGGGTAGGCTCTATATGTTTTTTTTATCCTATGGGCGCTATGCGGTATTCTACCTTATATCTAACTTAGTCTGCTACTGGTGCGTGAGTAGGAGTTGGCCCAAGGTTTGTGAATCGCAAAGGAGGCTAGAAATGTAGGCGACATTTTTCAATATACGTTTAGAACATTATATTTACAGACTATTTACAAGTGTTTGCGTGTAAGTGTTTTTGGCTAATTTAACTTGTATTCTGTCTCTGCCATGGTCTGTACTGCGACGAGGGACGCCAGAATCGGGCAGTCACGCGTAGCTTGGTCGTGTGTAGAAGTCCATGTGTGCTGCCAAAAAGCTGGGCCGTTGATTGGCTGGCGTCTCGCGCCTCGTGCCGGGCGACCAAGCGCCGTAGGTTGGCTGGCGTCTTGCGCCTGTTCCAGGCGACTCGCGCCGAGTAGGTCGGCAAGCGTCTTGCGCTGTAGCCGGGCGACTCGCGCCATGTAGTTCGGCAACCGTCTTGCGCTGAAGCCGGGCGACTCGCGCCGTGAAGGACGGCAAGCGTCTAGCGCTGTTTGCCGGGCGACTCGCACCGTGAAGTTCGGCAAGCGCCTTGCGCTGTTTGCCGAGCGACTCGCGCCGTGGAGTTCGGTAAGCGACTTGCGCTGTTTGCCGGGCGCCGTAAGGCCGTAAGTAGGCTTTAGCGTACTCGCGCTTTCGGCCTTGGCGACTTAGGACTTGGTGACTAGTCGGTGCAGAAATTTGAACTCACGAAGATGTCCTGGCAATGCGACGCCTAACGGCGTTGACGCGAACTGCCGGTATTGCAGGCATATCCACATATCCTAAACAAAACTTACCTATTACATCTGGCCTCATACGTTCGAGTTTTAACGTCGTAAATTGGCACGTAATAATTCACGGCATTCACGCGTTTTGCACTGTTGTTGCTGCTGCTGCTGTTGCATCTTTCAAAGGAGAACATTTTCTAGACTCTGAAAAGTTGACCGCCAGTACAAGCGATCACGACAAAACTAATTATATGAAACTAATCAAGTATACGCGACAACTCCAAAAGTAATGATGTACTGGGGTGGGGTAAAGGGGGAGGGGGAATTAATGTTTATAGAACTGCGCAGCGGATTTTTTTTTAAATAGGAGGAAGTAAAGCTTACTCTAACGGTGATGATGGGGAAAAAGAGGGGGAGTAAGAAAGAAAACATTATAAAAAGTTATATAAAACTTATTTTTAAAAAAAGATCGCAAATTTTTATAGCGTCGCGCGCGACCACCAGTTAAATAGTTTTATTACATTTTGTAACGCGCAATTCTTTTCATGTTTTCCGCATCGCATAGTATTGGTGTCATCTAATTTATTCAAAGATTCGATATCTTCGTAATGCGCATCCAGAGTCTCGACGATTAGGTTTTTTCGCGCATAATTCTCCAGTAGATCGACCAGCCATTCTCGTTTTTGGCATCCCTTGACGTACACAAGAGTCGGCATCTCGTCGTCATCGTCTTTTTCTTCTTCGTCTTCTTCTACACCAAGCACGGCCAATGTAATCAGGCGTTTCACCATGCTGTATGGCACGTTTCCGTTTTCCCGTCGTAATCCATGGTGATTGCGAATCAACCAGGTAGCGCACAATTTGTCGGATTTTGCGTCAGAACGCAATCTTTTCTTAGCACCGCCACTTCCTTCATGACAAATTTCATCCCGACGAGAAATCCTTGCAGGTCCACGAACGTTGGTACGGACATGACGAGATTTCTTTATCTCTCTCTCTCTCTCTCTCTCTCTCTCTCTCTCTCTCTCTCTCTCTCTCTCTCTCTCTCTCTCGTCGCGCAACTCTGCAAACCGTCTCGCGACACTCTGATTTATACTTCCCCTCTCTCTCTTGCTCCTCTCAATAATTGTATCGGAGACTGATGGAAAGAAAAAGAGAAAGAAAAAATAATATTTACGTTGACGCATTGCCGCGAACACTCAGACTATTTTGCTCACCACGTTCATCACCGGGTTGTATTTAATCACGCGGTCGTGTATGATGAGACAGTACGCGGAGGTATTCGGCGGTACGTTCTCCATGCAGTCGAATTCTATTCTGACATCCACAATGGCGTTTTTGACGGATTCGTTTTGGCGGGAGCAATCGATGATCACGAACGGACCGTTACGTAGAAAAGTCGAAACGGTGAGACTCGGCTCGAGATATTCCTATCCGTAATAGCCCTTGCAGAAACGCGCGTACATATCGTACAGAATCGCCTATCTGTGTTTGCCAAAGTCCAAATTCAGGTCGTCGTACGGATAAACTTTCGAGTTTAAATAGAGTTTTATGTTGGTCAAGTTGCAGTTTTCGAATTGGCTTGTGTTGGCGGACATGACGTTCTTCCGACCCGTCTGCAGAGCGAAGACGACGTACCGCGGTTTCTCGAGCTGAGTCGCGGTCTTAATGGCCCACGAGTGCTTGGTCGTGTTCTGCAACAGGGGATACTCGTACAGATCCCACGAACGGAAACCCATACTTAGATATCGTCCGTTTTCCAAGGTGCGCAGCATCGACAGCTTGTTGACCTCGCTTAATACCACGTGAGGCATTCGCCATTGTATCTTGAGTATTTTGATAGTTGGCTCCAACGCGAGACTTCCCACCAGGGAATTGTTGTCGTTGCGCGCTCGTATCAAGATCAATTCGTGACAAGCGTTGATCACCACGCGTTTGTAATCCTCGCAAAATCCCAGTAACAAGTTGAGCGGTACGCAGAAATTGAAATATCCGTTCGGGTTATTATGTGGTTCCCAGCCCGCGTTTCGCAGGATCACGCTTCTGTCGAACGATACTGTAACGTAGTTCTTGAACGTACTGGTTATTCCTACGTTTCTGCAGCGATCAATCTCCATACCGTCGAGCTCGTATCGAATCTCGTCGAACATGAACGCGACGCAGTTAGTACCCAATACCACGTTATTGACTTGGTCGACTGCTCTGGTCACCGTCAATGTTCCTTCGACGTAGAGAAAACTTTCGCACGGCAACGTATACAGATCCTGCTGTTGTATGGGTATTCGTATCTCATAAATATTACCACATGCCTCGGTAGTCGAATTGGTACGACGCCCTTCACGGAATGAGGGAAGTTCCAGGTTCGAATCCTGGCTGAGGTAATATTTTTCGCAATAATTTCTTTACAGTTTTTTAAATAATTAAATCGTATAGATTTAATTCCGGGGAGGGAAGGGTATTAATGTTCCAACGATAACTGTGCTTCAAGTCCGACAAACAATCGGCGCGCAGTTTATTAAGTTGGAATATATATGTATATACGTATATACATTGTAATTCGTTACTTCTGTAACTATTAATTCTCTAGTTGCGCACCACGTACCGCGTTTGACTCGTATCGCCGTCTTTTAATTAATTTGTTGACATTTTCTCACGAGTCTAATGATATATTTGAAAAAATTATACATTTTGCACTGACGACGTGCATTTTGTTAATCCCTCCCAAACTATACGTAGTAACACAAATTATTATATCTTTTATTAATTATACATTTTGCGACCAGGCAAATTACAACTATCTAAGGAAGGGAGAAGGAAGGGAAATAAATAAATATTATAATTGGCGCTATTTCTTTAATTTTTGTTTATTTCAAAAAAATTTATAATATAAAAATTAAAAAATTTATAAGTGTTCGGGCGCCGATCTCGACGAGATCGTCCCGTGTGAGGTGCCGGGATGCGCTCAGAAATGAGCGTGAAGACGATAGGTTGCGCGAATCCGAAGACTCGCTGAAGGATCGAGATGAGGGAAAGAAATGAGGCACTTGTACTTTGATTTTATGCTGATACGTTTATTTGACGCACACGGGGGAGTTTAGTGACGCCCGAAGCACAGTCGCGCACGCGAAAGGAAGATTCGGAGATCTTGAGGTCGGAGATCTTGCTCGCGGAAATCTTGCTGTCGGAGATCTTGACGCGGCCGACTGAATCTTGATCGCGAGACGGAAATCTTGAGCGCGAGACTGGGATGATCGCGAGAATGATACGGGCGTCAGCTCCCAATTAACACGTACACAATGTGAATATTACCGCACGCAACAGTGGTCGAAAAGAGAACGCGGTATAGCAAGGATCGACAGCTCCCGCACGGACGAACCGACGACTCAACGTCTTCTGCCTGCTCCGACTCTCGATTCGGCGGTCGCGCCGTGGAAAACCGGAGCAGGCGTTTATTTGGCCAATCACGAAAGCGTGACGTGATGTTTGATTTAGCTGAAAGTTTTTTTGACGCAAAGGGGGAGTTTTGGGACGCCGAAGCACAGTCGCGCACGCGAAAGGAAAATTCGGAGATCTTGAGGTGGAGATCTTGCGCGGAATCTTGCGGGGGAGATTTTGACGCGGCCCCACTGAATTTGACGCAGACGGAAATCTGGCGCGGGGGAAAGGGGGGATGGGAATGAACGGGCTCAGCCCCTTAACACTAACAATTCAATTTATGAACCATTTTATTTTGTATTTCTTTTCGTATCTTATTTGTATTTACATTTTCATATTCATCAAAAATAACAGTTCGTTGAACATGAAATCGTCCTTGCAAAATACAAAATTTTTTCTGAACCGATAATTTTGAGTTTTGTTGATTATTCTTTATTGAACTATCACTATCATCACTATTACTGTTTTTAGAAACATAATCATCATTGACCAAATCTATTTCATTTTCATCTCCTTCTGTGACATTTGAATAATGCTCAAGATTATTACTGTCAGAAAACTTTTTCTGAACTTATACATTTAAATTTTGTTTATTATTATATTTATGAAACTATCACAATCACTACTATTACTATTACTGTTAGGAACATATTCATCATTGACCAAATCTATTTCATTTTCATTTTTATCTTCTTCTGTGACATTTGCAAAATGCTCAAGATTATTACTGTCAGAAAATAATATACGTGTTGGTCGTAATGCATACCTTTGTGGAACTTTTTATTTGTATAAATTATATCATCTTCCTCATGTACTACATCATCATGTACTATATCATCTTCCTTATGTACTACATAATCATGTACTATATCATCTTCCTCATGTACTACATCATCATGTACTATATCATCTTCCTCATGTACTATAGGCGACCAGTTTTCAGTATTACAAATTTTATACAAAACGTCATTTGATATATTATCTTCTTCATCAAGCAGGGGCCATGTCTCTTCAGTATTGATTGTAACACTGGACCGAGATTGTAATATACTTTGCACAATATCTTGTATGCCTTGATAATTGCAATCCCATATTCTTTTGTAGGACATAAATTTTTTCTGATTAAATATCTTTTTCTGCTTTTGAAATATCTGCAGAACAAAACAATAGTTTTTATTATATTGTTTATTAATACTTTTTAATAATGATAGTTATTGAAATATTAGCGTACTTACTAACATACAAAATGATCCTCTTCCACGTGAATCAAAATTTATATCTTCAAAATTATTCGCCACATCTCTCACACATTGTTCTAACCAACTTTTGTATTTCTATTAACGAAGGATTTTCTGTACCAATATCCATTTTTTATTGCATATAATATATTTTCAATGCAATAATAATTGGAAAAGAAAGCCGATATTGAAAACTGATACACAAACAACTTCTATGCCCTCAGTACGTGCAGAAGGAAACTCAGTTAAGAGAGGTTATGTTAGGAAACAAATGAAAACCAACTATCCAACAATATATGAAAGAAAGAATGTTTGAACTAACGGTTATAGCATTCGATTTCCGTTTATTTTGAAAAATAAGTCGCTGAAAAATAAGTACGCTAATATTTCAATAACTATCATTATTAAAGAGTATTAATAAACAGTATAATAAAAAATACATATCTCTCTCTCTCTCTCTCTCTCTCTCTCTCTCTCTCTCTCTGTCTTGTTAAACCACGAGAAATATTCAAGAATTACCGGCAACTTGCTCGAAGTTAGGTTTCTTGAGTATAAGGGTGTCTTCCGCAAAGTGTATCGGTTCGGTCTCTTATGTAATTTGTGTGTGGCACTTAGAAGTTGCTCTGTACCAAAGGAGAAATGGAACAAATCATTTTCGGCGTAGCCAGAATATTTAAAGTGGTCCGGGGGTAAGTTTTTTGAGCATAAGGGTGTCTTCCGCAGGGTGTATCGGTTCGGTCTCTTATGTACTTTGTGTGTGGCACTTAGAAGTTGCTCTGTGCCAAAGGAGAAATGGAACAAATCATTTTCGGCGTAGCCAGAATATTTAAAGTGGTCCGGAAGTAGGTTTTTTTAGTATAAGGGTGTCTTCCGCAGAGTGTATCGGTTTGGTCTTTTATGTACTTTGTGTGTGGCACTTAGAAGTTGCTCTGTGTCAAAGGAGAAATGGAACAAATCATTTTCGGCGTAGCCAGAATATTTAAAGTGATCCGGGGGGAGGTCTCTTGAGCATAAGGGTGTCTTCCGCAGAGTGTATCGGTTCGGTCTTTTATGTACTTTGTGTGTGGCACTTAGAAGTTGCTCTGTGCCAAAGGAGAAATGGAACAAATCATTTTCGACGTAGCCAGAATATTTAAAGTGATCCGGGGGTAAGTTTTTTGAGCATAAGGGTGTCTTCCGCAGGGTGTATTAGTTCGGTCTCTTATGTACTTTGTGTGTGGCACTTAGAAGTTGCTCTGTGCCAAAGGAGAAATGGAACAAATTATTTTTGACGTAGCCAGAATATTTAAAGTAGTCCGGGGGTAAGTTTTTTGAGCATAAGGGTGTCTTCCGCAGGGTGTATCGGTTCGGTCTCTTATGTACTTTGTGTGTGGCACTTAGAAATTGCTCTGTGCCAAAGGAGAAATGGAACAAATCATTTTCGACGTAGCCAGAATATTTAAAGTGGTCCAAGGGTAAGTTTTTTGAGCATAAGGGTGTCTTTCGCAGGGTGTATCGGTTCGGTCTCTTGTACTTTGTGTGTGGCACTTAGAAGTTGCTCTGTGCCAAAGGAGAAATGGAACAAATCATTTTCGGCGTAGCCAGAATATTTAAAGTAGTCCGGAAGTAAGTTTTTTGAGCATAAGGGTGTCTTCCGCAGGGTGTATCAGTTCGGTCTCTTATGTACTTTGTGTGTGGCACTTAGAAGTTGCTCTGTGCCAAAGGAGAAATGGAACAAATCATTTTCGGCGTAGCCAGAATATTTAAAGTGGTCCGGAGGTAGGTTTCTTGAGTATAAGGGTGTCTTCCGCAAAGTGTATCGGTTCGGTCTCTTATGTAATTATGTGTGGCACTTAGAAGTTGCTCTGTGCCAAAGGAGAAATGGAACAAATCATTTTCGACGTAGCCAGAATATTTAAAGTGATCCGGGGGTAAGTTTTGTGAGCATAAGGGTGTCTTCCGCAGGGTGTATCGGTTCAGTCTCTTATGTACTTTGTGTGTGGCACTTAGAAGTTGCTCTGTGTCAAAGGAGAAATGGAACAAATCATTTTCGGCGTAGCCAGAATATTTAAAGTGATCCGGGGGGAGGTCTCTTGAGCATAAAGGTGTCTTTCGCAGAGTGTATCGGTTCGGTCTTTTATGTACTTTGTGTGTGGCACTTAGAAGTTGCTTTGTGTCAAAGGAGAAATGGAACAAATCATTTTTGGCGTAGCCAGAATATTTAAAGTGATCCGGGGGGAGGTCTCTTGAGCATAAGGATGTCTTCCGCAGAGTGTATCGGCTCGGTCTTTTATTTAATTTGTGTGTGGCATTTAGAAGTTGCTTTGTGCCAAAGGAGAAATGGAACAAATCGGTTTTAAAGACGCAAGAATTTTTTTAGTCGTCTGAAGGGTAGTTTATCGTGTGTAATGGTGCTTTCCGACGCGTGTATTCGCTCCTATTATTTTTTGTTGTTTGTCTGACGCTTAGAACTAACTCTGTGCGAAAAGAGAAATGGAAGAAATTGGTTTTAGAGACGCAAGAATTTTTTTAGTGGTCTGAAGGGTAGTTTATCGTGTGTAAGGGTGCCTTCCGACGCGTGTATTCGCTTCTACTATTTTTTGTTGTTTGTCTGACGCTTGGAACTAACTCTGTGCGAAAAAGGAAATGGAACAAATCGGTTTTAAAAAATTGCTCCAGGAACGTTCCAAACTACAACCAGCTCAGAAACGAGACACCCGAGCGTTAGTGTGAATGGGAAGCATGTGAGGTATGTGAAGTGTGAGATATCTGGGTGTGTGGGTGGGCAAGCGAATAAGTTTTAAACCGCACCTGGAGCGTATGAGACAGAAGTGTGTGAGCGTAGTGGGAAAGTTAAGACGAGTGATAAGGAGGGAATGGGGATTGCGAAAGAGAGCATGGCGTGTGGTATATACGGGTTTGTTTGCTGCGTGTGTTATGTATGGTGCGAGCGTGTGGTATGAAGCCATGGAGTACGGATATGCGCGAGTGGCGATTAACAGATGCCAAAGAGTGGCGATGAGCGCCTGTTTGAATGTCTGTAGAACGGTCTCCACGGAGGCCATGCAGGTATTGATGGGTGGTCTTCCGTGGGACCTGGAGTGCGTGAAAAAAGGTATGACTGTGAGAATTAAGAATGGTTGGAGATTGGGTGAAAGAGGTGTTATGAGTGAAGATGAAATAAGAGCGATGGATGTTGATGAGAGCTTGAAGCTGTTGAATGCTTGGTTGTATGAAAGAATGAATGGGATAGCAGTGCGAAGGGACGAGTGACACATGGCTTTATACGGGATGTGAGGTTTGCCGAGGTTTGTCGGGGATTGAGCCATAGGCTATATCTTGACGGGTCACGGCAGTTTGAATGAGTTCCTGCATAAAAGGGGATTGTCTGAAACTGAAAATTGTGCGTGTGGTGCTGAGTGCGAGGATTGGAAGCATGTGATGGTTGAGTGTGAAATGTATGAGGACGTTAGAAGCTTGGACGAGGGGAGTCAGGGTGAGTGAGGATCAGCCCTCTGACACTTCTTATTATGTCCTCTTTTACTGTGTCTACTTAGTGACGCCAAGCCCGCTGTGTGGCGCTGGCAACAGTCACCACGGGTCTATAATAAAAGTTAAGTCAATTCGCTCACTGTTACCGCTGTTACCGAACGTGTTTCGTCGCAAAAAAAATTTTAAAATTTGCTGATGCAACTAACCGCATTTGTTTATTTTAATTAAACAATGCCGCGCTGTCTTGCACTTGGCTGTACGTCAGGTTATACTTCAAATCCTGAAAAAGTATGGAAAGCAGCTTTAAAAAGAATTGATATAAATATAAATTCGACACAAGCTGTATGCCATCATCACTTTTTAAAAACTGACATTTTGTGGAAACGTGAAATTTACGACAAAGAAGGAAATGTTCTTGGCGTGGTAAGTTGTTAATTTCTAAGTTTCTTCTTTCATTAGTTAATAATGCCTGTTTGATAATTTATACAAAATAAATACTCATTAATTACATTAGTAATTGTTTAAATAATTATAAAATTTATCAAAAATTGTATTATAAATATTTTATAAATATTTTTTAGTCTGTACCATATAAAATACCAAAGTTACGTAAAGAGGCTGTACCATCACAATTCCCTTGGTTTGAGGAAATCTCAGACAATATTAAGGAAAAGCAATATCCAAAAGATATTGATAAAAATGTACATGATCCACATAATACTAAAGATAATGAAGAAAATGAACAAATAATATCACCATTTAATAATACAATAGATCAAGCAACAATGTTTTTATTTAATCACGTAATAGATATTCTAAACAGGAAAAAGTTTAATATGCCAAATCAGTGGATATATGGGCAATATTTTACTGATGACGCACGATTATTGATCTTTTTTATTGCCACATGTAACAAAATGGAAAATTATGAGGACAAATATTCATTTAATCCTTTCAAAGAAGTTTTACTTGAAGAAAACATGATAATACAATTAAATATCTTAAGGCAGCCTATAAACATGTTAAACATTCCACCACACATAAGAATTCATGAGAATATTAATAGTATAGATGAGTTACAAGAAACATTGTTTTCTTTTGATAATGCTTCTATATGTTGTGGTGCAGATAACAGTAAAAATGTAATTAAAATCGTCGAATATAATGAAGCTTATAAAGATATTTGTGGCACGTGGAGACACAAAAAATATTTATTTTCGTCATTTAATTCTAAAAAATGTACATTTTGTTCCATTATGAAGAAATCTATAAACCAAAAGCACCGTCGGATGAAAATAGTAAAACCAATTAAAAGAATTAAAATAACTGTACCGATCACAGAAAAACAAGAGAAAATTTTACTAATTCGAAAAAAATATAAAGCAGAAAAAGCGAAAAAAAAATAGAGCTAAATATATAATAAATAAATTAAAAAAAGAACTTGCAGATAATATGACAAAAATTAAAGAAATTTCTGTAAATAATGTAGAAGATTAATTAAAAGAAACACACGTTTCTCGAAATCAGTTAATCGCAGTGCAAGAAATAATAAAAGCTGCGAAATTAAAAAATACAAAAGGTCGCAGGTATAGTGAAGAATGGATATTATTATGTATGTTATTGCACATGAAATCACCTAAGGCTTATGACTTTATAAGAGATAATCAAATATTATCCTTGCCATGTATTAAAACTATACAAAGGTAATATATACATTTTTATTTTCGAATAATTATTCTAGCTATAAATATATACATAAATAGTGATCACGTACCAAAATATAACAATTTTATTAATTCATGTAATAATGCAATATGTATTTTTTTAGATATCTTTCTTTTATTGATACACCATGCGGTTTTGATACAAAATTTTTTGAAATGTTTAAATTAGCATTGAGAGACAAAACAGAGATACAAAAACATGGAGTTATTTTACTTGACGAAATACATCTTCGCGAGTCCATTAATGTGAATTCTAAGAATCTCACGTATACAAGGTTAATTGATTTTGGAAGTGAAGGGATATCATCATTTAATCTTGATGAAAGAGCAGATTATGGACTAGTAATAATGTTTCGGCCAATTGCAGACTGTTATTGTCAACCAATAGCAGTGTCCGCTTCCAAAGGGCCTGTAACTGGAGAAGTACTTGCGCAATTGATAATTAAGGTACATATGATGCAATGAAAATTTAAATATATCGTATTTTTTTCTCGAAGTTCTATAAGAAATTGCAAAATATATTTTTATATAATTTGTAACAATGCACCCCGTACGCCAAGCATCGTTCCCGGCTAACCACCGCCGGATGCCGCCCGACCGACGATCAGTCGGGCGAAGACCAGGGCGCGGTGCGCCCACATTTTTATTTTCACCCGAATACACCGTGTGCGCGGGCCAAGCGCGGCACCGGTGCCTCCCGACGAACGACGACGGAAGCCGAGCCTCACCGAGGACGAGCGCGCGGCGTAGCGCCGCCCCACCACAGCGCCCGACGATCGGCCTCCCTCCTAGCGAACCCGCCGCGCTGAGCGCTATATAAACCGACGCTCCGGCGAGAAAGACACTTCGTCTCATATCCAGCGTACCGCTATTCCGGACGAAACCTATCCCGACTCCTAGGGAACACGTCAACGAGGTCCGGTGCTCCGAGCCTCGACTGAGGGCTCTCAGGTGTTCCCGCACTCCCTCAGAACTAACCTCGAAGGCACGGTTACGCGGGGTCGAGCACGCTCGGCCTCGCAACGAGGGCTCTCGCTGCCGCCGCCCCGGGACTCCGAAATCCTCCGCTTATACACTACGCGGTCCCACGCGCGTTTCCGCTACCGCACCGCGTCGCGCCGAGTGCGCCTGCACTTCCCCGCCGTTGTAATATACCGAGTCCATAAGATATTGTAATACCACGTTCTGCGATGCGCCTGCACTTCCCCGCCGTTGTAATATACCGAGTCCATAAGATATTGTAATACCGCGTTCCGCTATCGCGCCGCGTCGCGCCGAGTGCGCTTGCACTTCCCCGCCGTTGTAATATACCGAGTCCGTAAGCTATGGTAATACCGCGTTCCGCTATCGCGCCGCACCGCGCCGAGTACGCCTGCACTACCCGACCGTTGTAACATACCGAGTCCGTAAGCTATTGTAATACCGCGTTTCGCACTATATCGGTTAACCCCGCCCGTTCCGGACGGTTCGACCAAATACCGCGCTTACACCATTTTGTAAACCAAACGGAATAAATCATTTCGCATGTGCAATCACACTGATTATTGTCTCTGGGCCTTTCAGTCGAACTCCCGTCCCAGCGAACCAGTCCGCGTTTGACGATAAAATCAGGCCGTTACAAATTTTTTTGTTATATTATAGGTTATTGCATTATTAGAGACTATTAATTTAAAAGTTCATGATGTAATTACCGATGGTGCTGCAACAAATAGAAAATTTTGGAATATTATTGGTGTCTGTGGAAGAAAAGATAATTTAATTAATAGTTTTAATCACCCACACACACAACTGTAAATGGACGTCGCATATATGTATTTTCAGATCCACCACACCTTATGAAAACGATTAGAAATCGATTGTACAGTACATCATTACAGGTAAAATAATAGCTTAATTATCATATAGTTGTGTGAATATATCAGTTTACTTCTTTCATGAACATTTAAATTTAATTTGTCAGAATATCGATTTGATACTGAGTACTAAAACTGAAATATTCATGAAATATCAGAAACAAATCCATACAAAATGCGGCGTAAACTTGAAAGCTAAATGTACGAAAGAAATTTATAAAGGATAAGGCGTAAACTATGAAACTAAATCAAGTATTTATCCACACTGCAAAAGTTTAAAACGTCTAAAATATTTAATCTAAAAATCTAATCATAAATATCTTTTTGTTTTGTTTTTTTATTTAATATATTTAAATAATAATTAATATATTTTACAGATAAAATCCAGTAGTTTAGAAGGTTTAGAAATAACTTAAGAATTGCAATATATCTTTATACACATTATTTCAGATTTTTAGTAAGTCGATGGCTCACGGTTTAAGATTCTACAAAATGTTTTTACCTGAATTAGAAGAGTGTGACAATACTGCAAACTTTTGGGAATGGATTAATAACTTATTCGATTCATTAAATCGAAATAAGTTTTCTGAAGGTTTGACTGTTGGAAATACAGACTACAAGGTACATTAATTTTTTTATAATTAGTTAATGACTGGATTTGTTTAACTTTTATATATTAGTTTTTTTTATTTATTACATATTTATGTATTTACAAGAAGCTAACAATTTTGCTACAAATTTAATTTTTTAATAAATTTTAGAGAAATCTCTCAAGAAATTAGATGCTTGGCAGATGCTTGGTAACATGTCGATAAAGGTGCTATCACAGAGAAAAACTTTTTAACGAGACAAACTGCTGAAGGTCTTCGTGTGACAATACAATCAACATTGGATTTGGTTAAATATTTAACGACAAATGCTGATTTTTCCTTTCGTCTTAACAGGCCACTTGAATCAAGATTCACTTGAGGTTTGATATATCAAAAAATCGTATGTATATGTATTTATGTATATACATATATACGTATTTTACCTGGTATTGATTATAAATATATATAAGTATATATTTGTCAAATGGTCGGTACCGGGACATCTCTTACTACCTAATGGCATTTTCCGAGACATTTGGTGGATTCCAGGTCTGACCTGGAAACATAATATGTCTAATAATATTTTCCAGGACAGTCTTGGAAAAAATGTATACATATACGAATTATGTACAAAAGATTGTCCTGGAAACTAACGTTAGAACATAATTTATTATTAATGTCAGTTTTTACTCATTTACGTATATTCAGCGGGTTTAATATACATTTTAACGTTTGAGAACGTGGTAAGAGAAAGTGAGTTTACGGTATTCCACACACGTCAACCCGCAAGTAAATTATTTCGCATTTACAAAAATGTGTTTGTACCCCGAAATTTGAGGTTATGTCATAGAACTGTACATATTAATTTTTGATAACTTCCGTACATTCAAGGGGTTTAAAGTACTTCTTAACATTTGAAAACGCGATATGGAAACATAAGTTTAAGTTATTTCGCAAGCATTATCCCGCAAATCAATACGTTTACATGATTTCGGAAAATTTTTTATGTCCTGGAAACTAACGTTAGGCCATTATTTATTACATGTCAGTTTTTGCTTATTTACGTATATTCAGCGCGTTTAATATGCATTTTAACGTTTGAGAACGTGGTAAGAGAATGTGAGTTTACGGTATTCCACACACGTCAACCCGATTCTGCATACGTTGACCCGCAAGTGAACACGTTCACATGATTTCGGAAAAATTTTTATGTCCTGGAAACTAACGTTAGGCCATAATTTATTACATGTCAGTTTTTGCTTATTTACGTATATTCAGCGCGTTTAATAATATACATTTTAACGTTTGAGAACGTGGTAAGAGAATGTGAGTTTACAATATTTCACACACGTCAACCCGCAAGTGAATACGTTCACATTTATAAAAATGTGCTTGTACCCCGAAAATTGAGGTTATGTTGTAACCGGACGGTACTACTGGAGGCACGAATCAACGTTACGTGTCCTTAGAAATCAACGGTCGCCACTCGGTTTGACCTTTGAACCACCGAGAAGGTAAGTATCTGTTTCGAAATTAACGCCGCTTTAACGTCGGTTTGGACGTCGCGAGCGCGATCGAGAAAAGCGTGACGATCAACGAACGCGGCTTCAGAGAATCGATTTTAGCAACGATGAATTTCTCGTGTTGTTGTTTTTTTTTCTTGTCTGTCTGCTTACTTCTCTCTCCGATATCGCGAACTATTTTGAAAAGGAAAATATCGTAACGAAAGATAAAAAGGGATAAAGTCGAAAAAGTGTGAGTTCGAAAGAGTGCGAGTTCGAAAGAGTGCGAGTTCGAAAGAGAGGAGTGCGAGATTCGACGGAGACGTACAGAAAGGATATTCGACGGAGAAAGGAGATTCGACGGAGACATTTCGAAGGGAGTTTCGAAAGGAGATTCGATGGAGTCATAGCGGATTGCTCGAATGATGGAGTCATAGCGGATTATTCGAATTCGTCGTCTTTATACGTAAGAAGGTAGATAGAAGTTTAAAGGTAAGAGTAAGCTTTACTACGATTGAGTTAACCGCGGATTCATACGTTCGAGGTCATGACGGGCAACACGATGTTGCGTGATTACCGCGTAGCTTTTTGCGATCAGCTTTATATTATGGTGAAGGACAACGAATGTTCTTGCGTACACCTTTAAAGGTGATCGAGCAGTTCGAGACTGCGATGTAAGATTCAGACCTCTTACGTGATGACGAACAGTTCGAGACTGTAAGGAGATTTCGAATGAATGTTTTTTTGATACACCGCTTTGAGTTTATCATAATGCTGAATTACGTTGATACACCGAATACGCCGAATGACGAATTGATACACCTTTTTTGAGACTTTTAAATTATTTGGATTTGTTACTTACAGATTTAACTCAGTCCTGATTTTCCTGCGCGCCATTCATCCTTGCGATCTACGATTCTGATTTTCCTGCGTCCTGCGCGATAAACATCATTGATCTGCGCGCCATTCATCCTGCGTTCTACATTCCTGATTTTTCTACGTCTTTCATATTAAACATCTTTGATCTACGCACCATTCATTCTTGTGACCTATGTTTATGCTATTCCTAAATTCTTTGTGTTAAACTTTTTTGCTCTTTACGCTTCTTCATCATTCCTGACATTCTTAATCTCATTCGCACAACACCAACCAGATTGTCAACACAAAACAGTATCGAACGATATCTCGAACTATCAATTAGACTAATTCTCTTCTTTTTTCAGGTTCTTGCCATCGCTGGATCATCGCCGTCATCGATCAGGATCGTCGCTGCCACCGGAATCCAAAATCAACGAGAGACTTCGAGTGATCGACGCCAATGGATCAGGTCAATAGAAGGTAAGTCCAATTTAATAAATTTCCGAAATCTTTTACGAAAAAGATGTTTAATTTATTCAATTATATTGATTTCCAGTGTTGATTGTTCACAAAACTTCAAGTCACAAAAGATGTCGGACGCTCGTATACGTGGGCACACACGCCCCGTTTATCTACGACGCACGAACTTATTTCGGTCTAAAAAGGCCGTTCGTCAGTGTAAAGACGACAATTAACGCGTTCCGCGGGCGTTCCCGGTTGTTACGAATGTTGGCGAGCCTTAATTATCGCACTTGTATGACGATCGCGGTGACTTAGCGCGACGACGCAGAGCAAAGCTTATTACGTGTTATACGCTCGAACATCCCCGAGAGACTGCCTCGAGTTGTTTGTCTCGTTCGAGCTCCCCACCATTGGTCTCGTATACTCCTACTCCGACGTATATTCCGCTTTCTCTCGCCGCTAACTGCGCGTTGGCCCCCGGTAATTTTCCACGCGGGTGTTTACGCCGTTCGCGCCGAACCCCGTGGAAATTTCCACGCGCGTTGCGCTCGTGCGTCGCTCCGTCCTGGCAACGGGGTAGCCGTTTTTCAACTCGACAAACTTCGCGCGGCCGCTGACGCCGACCCGTGCGCCAGGTATATTACCAAACCTACAACCTCCATCCGGGCGACTTCCCTGAGGAAGACGTCCAGGTGCAGAGTACCGGGCTCGCTGACGACGCCGGCCCCTCCTGACGCTTATTTCGGACCTGGTAACACGATTCCCGCGGTTCTTCCCCGCGGAAGATGTCCAGGTCGCGAGATGGCGGACGGTTCTGTAACTTCGTTACCGGTCATCGGATTTCGACGGCGACCGGATATGGTCGTGAGGACGTCCCCGTCAGTCAGGGATGTCTTTTCCCCGGGGATGACTCACCTAGGGCGAGTTCTCGGACGGTCCGCCATTTCGTTACCCGGCCGACGGGTCTCGCCGGGACCCGGTTACGTGGGCTCGGCGAAGTGCCCCCCGATGTCAGGAGTGCTCACCTCCCGTAGATGACGCACCTAGCGCACGTTCGCGGACGGTTCGCTATCTCCTGTCCGCGTTCCCGTATCGCGTCGCCAATGCCGTATGCGTAACTCGGGGACCCCGTACCCTCGTCAGGGACGTATCCTTTTACCGCAGTGCCGTCGGTTCGAAAAATTCCCGACGGTCCGCCATCTTTTTTACCGTTGGTCGGATCTTAATTTTGACGCGCGTATTGCTTTTCGCGGGCCTCCCTCTACGATCATGGCTCTTAGTTTTACACACCCGTCGCGTAGTCTTTGAGTTTGCGGACGGTCCGCCATTTTCCTTTCGCGCGCTATTTTCGCCATTCCGTGGCGCGCATCTACCTTCTCGGATCTCGGACAACCGCCGAGGCGCTAAATTGCTCCGCAGTCGCGGTCCCCCATTTCGCCGTACGTCATCCTCCCGTCCCATGGCTTGTCTCGACTCGTCCGTCGTACTGCGTGGAAGCCTTCCGGTCATCCGCACGGGAGTCTCCCCTTTCCTGGAAAGTGTGGTTTGGCTCAAGCCCTGTTATGCCGCCGCATGACCTCCCGTACCCGCGCCGACGGGAATAAAATAAAATTGCGTAATTCAAAATCAAAATAAATCTATGCCTCCTCTCGAGGAGTTACGCTGCTTGAGCCTCAACTACATTAAAACAAAAGACGAAAACATACTGGCGCGGCACGTTACGCTTATATCTAATGGTGCGCCGGATGGGGTCGCTCTTCGCACTACGATTCAACAAAAAAAGGAAACTACTACATGAAAAAAGATCGTGATCGACAAAAAGAAATCCACGAGTTAGTAACGTCGTCCGATTTTACACCCATCCTCGGGACGCAAACGCTAGTCTTAAAATTAGACGGGACGTGACTCCGTCTCGTCCATCTCGGAGCCGCTGCTGCCCTCCGGACTTCTGAACGAAATCGTGGACCCGTGGTCCTCCGTGGCGGGCTCGCCCCCGGTCGTTCCCTCGTCTCCCAGCGCCTCGGGGGCGCGCGTTTCTACCTCCGGGATCTCGGGGAGCTCGGCCTCGAGCATCTCCACGATCTCCTTCAGCATGCTCATGTCGGTCGGCATTCCGAGCTCGTCGGTCGGAGTCGGACCCCGCTCCTGGGTCCCCGGACTCCGTATTAGCGAGACCGTCGCTTCGCACGCCGGTCCCGGCTCCTCTGCCGTCTCCACAACCGGCACGGCCGCGCTGTCCGGCTTCGCCTGCCTCGCCAACAGCCGCACTGCCTCCTCGGAAAGGCGCCGCAGCACCACCTTAGGCTCCTGGGATTTCGCTACGCGAGCCGCGCTTGCGCACGGTCGCAATGTCATACAACTGTACATATCAATTTTTGTAATTTCCGTATATTCAAGGGGTTTAAAGTACTTCTTAACATTTGAAAACGCGATATGGAAACATAAGTTTAAGTTATTTCGCAAGCATTATCCCGCAAATCAATACGTTTACATGATTTGCGAAAAATTGTTTGTGTCCTGGAAACTAACATCAAGCCGTAAAATGATATATAGCAGTTTTTGTTTATTTATGTACATTCAATAATGAATTCAACATACTTCTTAACATTTGCAAACGGGAAAAGACGTACAATATGAGTTTTCGGTATTCCACAAACATTAACTCGCAATTTATAACGTATAATTTTACATTATTTCGGAAAATTTGTTTATGGCCTGGAAATTAACGTTAGGCTAATGATATGGCAACTTCCTTACTTTCTAACAACTTAACAAGTTTAATAAACTCATAAACACTTAAAAATACCGTCAAGCTGTGTTATCGTAAGTTACAACACAAAATCATGTAGTGCATGTCGTTGGAAAAAATGATTAAAAGAGGAACGTAATTTCTATGTATGAAGTCTAAATGTTATTCAACAAAATTATAAATGGTTATCAGTATATTTATCCATATATCACAAAATTGATTAGCAGTTACTTGGAAAAGACTTAGAATAAATAATACCAGAAACGCGTTGTTTAGTTAAATGATTAAATTCTTCTTTAAAATTATTTGTTTGTGTCCTGGAAGCTACCGTTGGGCTATAAAATGTACATATTTGCTTATTTACGTATATTCAACAGGTTTAATATAATTTTTTACATTGGAAAACATGGTAAGGAAATGTGCGAGTTTAAGTCATTCCGCAGACGTTAACCCGCAAGTGAATACGTTCACATTATTTCGGAAAAATTTTTATGTCTTGGAAACTAACGGGAGGCCATAATTTATTACATGTCAGTTTTTGCTTATTTACGTACAATTCAGCGCATTTAGTATAAATTTCAACATTTGTAAACGTGGTAAGAGAATGTGAGTTTACAATATTCCACACACGTCAACCCGCAAGTGAATACGTTCACATTTATGAAAATGTGCTTGTACCTTGAGGTTATGTCATAAAACAGTACATATCACTTTTTTATAATTAGTAATTAATTTAGTCGTATTCAACTATTTAACATATCTTTTTAACATTTTAGAACGGGGTATGGAAATATAAGTTTATGTTATTCCGCAACCATTAATTCACAAGTGAATGCATTATCTACGAAAATGTGCTTGAGTCTTAGAAAATAATATTAGTTCACGTCACAGTATTTTTGTTACTTTTATTATTTAGTTAATTTGGTTTAATGAATGTATTTGTAAATATTTAAAATTACTATCAGTTAATGTTATTAATTATTATACGTTGCAATTATAAATATAATATTTCACGTAGATGATTACGTGTCTATTAATATTAGGTTTTCTACGAAATAAAATTGCGGTAAAAACAAATATATCCAAGGCTTTTAGAATAATTAATAAGTTCTCTCCTATAAAAATAAACATAAAATTTGGATTTGAATTAGGTATTTAAATGTATTTTACTATAACATTTATTCTGCTTCAGGTACGAAAATAAATGATTCTATCATATTTTTTATTGCTAAACTCAAGTCGAATGTTTTAGTTTGTCTGTCACATCATTTTGTAGATTTGTTAAAAACATATTAAAGTAAATTTTAAGCTTCAAAATCATTTTTTTACTACTGCTTTTTTTGATTAGAAAAGTATTGATTTAATAATAGTTTCCTACACAGTAATAATAGTTTCCTACAATAAATAAAGTTATTTTTAACAGTAAATCTAAATCGTGTGACAAATGCCTTCTGTGATTACAGAGATGATTGAAAAATACTAAATAAAAAAACAAAATAAAATTGACTATATAAAATAGCGAAATACAAAATACAGTGACAAGACAAAATATAAGACAATTGAATTATTGCCTGAATGATCTACATTTTATATTTCGTCAATTTTATATTGCTTGTTTATGTAGCGTTATTTATTTATATTAAGTAAGTACAAAAGCCGTATATGACATAATTTTGTATTGCAATAGACGTAATTGCTTTTTTTACTTATTACTATTTATAAATCCTTGTGTTTTTAAATGGCTCTATCAAAATTTAAAAGTAAATTTCCATTATCGCTGCAGCATTAATAAATCCATCAATATTGTTATTTTTTATTTACTTCACTTCATTTTTTCCAAATTATTCGTGATGGACAAGTGACAGATTTGTTTTTAGTAACAAAAAATATATAGAAAATAATTGTTCTTATAAGTGAAATATCATATAGTGTTATTTATTAGAGAAATTTATACAAAAGAGGATAGTAATTATATTTGTATATATTTATTATAAATTAACATTTTTAATACATACATAAAATTAAAAATATTGATTTTGATTTGCATCTATATAACAACTTAAATGCTTTTACAATATTAATAAAAATATTTTTTTAAATTAAAACTGCATAAATGGTATCTTGCCAAATTGCTATTGTCATTTTTTTCTGTTTAAAAATAGAAAGAAATATCGCATTAATGCGATGCTACAAACATGCAAACAATGTTCGAAAACTTTAATGTTTAATCTAACTTTTTACTTTGCTTATAATTAACATCAGTCATCAAAGCCCATCTAAAATATGCGGAGTAAGAAGTAAGAGTAGGCATAAGCGAAATAAATAATTTTTTTTCTTACTCTTACTTTAGTCGTACATTTTGTAAGCGTACTTAAAGGCTGAAGTTGTAGTAAGAAATAAAAATAATTTATTTCGCTTACGCCTTTATTTTAGCTCTCTTAACTTCTCACTTCTTACATCTACTCTTACTTCTTACTTTGCTTATTGTGAATGAGCCTTTATACATAACGGTACATTTGTTTTAACATCACATTTGTAATTGTTAAAATAATACTTTATAAAATCAATACCTTTTTAATTGCTATAAGCTTTTTGTACTTTTAAAATAAATATAAATTTCTCTTATTAAAATAAATAAATTCTTTGCATTAACATTATTACGATACGTAAAATTAAATATATTTACTGTAAACCTTATGATTCGCATCTGTCTTTAATTACAGGTTTTAAAAGTATTTTTATAAAATAAAAAAGTTTTGTTTAAATTTGTACATTCATATAAGATCGACAAGTAACGTGTAACGGACTTGGACGTGGTGGACGGCCCAAGGAGAGAGGAGCAGAGAACGTGGTGCGAGAGGAGAGAGAAAGGAGAGAGAGAGGACGGAGGAGGTGGATTGGATGGAGAGGGCAGAGAGGAAGATGAGGAAGTGAAGGAGACGGGAAAATCGAAGCAGGAGGAGAGAAACGGAGGATGAAAAAGGCGGAGTAATATGGAGGTTAGGAAAGAGACTGATGGAGCGAGAGGGGGGAGACGAGCGGGGGCAACAGAACTGACGCGAGAGCAACGCGGCGCTCGCGCAGGCGCACCGAGGGTGATGAGCGCGGAGGAGGAGGATAATAGATGCGGCAGCGCGGGACAGCAATGGGCGAGAGGTTGTGTGGAGAAAGCGGAGAGGATAGAGGGCGCAGCAAATGGAAGAAAGTGAGACGGCGGCGCTGGATAGCAGCTGAAAAGGGATGGCACGACTGAGAGAAGAGGTAGGGAACCGAGAAAAGTTGGACGCACTGGCAGAGGTGAAGTGTAAAGGAGGAAAGTATACGGAAGGTGAAAAGAAAAGGTGTAAGGGAGATGCGAAGGAGAAAAACCGTGGAGGAGCGGAAGGAGGACTGTAAGTAGAGGAGGAACAAGAGAGGCGAGGGAGAGGCGGAGACGGACGGAGATAGAGGGAGAAGAGAGGTGCAATAAATAACATACATACGGCTTGTTTATACAGGGATAGGAAAAGAGACGATGGCAGGGATGGGGCAAAGGTCGGAGGAGACAGAGTGGGTGGAGGAGATCAGGAAAGAAGTCAGGAAGATAGGCCAGGAAATCAGGGAAGAAATAAGACGGGAAGGAAAAGGCATCAGGAAGAAATTAAAGGAGATTGGAGTGAGGTTGGAGAGGCTGGAGGAGGGGCGCTGGCGGTGCGAGGAAAGCGAGGAGCAGGATGAGGAGGAGGAAAGAGAGACAGATGAGAGCAACGGGTGGAGAGAGAGGGAAAAGGAACCAGCGAGGATGAAGAGGAGTAACAGGGGAGTGGCAAGAAAGGAGATGACGGAGGAGGATGGAACGGAAGGCAGCGAGGGAGGTTGGAGCGAGAAGGGGTGGGGAAGAGACTGGTGGGAGGAGGTGGCCAGCGAGGAAGATAGGAGAAAGGAGGAGGAGAACAGGTACGCGGCAAGAGGACATACACAGGGGGAGGAAAAAGGGGGGAGAAGGAAGGATGAGAATAAAAAGGAAACAGAAGGGAGAGCGAGCAGGGAGAAGGAAGACAGAGGCTACAGAGAAGAAAGGACGGCCAAGGAGGGCAAGGGAGGACCGGAGGAGAAGAGTAGGGAGGAGGAGGGAACAGAAGAGAGGAATAGAGCGCGGAGGGCGGTAGAAGACAGGGAGGAGGAAGTGAGGAGAAAAAGGGAAAGGAAAGAAAGAGAGGAAAAAGAGAAAAGGAAGGAGAGGGAGAGGATGCTTGGTCAGGGGGAAGGCTGGAGATTGGAGAAGCGGAGAAGCGAGGATCTGGAGAAGAGGAAAGGTAGGGAGAAAAGAGAAGGGCCGAGGGAGGAGATGGAGAGAAGGAGGAAGGAAGAGGAAGAGAAGGCGAGGAAACTAAAGGAGAGAGTAAAGAGGCTGGAGGAAGAGAGAGAGCAAAAGGAGAGAAGAAAGAAGAATGTAGTATGGAGAGGGTTGGATGGAAGGGACGCGGAAGAAAGGAGGGGCATGATGGTACGGATAGCAGAGAAGGTACTGGGGAAAGAGCCAAAGTTTAGAAGGGTCTGGGAAAGGAAAGGGGAAGGAGGAAGAGAGGTTTTGATAGTGGAGATGGAGAATGAGAGGGAGAGGGCAGAGTTGCTGGGAAGATTTGGAGAGGTTAGGCAGAGGTGGGGGATTGGGGTGGACGAGGACCTGTCGATGGAAGAGAGGAGGACAAGGTGGAGGATGTTGGAGAAGGCGAAGGAAGAGAGGGACAAGGGAAGAAGAGCGAGGGTGGAAAACAGGAGACGGTGGGTGGATGGAAGGGAGATAGAATGGAAGGAGGAGGAGGGAAAATGGGAGGAGGTATAAAGGGGAGGAGTAACGTTGAGGGCTAGGAACGGGAGGAGGAGAAGAAGGGGAGGGTGCTAGAGGATAGAAGGAAAGCAAGAAAGAGGCGAAGGGTAAAGATAGCGGAGGACAGATAGGTGGAGGCGAGGATAAGAGAGAGAGGGAGGGAGGGGAAATTAGAATAGGAGAGAGAGTGGAGGAGAGGAGGAGAGCAGGAGTGAGAGGAGGTAGGAGGTGGAGGAGAGCACGAGAGAGACGGAGGAGAAACTCCACAGGAGCGGGGAAGAGGACCAACAGACCACAGGGCAGGAGACAGACAGGAAGGAAGAGATGAGACAGGAAGAGGTGGATGGAGACGAACGAAGTCGGGAAGGAAGAGGAGAGGGATAAGGGAAGGGAAAAAGAGTTATTGTGAGGTCGCAAAAGGCCAGGAAATGAATAAAGGGGACCGTTTGTAAGAGGTTTGGGTACGTTCCTCGTTTAAAAACGCCTTGTAAACCCTGAGGGGAAATACAATAAACACATACATAAGATCGACAAGTAAAAACAAATTTCAATGGATGATACAAATAAATGTGAATGACCTATATTTATTTATTCATGTATGTTCATATGTTCTTCCTATTTCTTTGTCTGGGCCTATTTTTTGCGAATTAGAGTATGCAACCAAGTATTGACTGCTGCTGTACCACGATTTTTCAAAATAGTTTTGCGTATTTTGAACGTTATTTTGTTCAAAGATGGTAAAATATGTGTATTAATATTTTCTTTAAACAATGAAAAGGCAATTTTTTTTTCTTCTACAGCCTAACGTGGTCTTACTATTTTTTTACGAGGTTGAGCTGAAAATATAAATTGCATTCAAAATGTATTATTTTAATACCACACGTCATTGAAGAGTAATCTTAAAATTATAATGTTTGGAAAATAAACGATTAAATTAATACATTTATTTGTCAAAACTAGACAGGAGTTAATAAAATGTCACTCCTTCCGTAGTTACTGCGCTTTAAAAAAATTAACATTATTTTATAAGTTTTTATATTTTTATAAAAACTTGTATTTTTCTGTTTTTTTTTTTTTTACTAGAAGTATAAAAGCAATTGTTTTCTAAATATCGTAAATATTAGATAATGTAAATAATGCTAACTTACTAAATTGCGTCTTGTAACGATGCGCCCCGAAACGCATCATTCCCGGCGAACATCAGCCGGATGCCGCCCGGCCGAACACCCGCCGGGCGAGACAAGGCACGATGTGCCCTTTTTTAAACTAGCCATCACGCGTATCAGTCCACAAACAGACTTAGCGCGGCAACCGACTCGGAGCGCCGAGCGATGCCGAAAACGGCTGAGAGCCGCCAAACGCAATCGCGGCGTCGGGACGCTGTATTTCCCGAACGCTCCACCGCTCCATCCCGGCGCGCGCGATTGCCGTCGCGTATACCCCCGCCACGCCAAAACGCCGTCGCGGGCGTATATAAACCGAGCAATGTTGCTCGGTTAGAGATTCCACCGTGAGCTAGCAAACCGATTTAACCGATTCTCCGCTACTCACGGATCCCGAAATCCCACAGTCGAACAACCAAGAGGTAGAGAGGGTTCTCTGCCTCTGCCGAGTGAAGCATCTGGGCGGTTGACTCGAACTTCCATACACACACCTGTGACACCGGAGTGAACCAGGGTAAGAGAGTTCTTCTCTTACTCGCCAAGGGTCTTGGCCACCCGGTGCCGCCTCCCGCCTACACGAATCGGTGCGCCAGGAGATAGAGAGTATTTTCCTATCTCCGCTAAGGGTCTTAGCCGCTCGATATCGCGTCCCATCGCGATCCAAACGCCTTAAGGCCTATCTACATAGGACGCAGAACGCGAGTCGCAGCCCGGTCGCAGGTCGCAAGACAGACGCAGCGTGACGTATTTCCGGCTGCAGGCTGCAATACGCAAGACGCACAGAAGTTGGGCGAACTTCAACTTTCGCGTCTTGCGTCGAAGCGATCAGCCAATCAGCGTATCGTCACAGTATATATCGTGTTATAACGCGGCAACTCAGTACATCAAGTTAGGCCATCTAAGTAATGGCTACACGTAATTCAACTGGCAGGCTGGGGCGAATAGATCTTTTCGTAAGGAGAGGACGCACAAGATCACATAACTTATTAAATTGACTTGGCACCATTCTTGTAAATTCGAAGAATTCTTCGTGATCTTCCTCTTGCATATAGGAAAAGAGATTACGAAAATGACCCAAATCATCACGTGGACGATTTATAGGTCGAACCCACCATCTTCTCCTCGAACGATTCAATATACCAAATCGTAATAATTCGGCAGACAGATTACTTAAACTTGCACACAGTAATAGTAGTAATTTACGTCTCCTTGTACTCATCTTTATTTGCTCAAAAAACACGTGTTGCCTCTGAAAGAGAGGTTATGATATTAGGAGAGACCAGATATAAAAGTAACGCGGGATATGTTTTATATTATATATCTATATTATCTATATTTTATATATATTGTTCACACAACATAGCCAAAAACGTATGTACCTAATATTATAATACTCTATTTTTCTCAGAAAAAGTACTCGCTGCGTATTTATGTAGACTACGTAGACGCAAAAATCTTGCGACCTGCGTTTATTTCTTGCGACCTGCGACTTGCGACTTGCGTTTTGCGTCTTATGTAGATAGGCCTTTACGCACTCACTGCCGCCGTTGTCCAAGCCGCGACCCCGCGTCACCCGCGCCGAAATTATACCCCGCACTTCAGTGATTCCGCGCGCCCTCCGGTCCACGAAACTCCGCGATCTCCGACGTCCGTAAACTCCGCGATACCTTTACGTCACCGCCCGTGTAACTGCGTCCGCGATCTATTGTACGTACCCAGCAACTCCGCGATATCCGCATACCGCCGCCGTTAAAAACCGCGTCCGCGATCTTCCGCACGTATCCACCGACCCCGCGATCACTGTATGCCGCCGCTATCGTAGCAGCGACCGCGATCTTGTGTACATACCCGCCGCTCCAGCGAGCATCTCTATGTACTTACGCATATAATTGAATAAACTTTTCTGTTTTGTTATATTTTAACCGAGTCTTGTGTCTTCCTCCGCGCCTACTCCGAACCCTGACCAGCCGCGAGCTAAATCCGCGCTTCAAAAGCTAGGTTGTTTTAGTCTTTTTTTTATGTTTGTTTGATTTGGATAAAACGTCTCCTGAATATTTTCTTTTTTTTTGCTTTTTTTCCGTTTCAATATATTTTCGTTAGAAGTATCTGCGAATGGCAAAGAGATGTCATCCTCTGAGTCTTCATTTTCAAGTATCTCATTTTCGCTCTCTTCTTTGCTTATTTGTGTTATCTCATTTTTATTTGAATCAGTAGAGATACAACCTACAAAAAATAAGTGACAATAATTACATACCTACTTATATATATTCTTAAAAATGGACTATATTTAATTGTTAATAAAATACAAGTACAAAATACATTGCTAAATCGTGTAATTATTTAAGAAAATATATTTATTCTGTTAATACATTACCCATTTCTTGACGTTCACTTGTTAGATTAGTTGTAGATGTATCGGTAATGTCTGTTATATTTTCTCTTGTTACAGAACTATTTGTAGTATTATGTGCAGATACATTTTCAGCTTTTTCTAAAATTTTGGACATGTCTAAAATATCAACTTTTGCAACAGGTTGTCTGTAAATCTGTTTATGAATATCTTGGTGATGACCCATAAAATTAGCAACATGAGACACTTCAGTTTCAGTTAAATTAAGTGATAGGCATTTTGTGGCTATATGTTTACGTAAAATGGTGCCACGTAAAGTGCTGACATTTTCCGCTCCTCATGTAGCAGAATATTCACGCATTAACTTGCATGCTCTAACATATTTGAATCTTGTTTTGCTGCTACTTGGAATACCAAATAGGTAAGGATTTTTAAAAGATACTCCTGCTATTTTTCAATATTTTAAAATTGTTTCCATCGACTCTACTATTTGTGGGTTTAATAAAACAGGTACGGTCCGATTTAATTTTCCACGAACCGTAAAGCGCACATATTTTTTAGCTATTTTTTTTCTGGTGCTGGTAATTTTTTATAATCTCTATCTGCATCTGTCACTTTCGTTGAATTCTTATAATTATCTATCAAAGTGCTTTCTATTTCCCCTGCTCGCCGCCGATTAGAAACGTGTATAGTAATTATAGTTGTTTCCAAGAGTGATCTCCAAGCATTAAGCAAAAATTGATTTTGTAATATTTTCATGTTAGATGTTCTTTGTTCTTCTAAATACTTGTTAAATTTTACTATATCTGATGCTAGCGGAAGTTCAACTTTTTTTTGTCTATTTCTTTTAGATAGCGTTTCTCCAACAGTTTTGTTTACAACATCGCCGTAATCTTCATGCAATATTTTTTGAAAATTTTCAACCAGTTTTTGCTTTTTATCGTCATGTTGCTTAATACATTCATTAATTAAAATTTTACACATTTTTTTCAGCATTGTTCCTATACTTAAAGCATTAAATGGCACATCATACATATTTATTTTTTCATTATATTTGGCAATGACATTTACTGCTTTTACAGCAATATCATAATACTTTGGATCAAATAATATTTGTAGTTCTTGTATTTGTGGTTCACGTTGTTTTAATGCTTGTAAATATCGACCAAGAAGTCGTAACTGTGCTCGTATATAGTCATCTTGATGGTCTAATCTGTGTTTATGACAAAGATGATTGCCGAACAAAATTATAAGTAAATCATATCTTATATTACGAATATTGTCCTTTCTTATTATCGGAATTATTCTCGTTCTTAATTTGGTACAAGCTCGGTTATGGGCTGATTTTGAAACACTTCGTGCAAGTTGCAGTATGTGTCGAGATGTATCTTTCTTTTTGCTGCAGAAACGAAAATGATGTCTAAGATTGGTCCATGCATAGTGTCCTCCACATTTAAGGCACGGTAAAAAATTAGACCCATTCTGCTTTGCTCTATTGTTAGGCCTTCTTGTAACAATCATAAAGCCATTATTTATATCTGAATATGTATTAAACTTATAATTTCCTTTCTTTCTGCAATGACCTATCATTGTTCTTCTTTCGTAAGAACTTTTGGGCAGTAACAAAAACTTTGCTACTTCTTCTTCATTGCTATTTTTTAATTCTAAATGGCGAGCAATTTTGGTTTGCATTTTGTTACAATACATACAAAAATTCGACTTTTTGTCTCCTTTGGCCCTCGAGACATTTCTACAAATAAATCATCATCCTTGCCATAATTGATTCTCTGCCTTGTAACATAATCACCTTTTAATGATCTTTTCGATTGAGTTTTGGATAATTCATACGTTGATTCATTTAAACAATTTGATACAGATTTATTCAGCGAGGAAGAATTATTTTCTGATTTATCAAACTGTTCGTCATTTTCATTAATATCATTCGATTCTTCACTCTGAATAGACGGCACAAAATCGGAATCATCGTCATCTTCCATATCATTATCATTAGTCTCATTTTCGTCGCAACTTAAATAGAGAAATAGTATTATATTGTGTTCTTGTGTGAACAGCGACACAATCCATATATGATATTCTCAGGATTCATGTGTCACTCTTTTTACAAGGATATAATATGAATTATATACATTGTGACGTTGTGGCCCGCCGCTTCGTGGCAGCGCCCCGCCGCCGTCACAAGGCGCGGAAATTTGCGCCCAGGGACGAGCCAGAGAGGCAACGACGAGATCTCCAGAAGCCAAAAATTGATATAATTTCCGCGTTTTGACTATTCTTTTATTTTCATATATAAATTGTAATGCGCACGGCGCCTCACCCACACCACGGCGAATCTTCGAGGGAGTACCGATAACGAGAGGGGTCCGGGAGGACCAAGGACCGAGGAGGGGTGGCGAGAGTGGAAGCTACATGGATCACGGGCGGCGAGAGCAACGCGGCAGGCGTGCGGCGAATGAGACAGCGATGGACAAGGCCGCCGAAAGCGGGGCCCCAGGCGCCTGGGGAAAACCCGGCCTCAGCAATCTGCCTTCACGAAGTACCGGCCCGCGGGGTGACTGATCACCGCCCCGAGGTCAAACCGGAGGCACACCGGCTAGAACCAAGTCCAGTCCGCTGTCCAGGGACAAATTGAAGGAGTCGCTACGCCGCCGAGGGACCGTTGCGCGCCTTCGAAGGATCCCCTTGCGACGATCCTACGTTACGATACCACGCGAACTTGCAAGCTCGCTCTCGATTGGTTGGCACGCCCCTACGGAAGGGGGTGCCGCATCGATTCCGCTATCGAGCGAATCTAGCGAGACACTCTCTGGTCGTCCGTCGGCGAGTCCGAACGTTCTTCTTAAAATACGCGATAGCCACCCCGAGTCGAGAAAATCTGTTACGCTGCGACGATCCTCCGTACGAGGTGACGGCGAGGAGCCCTACGAGGAGACATCACATCGGTGAGGTTGCCCGCAGTAATTAATATCGGGATGTAAAGCCACGACGCCGCCCTCCGGGGCACGCTTTCGTCCGGGAAAACGTTGTAACATCGTGACGCGTACGGTCCCTTGAGACCGCGTATCGAATGGCGATCGACAGCGAGAGCGAAGGGCCTCGGGATGGTATCGTGGCCGCGGAATTGAGATCAAGACGCGATTGCGAGCCTCTGGAGATCGCGATAGATTCGTGGCAAAATCCGTTACTGCGAGTCCGTTTCGTATAACGTCCGCGCTCGTTATTGTGTTGCGTTTGGTCCTCATTACGTTGGGACGTGGCTTACGCCACGATTCCTACTTGCGTTAGGCTTAGATAATTGGCGACAGAATTCTCGCGCGACTCCCGGCGTTGCGTTCACGCACTTTGAGCGTGAGGTATCGTCCTTTCGCGACCTTTCTATTTATAATTCCGCTTATCCGATAAACACAGTTATCGTTGGAACATTAATACCCTTCCCTCCCCGGAATTAAATCTATACGATTTAATTATTTAAAAAACTGTAAAGAAATTATTGCGAAAAATATTACCTCAGCCAGGATCCGAACCTAGAACCTCCCTCATTCCGTGAAGAGCGTCGTACCAATTCGACTACCGAGGCATGTGGTTCGTATAGATTTAATTCCGGGGAGGGAAGGGTATTAATGTTCTAACGATAACTGTGTTTCAAGTCCGACAAACAATCGCCGCGCAGTTTATTAAGTTGGAATATATGTATATACGTATATATACATTGTAATTCGTTACTTCTGTAACTATTAATTCTCTAGTTGCGCACCACTTACCGCGCTTGACTCGTATCGCCGAGTTTAATTAATTTGTTGACATTATTATATTATTATTATATCATTATATATGTAAAAACGTATAATATATCATTAGTATATTATATTATGTATACATATATACACACACATAGTATTTTTGGTCTATTTTAAATTAGTGCCATTTGTAGTAAATATTTTACAGAGGAACGAGCCTAAAAGCAATTAAAAGCTGAGTGTTTAAGCTTTAAAATGCTGTTTTAATCGTCGCTCTACGATTATTTTTCACAAACATACGTAATTAAATGACGTAAATTTACCTAAGACCTAAAGTACTACGTATATATGTGTGTGTATGTATGTATGTATATATGTATACATAATATAATATACTAATGATATATTATACATATTTACATATATAATAATATAATAATAATATAATAACAATAATAATCAATCTTTCAAATCGAGGGAAAATCCAGTATTTTTACAAATTGCAAAGAAGCTCTTCACTTTCCTCTACTATAACTCGTAAACTATTTATCTGAGAAAAAAGTGTTTGCAACAAAAGTTGTAGGAAATTTTGTCCTTTGCAACTTTGTGATGATACTCTTGCTCTAAATTTCGAGCGAAACGAGATATTCGCAAAAAACTAGTTTTTGAGGTCATTATTTTAAGATAGCGGCGCCAGCAGAAAAATGTCAAGATTGCAAATTTAGTATGTTTTTAAGGTCACAAAAATTTATAGCTTTATCAACTTTTAACATTTCCCGACTTATTTCCATGTAGACCCTTTTTTAACTCCCGTTGCCTCGACTATAATGTTTTTTAACCTATTAGTTAAAAAAACGTTAATGTGTTATACTGCATTCCTATCTGGATTAGATTATTTAGTGTAATTTTTGTAGTGTAATTCTTTACAAAGATTAGTGTAATTCTTTACAAATTCTAATTAGTGTAATTACAGATATATTTTTAATATCATGGTTAATATTGTATCATTTCTATGAAGTCAAATCCTAATGAAAATGACATTATTAAATAAATACATCCTGGATTGATACAGTTTATTAGTAAGTCTTATTTTCATTGTTGCTCAACCAAGGAAAATGTATTCATTTGTAGTATTATGTGCAGATACATTTTCAGCTTTTTCTAAAATTTTGGACATGTCTAAAATATCAACTTTTGCAACAGGTTGTCTGTAAATCTGTTTATGAATATCTTGGTGATGACCCATAAAATTAGCAACATGAGACACTTCAGTTTCAGTTAAATTAAGTGATAGGCATTTTGTGGCTATATGTTTACGTAAAATGGTGCCACGTAAAGTGCTGACATTTTCCGCTCCTCATGTAGCAGAATATTCACGCATTAACTTGCATGCTCTAACATATTTGAATCTTGTTTTGCTGCTACTTGGAATACCAAATAGGTAAGGATTTTTAAAAGATACTCCTGCTATTTTTCAATATTTTAAAATTGTTTCCATCGACTCTACTATTTGTGGGTTTAATAAAACAGGTACGGTCCGATTTAATTTTCCACGAACCGTAAAGCGCACATATTTTTTAGCTATTTTTTTTTCTGGTGCTGGTAATTTTTTATAATCTCTATCTGCATCTGTCACTTTCGTTGAATTCTTATAATTATCTATCAAAGTGCTTTCTATTTCCCCTGCTCGCCGCCGATTAGAAACGTGTATAGTAATTATAGTTGTTTCCAAGAGTGATCTCCAAGCATTAAGCAAAATTGATTTTGTAATATTTTCATGTTAGATGTTCTTTGTTCTTCTAAATACTTGTTAAATTTTACTATATCTGATGCTAGCGGAAGTTCAACTTTTTTTTGTCTATTTCTTTTAGATAGCGTTTCTCCAACAGTTTTGTTTACAACATCGCCGTAATCTTCATGCAATATTTTTTGAAAATTTTCAACCAGTTTTTGCTTTTTATCGTCATGTTGCTTAATACATTCATTAATTAAAATTTTACACATTTTTTTCAGCATTGTTCCTATACTTAAAGCATTAAATGGCACATCATACATATTTATTTTTTCATTATATTTGGCAATGACATTTACTGCTTTTACAGCAATATCATAATACTTTGGATCAAATAATATTTGTAGTTCTTGTATTTGTGGTTCACGTTGTTTTAATGCTTGTAAATATCGACCAAGAAGTCGTAACTGTGCTCGTATATAGTCATCTTGATGGTCTAATCTGTGTTTATGACAAAGATGATTGCCGAACAAAATTATAAGTAAATCATATCTTATATTACGAATATTGTCCTTTCTTATTATCGGAATTATTCTCGTTCTTAATTTGGTACAAGCTCGGTTATGGGCTGATTTTGAAACACTTCGTGCAAGTTGCAGTATGTGTCGAGATGTATCTTTCTTTTTGCTGCAGAAACGAAAATGATGTCTAAGATTGGTCCATGCATAGTGTCCTCCACATTTAAGGCACGGTAAAAAATTAGACCCATTCTGCTTTGCTCTATTGTTAGGCCTTCTTGTAACAATCATAAAGCCATTATTTATATCTGAATATGTATTAAACTTATAATTTCCTTTCTTTCTGCAATGACCTATCATTGTTCTTCTTTCGTAAGAACTTTTGGGCAGTAACAAAAACTTTGCTACTTCTTCTTCATTGCTATTTTTTAATTCTAAATGGCGAGCAATTTTGGTTTGCATTTTGTTACAATACATACAAAAATTCGACTTTTTGTCTCCTTTGGCCCTCGAGACATTTCTACAAATAAATCATCATCCTTGCCATAATTGATTCTCTGCCTTGTAACATAATCACCTTTTAATGATCTTTTCGATTGAGTTTTGGATAATTCATACGTTGATTCATTTAAACAATTTGATACAGATTTATTCAGCGAGGAAGAATTATTTTCTGATTTATCAAACTGTTCGTCATTTTCATTAATATCATTCGATTCTTCACTCTGAATAGACGGCACAAAATCGGAATCATCGTCATCTTCCATATCATTATCATTAGTCTCATTTTCGTCGCAACTTAAATAGAGAAATAGTATTATATTGTGTTCTTGTGTGAACAGCGACACAATCCATATATGATATTCTCAGGATTCATGTGTCACTCTTTTTACAAGGATATAATATGAATTATATACATTGTGACGTTGTGGCCCGCCGCTTCGTGGCAGCGCCCCGCCGCCGTCACAAGGCGCGGAAATTTGCGCCCAGGGACGAGCCAGAGAGGCAACGACGAGATCTCCAGAAGCCAAAATTGATATAATTTCCGCGTTTTGACTATTCTTTTATTTTCATATATAAATTGTAATGCGCACGGCGCCTCACCCACACCACGGCGAATCTTCGAGGAGTACCGATAACGAGAGGGGTCCGGGAGGACCAAGGACCGAGGAGGGGTGGCGAGAGTGGAAGCTACATGGATCACGGGCGGCGAGAGCAACGCGGCAGGCGTGCGGCGAATGAGACAGCGATGGACAAGGCCGCCGAAAGCGGGGCCCCAGGCGCCTGGGAAAACCCGGCCTCAGCAATCTGCCTTCACGAAGTACCGGCCCGCGGGTGACTGATCACCGCCCCGAGGTCAAACCGGAGGCACACCGGCTAGAACCAAGTCCAGTCCGCTGTCCAGGGACAAATTGAAGGAGTCGCTACGCCGCCGAGGGACCGTTGCGCGCCTTCGAAGGATCCCCTTGCGACGATCCTACGTTACGATACCACGCGAACTTGCAAGCTCGCTCTCGATTGGTTGGCACGCCCCTACGGAAGGGGGTGCCGCATCGATTCCGCTATCGAGCGAATCTAGCGAGACACTCTCTGGTCGTCCGTCGGCGAGTCCGAACGTTCTTCTTAAAATACGCGATAGCCACCCCGAGTCGAGAAATCTGTTACGCTGCGACGATCCTCCGTACGAGGTGACGGCGAGGAGCCCTACGAGGAGACATCACATCGGTGAGGTTGCCCGCAGTAATTAATATCGGGATGTAAGCCACGACGCCGCCCTCCGGGGCACGCTTTCGTCCGGGAAAACGTTGTAACATCGTGACGCGTACGGTCCCTTGAGACCGCGTATCGAATGGCGATCGACAGCGAGAGCGAAGGGCCTCGGGATGGTATCGTGGCCGCGGAATTGAGATCAAGACGCGATTGCGAGCCTCTGGAGATCGCGATAGATTCGTGGCAAAATCCGTTACTGCGAGTCCGTTTCGTATAACGTCCGCGCTCGTTATTGTGTTGCGTTTGGTCCTCATTACGTTGGGACGTGGCTTACGCCACGATTCCTACTTGCGTTAGGCTTAGATAATTGGCGACAGAATTCTCGCGCGACTCCCGGCGTTGCGTTCACGCACTTTGAGCGTGAGGTATCGTCCTTTCGCGACCTTTCTATTTATAATTCCGCTTATCCGATAAACACAGTTATCGTTGGAACATTAATACCCTTCCCTCCCCGGAATTAAATCTATACGATTTAATTATTTAAAAACTGTAAAGAATTATTGCGAAAAATATTACCTCAGCCAGGATCCGAACCTAGAACCTCCCTCATTCCGTGAAGAGCGTCGTACCAATTCGACTACCGAGGCATGTGGTTCGTATAGATTTAATTCCGGGGAGGGAAGGGTATTAATGTTCTAACGATAACTGTGTTTCAAGTCCGACAAACAATCGCCGCGCAGTTTATTAAGTTGGAATATATGTATATACGTATATATACATTGTAATTCGTTACTTCTGTAACTATTAATTCTCTAGTTGCGCACCACTTACCGCGCTTGACTCGTATCGCCGAGTTTAATTAATTTGTTGACATTATTATATTATTATTATATCATTATATATGTAAAACGTATAATATATCATTAGTATATTATATTATGTATACATTATACACACACATAGTATTTTTGGTCTATTTTAAATTAGTGCCATTTGTAGTAAATATTTTACAGAGGAACGAGCCTAAAAGCAATTAAAAGCTGAGTGTTTAAGCTTTAAAATGCTGTTTTAATCGTCGCTCTACGATTATTTTTCACAAACATACGTAATTAAATGACGTAAATTTACCTAAGACCTAAAGTACTACGTATATATGTGTGTGTATGTATGTATGTATATATGTATACATAATATAATATACTAATGATATATTATACATATTTACATATATAATAATATAATAATAATATAATAACAATAATAATCAATCTTTCAAATCGAGGGAAAATCCAGTATTTTTACAAATTGCAAAGAAGCTCTTCACTTTCCTCTACTATAACTCGTAAACAATTTATCTGAGAAAAAAGTGTTTGAAACAAAAGTTGTAGGAAATGTTGTGCTTTACAACTTTGTGATGATACTCTTGCTCTAAATTTCGAGCGAAACGAGATATCTCGCAAAAACTAGTTTTTGAGGTCATTATTTTAAGATAGCGGCGCCAGCAGAAAAATGTCAAGATTGCAAATTTAGTATGTTTTTAAGGTCACAAAAATTTATAGCTTTATCAACTTTTAACATTTCCCGACTTATTTCCATGTAGACCCTTTTTTAACTCCCGTTGCCTCGACTATAATGTTTTTTAACCTATTAGTTAAAAAAACGTTAATGTGTTATACTGCATTCCTATCTGGATTAGATTATTTAGTGTAATTTTTGTAGTGTAATTCTTTACAAAGATTAGTGTAATTCTTTACAAATTCTAATTAGTGTAATTACAGATATATTTTTAATATCATGGTTAATATTGTATCATTTCTATGAAGTCAAATCCTAATGAAATGACATTATTAAATAAATACATCCTGGATTGATACAGTTTATTAGTAAGTCTTATTTTCATTGTTGCTCAACCAAGGAAATGTATTCATTTGTAGTATTATGTGCAGATACATTTTCAGCTTTTTCTAAAATTTTGGACATGTCTAAAATATCAACTTTTGCAACAGGTTGTCTGTAAATCTGTTTATGAATATCTTGGTGATGACCCATAAAATTAGCAACATGAGACACTTCAGTTTCAGTTAAATTAAGTGATAGGCATTTTGTGGCTATATGTTTACGTAAAATGGTGCCACGTAAAGTGCTGACATTTTCCGCTCCTCATGTAGCAGAATATTCACGCATTAACTTGCATGCTCTAACATATTTGAATCTTGTTTTGCTGCTACTTGGAATACCAAATAGGTAAGGATTTTTAAAAGATACTCCTGCTATTTTTCAATATTTTAAAATTGTTTCCATCGACTCTACTATTTGTGGGTTTAATAAAACAGGTACGGTCCGATTTAATTTTCACGAACCGTAAAGCGCACATATTTTTTAGCTATTTTTTTTCTGGTGCTGGTAATTTTTTATAATCTCTATCTGCATCTGTCACTTTCGTTGAATTCTTATAATTATCTATCAAAGTGCTTTCTATTTCCCCTGCTCGCCGCCGATTAGAAACGTGTATAGTAATTATAGTTGTTTCCAAGAGTGATCTCCAAGCATTAAGCAAAATTGATTTTGTAATATTTTCATGTTAGATGTTCTTTGTTCTTCTAAATACTTGTTAAATTTTACTATATCTGATGCTAGCGGAAGTTCAACTTTTTTTTGTCTATTTCTTTTAGATAGCGTTTCTCCAACAGTTTTGTTTACAACATCGCCGTAATCTTCATGCAATATTTTTTGAAAATTTTCAACCAGTTTTTGCTTTTTATCGTCATGTTGCTTAATACATTCATTAATTAAAATTTTACACATTTTTTTCAGCATTGTTCCTATACTTAAGCATTAAATGGCACATCATACATATTTATTTTTCATTATATTTGGCAATGACATTTACTGCTTTTACAGCAATATCATAATACTTTGGATCAAATAATATTTGTAGTTCTTGTATTTGTGGTTCACGTTGTTTTAATGCTTGTAAATATCGACCAAGAAGTCGTAACTGTGCTCGTATATAGTCATCTTGATGGTCTAATCTGTGTTTATGACAAAGATGATTGCCGAACAAAATTATAAGTAAATCATATCTTATATTACGAATATTGTCCTTTCTTATTATCGGAATTATTCTCGTTCTTAATTTGGTACAAGCTCGGTTATGGGCTGATTTTGAAACACTTCGTGCAAGTTGCAGTATGTGTCGAGATGTATCTTTCTTTTTGCTGCAGAAACGAAAATGATGTCTAAGATTGGTCCATGCATAGTGTCCTCCACATTTAAGGCACGGTAAAAATTAGACCCATTCTGCTTTGCTCTATTGTTAGGCCTTCTTGTAACAATCATAAAGCCATTATTTATATCTGAATATGTATTAAACTTATAATTTCCTTTCTTTCTGCAATGACCTATCATTGTTCTTCTTTCGTAAGAACTTTTGGGCAGTAACAAAAACTTTGCTACTTCTTCTTCATTGCTATTTTTTAATTCTAAATGGCGAGCAATTTTGGTTTGCATTTTGTTACAATACATACAAAAATTCGACTTTTTGTCTCCTTTGGCCCTCGAAACATTTCTACAAATAAATCATCATCCTTGCCATAATTGATTCTCTGCCTTGTAACATAATCACCTTTTAATGATCTTTTCGATTGAGTTTTGGATAATTCATACGTTGATTCATTTAAACAATTTGATACAGATTTATTCAGCGAGGAAGAATTATTTTCTGATTTATCAAACTGTTCGTCATTTTCATTAATATCATTCGATTCTTCACTCTGAATAGACGGCACAAAATCGGAATCATCGTCATCTTCCATATCATTATCATTAGTCTCATTTTCGTCGCAACTTAAATAGAGAAATAGTATTATATTGTGTTCTTGTGTGAACAGCGACACAATCCATATATGATATTCTCAGGATTCATGTGTCACTCTTTTTACAAGGATATAATATGAATTATATACATTGTGACGTTGTGGCCCGCCGCTTCGTGGCAGCGCCCCGCCGCCGTCACAAGGCGCGGAAATTTGCGCCCAGGGACGAGCCAGAGAGGCAACGACGAGATCTCCAGAAGCCAAANTTGATATAATTTCCGCGTTTTGACTATTCTTTTATTTTCATATATAAATTGTAATGCGCACGGCGCCTCACCCACACCACGGCGAATCTTCGAGGGAGTACCGATAACGAGAGGGGTCCGGGAGGACCAAGGACCGAGGAGGGGTGGCGAGAGTGGAAGCTACATGGATCACGGGCGGCGAGAGCAACGCGGCAGGCGTGCGGCGAATGAGACAGCGATGGACAAGGCCGCCGAAAGCGGGGCCCCAGGCGCCTGGGGAAAACCCGGCCTCAGCAATCTGCCTTCACGAAGTACCGGCCCGCGGGGTGACTGATCACCGCCCCGAGGTCAAACCGGAGGCACACCGGCTAGAACCAAGTCCAGTCCGCTGTCCAGGGACAAATTGAAGGAGTCGCTACGCCGCCGAGGGACCGTTGCGCGCCTTCGAAGGATCCCCTTGCGACGATCCTACGTTACGATACCACGCGAACTTGCAAGCTCGCTCTCGATTGGTTGGCACGCCCCTACGGAAGGGGGTGCCGCATCGATTCCGCTATCGAGCGAATCTAGCGAGACACTCTCTGGTCGTCCGTCGGCGAGTCCGAACGTTCTTCTTAAAATACGCGATAGCCACCCCGAGTCGAGAAAATCTGTTACGCTGCGACGATCCTCCGTACGAGGTGACGGCGAGGAGCCCTACGAGGAGACATCACATCGGTGAGGTTGCCCGCAGTAATTAATATCGGGATGTAAAGCCACGACGCCGCCCTCCGGGGCACGCTTTCGTCCGGGAAAACGTTGTAACATCGTGACGCGTACGGTCCCTTGAGACCGCGTATCGAATGGCGATCGACAGCGAGAGCGAAGGGCCTCGGGATGGTATCGTGGCCGCGGAATTGAGATCAAGACGCGATTGCGAGCCTCTGGAGATCGCGATAGATTCGTGGCAAAATCCGTTACTGCGAGTCCGTTTCGTATAACGTCCGCGCTCGTTATTGTGTTGCGTTTGGTCCTCATTACGTTGGGACGTGGCTTACGCCACGATTCCTACTTGCGTTAGGCTTAGATAATTGGCGACAGAATTCTCGCGCGACTCCCGGCGTTGCGTTCACGCACTTTGAGCGTGAGGTATCGTCCTTTCGCGACCTTTCTATTTATAATTCCGCTTATCCGATAAACACAGTTATCGTTGGAACATTAATACCCTTCCCTCCCCGGAATTAAATCTATACGATTTAATTATTTAAAAAACTGTAAAGAAATTATTGCGAAAAATATTACCTCAGCCAGGATCCGAACCTAGAACCTCCCTCATTCCGTGAAGAGCGTCGTACCAATTCGACTACCGAGGCATGTGGTTCGTATAGATTTAATTCCGGGGAGGGAAGGGTATTAATGTTCTAACGATAACTGTGTTTCAAGTCCGACAAACAATCGCCGCGCAGTTTATTAAGTTGGAATATATGTATATACGTATATATACATTGTAATTCGTTACTTCTGTAACTATTAATTCTCTAGTTGCGCACCACTTACCGCGCTTGACTCGTATCGCCGAGTTTAATTAATTTGTTGACATTATTATATTATTATTATATCATTATATATGTAAAACGTATAATATATCATTAGTATATTATATTATGTATACATATATACACACACATAGTATTTTTGGTCTATTTTAAATTAGTGCCATTTGTAGTAAATATTTTACAGAGGAACGAGCCTAAAAGCAATTAAAAGCTGAGTGTTTAAGCTTTAAAATGCTGTTTTAAAATCGTCGCTCTACGATTATTTTTCACAAACATACGTAATTAAATGACGTAAATTTACCTAAGACCTAAAGTACTACGTATATATGTGTGTGTATGTATGTATGTATATATGTATACATAATATAATATACTAATGATATATTATACATATTTACATATATAATAATATAATAATAATATAATAACAATAATAATCAATCTTTCAAATCGAGGGAAAATCCAGTATTTTTACAAATTGCAAAGAAGCTCTTCACTTTCCTCTACTATAACTCGTAAACTATTTATCTGAGAAAAAAGTGTTTGCAACAAAAGTTGTAGGAAATTTTGTCCTTTGCAACTTTGTGATGATACTCTTGCTCTAAATTTCGAGCGAAACGAGATATTCGCAAAAAACTAGTTTTTGAGGTCATTATTTTAAGATAGCGGCGCCAGCAGAAAAATGTCAAGATTGCAAATTTAGTATGTTTTTAAGGTCACAAAAATTTATAGCTTTATCAACTTTTAACATTTCCCGACTTATTTCCATGTAGACCCTTTTTTAACTCCCGTTGCCTCGACTATAATGTTTTTTAACCTATTAGTTAAAAAAACGTTAATGTGTTATACTGCATTCCTATCTGGATTAGATTATTTAGTGTAATTTTTGTAGTGTAATTCTTTACAAATTCTAATTAGTGTAATTACAGATATATTTTTAATATCATGGTTAATATTGTATCATTTCTATGAAGTCAAATCCTAATGAAAATGACATTATTAAATAAATACATCCTGGATTGATACAGTTTATTAGTAAGTCTTATTTTCATTGTTGCTCAACCAAGGAAAATGTATTCATTTGTAGTATTATGTGCAGATACATTTTCAGCTTTTTCTAAAATTTTGGACATGTCTAAAATATCAACTTTTGCAACAGGTTGTCTGTAAATCTGTTTATGAATATCTTGGTGATGACCCATAAAATTAGCAACATGAGACACTTCAGTTTCAGTTAAATTAAGTGATAGGCATTTTGTGGCTATATGTTTACGTAAAATGGTGCCACGTAAAGTGCTGACATTTTCCGCTCCTCATGTAGCAGAATATTCACGCATTAACTTGCATGCTCTAACATATTTGAATCTTGTTTTGCTGCTACTTGGAATACCAAATAGGTAAGGATTTTTAAAAGATACTCCTGCTATTTTTCAATATTTTAAAATTGTTTCCATCGACTCTACTATTTGTGGGTTTAATAAAACAGGTACGGTCCGATTTAATTTTCCACGAACCGTAAAGCGCACATATTTTTTAGCTATTTTTTTTCTGGTGCTGGTAATTTTTTATAATCTCTATCTGCATCTGTCACTTTCGTTGAATTCTTATAATTATCTATCAAAGTGCTTTCTATTTCCCCTGCTCGCCGCCGATTAGAAACGTGTATAGTAATTATAGTTGTTTCCAAGAGTGATCTCCAAGCATTAAGCAAAAATTGATTTTGTAATATTTTCATGTTAGATGTTCTTTGTTCTTCTAAATACTTGTTAAATTTTACTATATCTGATGCTAGCGGAAGTTCAACTTTTTTTTGTCTATTTCTTTTAGATAGCGTTTCTCCAACAGTTTTGTTTACAACATCGCCGTAATCTTCATGCAATATTTTTTGAAAATTTTCAACCAGTTTTTGCTTTTTATCGTCATGTTGCTTAATACATTCATTAATTAAAATTTTACACATTTTTTTCAGCATTGTTCCTATACTTAAAGCATTAAATGGCACATCATACATATTTATTTTTTCATTATATTTGGCAATGACATTTACTGCTTTTACAGCAATATCATAATACTTTGGATCAAATAATATTTGTAGTTCTTGTATTTGTGGTTCACGTTGTTTTAATGCTTGTAAATATCGACCAAGAAGTCGTAACTGTGCTCGTATATAGTCATCTTGATGGTCTAATCTGTGTTTATGACAAAGATGATTGCCGAACAAAATTATAAGTAAATCATATCTTATATTACGAATATTGTCCTTTCTTATTATCGGAATTATTCTCGTTCTTAATTTGGTACAAGCTCGGTTATGGGCTGATTTTGAAACACTTCGTGCAAGTTGCAGTATGTGTCGAGATGTATCTTTCTTTTTGCTGCAGAAACGAAAATGATGTCTAAGATTGGTCCATGCATAGTGTCCTCCACATTTAAGGCACGGTAAAAAATTAGACCCATTCTGCTTTGCTCTATTGTTAGGCCTTCTTGTAACAATCATAAAGCCATTATTTATATCTGAATATGTATTAAACTTATAATTTCCTTTCTTTCTGCAATGACCTATCATTGTTCTTCTTTCGTAAGAACTTTTGGGCAGTAACAAAAACTTTGCTACTTCTTCTTCATTGCTATTTTTTAATTCTAAATGGCGAGCAATTTTGGTTTGCATTTTGTTACAATACATACAAAAATTCGACTTTTTGTCTCCTTTGGCCCTCGAGACATTTCTACAAATAAATCATCATCCTTGCCATAATTGATTCTCTGCCTTGTAACATAATCACCTTTTAATGATCTTTTCGATTGAGTTTTGGATAATTCAGTACGTTGATTCATTTAAACAATTTGATACAGATTTATTCAGCGAGGAAGAATTATTTTCTGATTTATCAAACTGTTCGTCATTTTCATTAATATCATTCGATTCTTCACTCTGAATAGACGGCACAAAATCGGAATCATCGTCATCTTCCATATCATTATCATTAGTCTCATTTTCGTCGCAACTTAAATAGAGAAATAGTATTATATTGTGTTCTTGTGTGAACAGCGACACAATCCATATATGATATTCTCAGGATTCATGTGTCACTCTTTTTACAAGGATATAATATGAATTATATACATTGTGACGTTGTGGCCCGCCGCTTCGTGGCAGCGCCCCGCCGCCGTCACAAGGCGCGGAAATTTGCGCCCAGGGACGAGCCAGAGAGGCAACGACGAGATCTCCAGAAGCCAAAAATTGATATAATTTCCGCGTTTTGACTATTCTTTTATTTTCATATATAAATTGTAATGCGCACGGCGCCTCACCCACACCACGGCGAATCTTCGAGGGAGTACCGATAACGAGAGGGGTCCGGGAGGACCAAGGACCGAGGAGGGGTGGCGAGAGTGGAAGCTACATGGATCACGGGCGGCGAGAGCAACGCGGCAGGCGTGCGGCGAATGAGACAGCGATGGACAAGGCCGCCGAAAGCGGGGCCCCAGGCGCCTGGGGAAAACCCGGCCTCAGCAATCTGCCTTCACGAAGTACCGGCCCGCGGGGTGACTGATCACCGCCCCGAGGTCAAACCGGAGGCACACCGGCTAGAACCAAGTCCAGTCCGCTGTCCAGGGACAAATTGAAGGAGTCGCTACGCCGCCGAGGGACCGTTGCGCGCCTTCGAAGGATCCCCTTGCGACGATCCTACGTTACGATACCACGCGAACTTGCAAGCTCGCTCTCGATTGGTTGGCACGCCCCTACGGAAGGGGGTGCCGCATCGATTCCGCTATCGAGCGAATCTAGCGAGACACTCTCTGGTCGTCCGTCGGCGAGTCCGAACGTTCTTCTTAAAATACGCGATAGCCACCCCGAGTCGAGAAAATCTGTTACGCTGCGACGATCCTCCGTACGAGGTGACGGCGAGGAGCCCTACGAGGAGACATCACATCGGTGAGGTTGCCCGCAGTAATTAATATCGGGATGTAAAGCCACGACGCCGCCCTCCGGGGCACGCTTTCGTCCGGGAAAACGTTGTAACATCGTGACGCGTACGGTCCCTTGAGACCGCGTATCGAATGGCGATCGACAGCGAGAGCGAAGGGCCTCGGGATGGTATCGTGGCCGCGGAATTGAGATCAAGACGCGATTGCGAGCCTCTGGAGATCGCGATAGATTCGTGGCAAAATCCGTTACTGCGAGTCCGTTTCGTATAACGTCCGCGCTCGTTATTGTGTTGCGTTTGGTCCTCATTACGTTGGGACGTGGCTTACGCCACGATTCCTACTTGCGTTAGGCTTAGATAATTGGCGACAGAATTCTCGCGCGACTCCCGGCGTTGCGTTCACGCACTTTGAGCGTGAGGTATCGTCCTTTCGCGACCTTTCTATTTATAATTCCGCTTATCCGATAAACACAGTTATCGTTGGAACATTAATACCCTTCCCTCCCCGGAATTAAATCTATACGATTTAATTATTTAAAAAACTGTAAAGAAATTATTGCGAAAAATATTACCTCAGCCAGGATCCGAACCTAGAACCTCCCTCATTCCGTGAAGAGCGTCGTACCAATTCGACTACCGAGGCATGTGGTTCGTATAGATTTAATTCCGGGGAGGGAAGGGTATTAATGTTCTAACGATAACTGTGTTTCAAGTCCGACAAACAATCGCCGCGCAGTTTATTAAGTTGGAATATATGTATATACGTATATATACATTGTAATTCGTTACTTCTGTAACTATTAATTCTCTAGTTGCGCACCACTTACCGCGCTTGACTCGTATCGCCGAGTTTAATTAATTTGTTGACATTATTATATTATTATTATATCATTATATATGTAAAAACGTATAATATATCATTAGTATATTATATTATGTATACATATATACACACACATAGTATTTTTGGTCTATTTTAAATTAGTGCCATTTGTAGTAAATATTTTACAGAGGAACGAGCCTAAAAGCAATTAAAAGCTGAGTGTTTAAGCTTTAAAATGCTGTTTTAATCGTCGCTCTACGATTATTTTTCACAAACATACGTAATTAAATGACGTAAATTTACCTAAGACCTAAAGTACTACGTATATATGTGTGTGTATGTATGTATGTATATATGTATACATAATATAATATACTAATGATATATTATACATATTTACATATATAATAATATAATAATAATATAATAACAATAATAATCAATCTTTCAAATCGAGGGAAAATCCAGTATTTTTACAAATTGCAAAGAAGCTCTTCACTTTCCTCTACTATAACTCGTAAACTATTTATCTGAGAAAAAAGTGTTTGCAACAAAAGTTGTAGGAAATTTTGTCCTTTGCAACTTTGTGATGATACTCTTGCTCTAAATTTCGAGCGAAACGAGATATTCGCAAAAAACTAGTTTTTGAGGTCATTATTTTAAGATAGCGGCGCCAGCAGAAAAATGTCAAGATTGCAAATTTAGTATGTTTTTAAGGTCACAAAAATTTATAGCTTTATCAACTTTTAACATTTCCCGACTTATTTCCATGTAGACCCTTTTTTAACTCCCGTTGCCTCGACTATAATGTTTTTTAACCTATTAGTTAAAAAAACGTTAATGTGTTATACTGCATTCCTATCTGGATTAGATTATTTAGTGTAATTTTTGTAGTGTAATTCTTTACAAAGATTAGTGTAATTCTTTACAAATTCTAATTAGTGTAATTACAGATATATTTTTAATATCATGGTTAATATTGTATCATTTCTATGAAGTCAAATCCTAATGAAAATGACATTATTAAATAAATACATCCTGGATTGATACAGTTTATTAGTAAGTCTTATTTTCATTGTTGCTCAACCAAGGAAAATGTATTCATTTGTAATAACTTAATAGAAGACTCCTCATGGCGAGCGGAGCGGGCGGTTGGCCCGAAGTTAAGAGGGCGAGTTAGGAGGTGTTTTTCGGCAGAAAGAAGGTCGGGGGGATGGAGTAGTGTGGTGGAGGTGGTGGAGGTGGTACGGAGGAGGACGAGGAAGTGGAGGAGACTCCGAGGAGGGCGTGGCTGGAGAATGGAGACCGAAAACCTCAAAGCAAGATTTGGAGGTTAGGATTTGGAGAAGGTAGAGGAAGGGTCAGGGACGTGAGAGGTGAAAGAACGGCGGAAGGCGCGCGCTGTCGTGGGTCGTGAGTCACGGAGAGCGGCCCAAAGGCGGCGCGGCGGAAGCAAATGTAGATGGCGAGACCGAGACGGCGCTGGGTGTCGGAAGCCAAACGGATTAAATAGATGCGGCAACGCGGGACGGCAATGAGCGAGAGGTGTGTGGAGAAAGCGGAGAGGATAGAGGGCGCAGCAAATAGAAGAAAGTGTGACGGCGGCGCTGGAAGGCAGCTGGGATGGCAGGACTGAGAGGAGAGGTAGGGAAGCAACAAAGTTGGACGCACTGGCAGAGGTGAAGTGTAAAGGAGGAAGGTATACGGAAGGTGAAAGGAAAAGGTGTAAGGGAGATGCGAAGGAGAAAAACCGTGGAGGAGCGGAAGGAAGACTGGATAGGAATAGAGAAGATGGCAGGGATGGGGCAAAGGTCGGAGGAGACAGAGTGGGTGGAGGAGATCAGGAAAGAAGACAGGAAGATAGGGCAGGAAATCAGGGAAGAAATAAGACGGGAAGGAAAAGGCATCAGGAAGAAATTAAAGGAGATTGGAGTGAGGTTGGAGAGACTAGAGGAGGGGCGCTGGCGGTGCGAGGAAAGTGAGGAGCAGGATGAGGAGGAGGAAAGAGAGACAGATGAGAGCAACGGTTGGAGAGGGAGGGAAAAGGAACCAGCAAAGACGAAGAGGAGTAACAGGGGAGTGGCAAGAAAGGAGATGACGGAGGAGGATGGATGATGGACGAGGATAAAGCGGTGGAGGCGAGAGTATGGATACGGACAAGGACGAGGGCCATAGGAAGATAGGAGAGCAAGAGGGTGATGGGAGGAGCGGGGACGGAACAGGGGGGAAGGCGGCGAGCGGGAGGAGGGAGAGGAAGGAGAGAGGGGAGGAGAGCAGTGGCAGAAGGGAGGGAAGCGGAGAAATGACAGAAGCAAGGAAGACGGAGGGAGATGGCTGGAGTAAAGAGGAGGGGAGGGAAAAGGAAGTGGGTTTTTGTTTCAGAGCGAAGACATAATAGGAAGGAGGGAAGGCGGCGAGCGGGAGGAGAGAGAGAGAAGGAAGGAAAGAGAAAGAGCAGTGGCAGAAAGGAGGGAAGCGGAGAAATGGCTAAAGCAAAAAAGGCGGAAGGAGATGGATAAATGAAAGACGAAGGGAGGGGAAATAAATGAAATGTAAGGTCGCATATGGCCAGGCGCGTAAGGGAGTGATTTGTAAGAGGTTTGGGTACGTTCCTCATAAAAAACGCCTTGTAAACCCTACGGGGATACACAATAAATCTACATACATTGTAATAACTTAATAACTTAATAAATCCTTTTATTCTCAATTTTTTAATTTTAAATAGGATATTCATTATTAAGCTAAAAGTATTTATATTGTGACGTGACAAGTCGCGTCTACTTCCCGGACGGGCTCGGCCGAGGGGAATTCGGGGGTGCTTTCTTGTTGGAGCGAGGGAGGGGCGGTTGCGTACTCTTAATTAGTCTAATTAGCTGTTAAGTTTTTAAGGGATCGCCAGTGGTGGCTGGAGTCAACAGGTAACGGCCGGGAGCCGCCACGAGGAAGGGCAGAGGATTAAGGAGACGGCCAAGGGACGTGGCCGAAAATCGGATTGCTCGGACCTCCCCGCAAGTGCATGAGTGTCGCCGGCCGGAATTTACTCCGTACTCGGTCGCAACAGCGGCAGGATAGCAGTCTAGAACACCCCGGGACACGCCCGAACGAAACGCCAGTCAGAGCAGGGTGCCGAGGAGCGGCCCAGGGAAAGGCGCAGCCCTGGGGCCGTCGCCTCGAGGGGATGCCGGCGGACGGGGCCGAGGCCCGGCCAGCCTGACCCCGAACGCCGACTCGATCATCGCGGCCCGGACAGCCGGGTGATTCGAAAAGTCCGCGCCGAATCGGAAGTAGTTGGAGCGGCGCCGGCGCCGCCGGAAGGGGAGGCGCGCGAAAAGCTGAGGCGCCGATGAGAGCGCCCAGAATTGGAGTGGCGCCCCCGGAAGGAGCGGCGCACGTGCGGCCTAGGCGCCGGGAGCGCTAGGATCGGCAAATTGGTCGAGCGACACGCTACAGCGCAGGCGCGGGGAACCGGCGCGATCCCGGCAGGTCATCGTTTCCGACACTGTCGTGCCGGCGAGGAACCTGGGAGCATCGCCCGAACTACGAGCTGCCCGGACCGAAGGAGATACTACGACGATTGTAAAGTCACCACTCTGGCGTCCCCGCGTTAAAGAAAAGAGAGTTCGCTTGAGGCACTGGCCCCAGGCACGTTTCGGTTACCTGAGCGCCGCAGGATCTACCTGTGGACCGCGGTATGAGCGTGTGCGTTACCTGCGCTCGCATTTAAGATAGAATCGTGTAGAGATCGTGCCAGGGCCTTGCCGAGAGTGAGCTCTCCGGTGCGTAGAGACCAATCGTGCCCTCCCCGGGAGCACCGTCACGGCCGACAGTCGCGTGGCGTTGGAATATGTGAGTCGGGTTAATCGTGTCGAATCGTGTCGCGTTTCATTGTGTTAATATCCATAATCGTGTCGCGTTTCGTTGTATTAGCGTTCGTAATCGTGTTACGTTCCGGTCATGGTGGCGAGAGTAATTGTGCCGCGTTTCCTCGCGTGAATCGGGGTAAGCGTGACGATAACGGGAGCGAGTTGTGAGGGGAACGAGCCGCGAGGGGCCATGTAATCTGAAGGGCACTCGCCCTCGCATTTGAGTAACGTATTCGGGCCCTCGAGGACGGCGAATATTGTGCTTGGCGGGACGGAAAGATCGACGGGATCGGTGCGGGGCCGCGGAATCTCCGTGCTTGCGAAAGAATTCGGGATTCGCGTGGCAAGTCGCAGGATCGTCCGCGATCCGAGTCCTTATTTCGTGTTCGGGGGCAATCGCCGGCCAGCGTGGTCGACACGGCGAGATCGCCCGTAATTTTTGCATCGTACAGAATCGAGGTGGCCCGGGTGCGCGTTGAAGGCACAGCCAAAGGCGCGGCGAGTCGGTTCGTCGGCCTCGTGGCGTAAGTTCGGTGTGAGTTCGAAGTCGTGCGAGTTCGAAGTAAGGTATCGCGTTACCCTGACTCAACTAATTATTCAGGTTAAGCTTTTGTGTGTTCGTCGGCGTTTATCTGTTGCGTTGACCTGATCTCGCGTGCGTTAACCCACAGTGTTTAAAATTCGACATTCTCGCGTGCCCTGATCGCGTCGTTTATGCGGCATTCGTGCGTCAGCCTCTCTGATTTTTGTGCGGTAATTTATACAACATCTTCGCGTTAATTCGTTGCCGCGGCGTTGATCCGCCGCCGACAAGGTCTCGTTACCGTGTGGTCTGATTCCGAGTGCGAGATGCTCAGACCAATTATACCAGCACCTACTTTGATTGATATTCTGTCGCAAGTGCCTTATATCTGACGAAATATATCATATGTTATCTCATTATTATTATTTGGTGTGATTGATTGCGTGACGCCTCTCTCCGAATTCCCTGAACGAGCCCTATGCCCTGAAGTGTCCGGGGAATATCGCGTTAGATATAATAGAGTACTATGGTGCGATCCGTCGCACCTGGCGCCCAATCTTTGGTGTCGGAATTAGTTGCGCGTGCTGCCAATCCACGATAGCCCTCCACCGGATTGCGAGACCGAAGGAAAAAGCGTCGCAATATTTATTAAATATATTATAATTCTTGTGTGTGTTGTATACATTTTATAATAATATAAGCATAATTCGTTTTGTAAAAATTAGTAAGAATAAATAATTTTACAATAAAAAATCAAAACAAATAAAATATAATATGTTTACTAATACCAGTAAAATTTATTTATATTAATGCTCAAGTTTTTTTTAAACAGATTATGAAGTAATTTTTGTCTGAAATACTTATATCATAATGTAGAATATAGTTATCCTTTACAAACAGTAAAATATCTTATAATATAAAGCCAAAAATGTTAAAAAACATTTTAATGTTATAAAAGATTTAGCCACAAATAATATTATTCCCAATAAAAACGATTAAAAACAATATTTTTAAATAAATGTAATTAAAAATTTATGTCCTTTAAATGTGTGTGTGTGTGTGTGTGTGTATATGCAGTAAATATTAAATATAAAAAGTAATTAAATAATTACTTTAGATGTACTTTATATTTGTATTCAGTTTACTATTATAAAAACATTTTTGCAATCTGCTTTCACAAAATAGATAGGTTTCATAATCTTAGAGTATTTTTTTGATATTTTATAATTTTATCTAATTGTAAGCACTAATTGTAAGTTATACTGCTATTGGATTTTTTGTTATTTTAATACTATTTTTTTTAAATCTATATAAAACAAGTATTAATTTTTTTCACTTAAAAATGTTTGCAAAAATTATTTGTTTTAAAATACTAGAATCCCTCTAATCAGAGTCTAGCCATATGGTAGCAACATTTATTGGCAAAAGCAAATAAAACAGAAAGAGAAAGAAATGGAAAAGAGATAAAGAAAGAGATAGAAAAAAAGAGAAAGCATGAATTTATATCCTTCTCTCTCGCACAATTTTGTCAGAACTGCAAGTTGGCTAGACTAGAGAAACTTTATAAAATACGTACCTGAGGATGTACATACTGATTTTTTATTTTTCGTAGGTGCGCGAATTCTACTTCTTTTTTAAATAAAATCTTTGGTGATTCTGCAATTAGTTTTTGTTGTATATCTATCAATACATTCTTATTGTCTGAAAATAATTGAAATTTATGTACTATCTTAATATATAATAAAATATAATTATAATTATCATAAACCTATAATTATACCTATAAATATATATAAATAAGTGTTAACCCTAGAACACCACACTGCATTTACCTTTTGGGTGTAACCATACGTCTACTAAACGGCAGATAAGGCTACATAGCATGGGGAATCTTAGAGAGAGAACAAAAGTTTATTTCAAATATGAAGAATAGAGCAAAGAACCGTAACAGGATGTTTGTATTAAATTATTTTATTTTTTTTAAATAATATTTTTCAACCATAGAGAGAGAGTAAACTGCGAGCCGACAAATCGTCAGACTTAAAACACAATTTTGGTTGACGTAATAAATCTCTTTCCACCCCTCTAATTAAATCGTTTCGATGATACTAAGCATCTAAATACTGTAAAAAAATTGTTAAGTTTAATGGTGCGTGGAGTGGTAAGTTTGGGTGAAGTCAATTTAAAACGGTGAGAGTGTCTATGTCTATTATTTTCAAAACTAGTGTTTGTCATTTTATTTTGTATACACGTACCGCATTTCAAGTAATCGCTCTCTAAATTATTCGGTAACCCATCAACTAAGTTATTTTGACTCAGAATATTCAAGTACTTGAAATTTACGTGACCTAATAGTCTATACTTTTTTTTCAAAGTCATATTCTTATTTACATTTTCTGTTACATAATTTTGTTTGTTCTCAACAAAGCTATTGATCTTATACAGATTATTTACTTTATTAGCTACTGCTATCAGTTTATTTTCTCGTGTATAAATTTTTGAAGTATTTCCCATTGATATTATTTTAGCGTTATCCGCAATTTTTCCAAAACTCAATAAATTTCTATCCATTTTTTTAACAAAAAATACATCTTTAAGTTCTACTTCTTTTTCATCATAATTTGTTACGAATTTAGTTACTATATTTCCTATTTTCGTTGCCTTCAATATTCGACCGTCACCTATTTTTACACTAATTAGATTTTCAAGTCTATTTGATTCTACAAAATACTTTTCATCATTTATTATATGGTCCGTACATCCGCTATCTAAGACCTTCGACTCTATTTTCGCAATTATTTACCTCGACGTTATATCCTACCCTATTGTCTACCTCTGTTGTGAAAGTCATCCTTCCTTGGTCTGCGTTTGGACGATCTTGCCGTTGTTGACCGCCTCATCCTCGTTGACCTGCGCCTCGGCCTCGGTGACTGCTGCTGCCTCTGCCGTAGCTGCTGTCTCGTTGCTGCTGAGGCTGATAGCGCGCGCCTCCTCGCGCTTGATGTCCTCCTCCCCTCGGACCTCTCCAAGAAGTTCCCGCGCTGCTCTGGCACGTGCATTCGTGCTGATAATGTCCTTGCTTTCCGCATTTATAGCACGTTCTGTCCTTTTTCATCTCACTTTTGAATACATTCGAATTTCCACTTTTATTTCTTAAATTTTGATTTTCATTTTTTTTTGTCTTCATACATTTTAATTTTATTAATTACGTAATCCACAGTTCTATCTCCTTCGGGTAGTACGTCGACTAAATCTCCGATATGGCTTAATGAACTTGGTAGCGTTCTTAACATGTAATTTAATTTTTTCTTTTCAGTCACTGTCGCTCCGGCGTTTTTCAATTCAATTATTAGTTTTTCAAAGTCACTGTAAAATTAACTTGTTCCTGTGTAGTCTTTTAATTTAATCCTTTCTAGTTTACTTCTTACACAAATCTGTAATGCGGTTGATTCACGCAAATATAATTTGTCTAATTTTTTTATTATTTCATAACTTGTAGTTTCTTCATTAATAAACTCCATTTGTCTATTTGACAAAGCACTATATATATAGTTCATTGCTTTTAAGTCCGTATCATTCCACGTGGCTTCATTTTCCGTGTCGGTTCTCTCTCGCTGAATAACTTTCTCGCATTTTTTCATTTTCAAAAATACAGTTATTCTTTTTTTCCATGTACTGTAGTCGTTTCCATCAAAAATTGGTAGCGTCATCTTGAACTCGTCCGCCATGTTGACTCGTCTATAATCCTCACTTCCGTTTTCTTCAGTTGATTCCTCTTTGACTTGTAAATCACTTTTTGTTTCACTGTCAAGTGTTCCCACAACCATTACGAAACTTTCCCGAACTTTTCACTGAAACCACGCTCTGCTACCATGTTAAGTTTAATGGTGCGTGGAGTGGTAAGTTTGGGTGAAGTCAATTTAAAACGGTGAGAGTTAGCGAGTTTATATTCAATACACTATATATATCTATATTGTACATGATACGCTGGAGCGCTCGACCGCGTGTCGGCCCGAGAGAGTCTCGTATCTTTCTGCGTGTGCTCGCACCGCGCGTCGCTTGTGCGGGGTCCTTCTTGCGGACGCTATACCCTTTACACATCTGTGCTTACATGCTCGTTGAGTGCTCCTTCAGTGTTGCTCAGTCATACATACACATGTACTTACATGACTAAACTAAATTTACTCTTTTCTCAAAAGAAATTATTGCGAAAAATATTATCTTAGCCAGGATTCAAACCTAGAACTTCCCTTTATTCCATGAAGAGTGTCGTATCAATTCGAATACTGAGGCATGTGTAATAATATTTATTGCAATAATCTGTTATTAAATTGAAAAATACGTATTATTTTGCCCACGTAAATCAATAATTTTTAAAAGGTTTATATTGTTGCGCTCGACCGCGCGTTCGCAGCACACACTTACACGCACTCACTCGCGAACGCGGCGCGCAATCCCGTTACCGGGAATAAACACTCACAAATAGAAAGGAACTCGTTTAATGCAGTAATGTAATAGAACAATGGCTCATGAACACGTCTGAACGGTTCGAAGGCCCGGCGGAGAATCTCACAGACGGCAGAAGTAAACAAACAAACGCAACAGCTGGTCGTCAAGGCTCGACGTCACGCAGCGCTTCGCGACTGCTTTTTCGGGCCTCTACCGGGCGTCTCGGCACGGGCGCAACACTGCCCCCCCTCTTCCTAGATTGTCGCCCCGACAATCAAAGGGGAGCAGCGCCCAGACGAGTACAGCTTCTTGCCGCCACGACCTTCTCCTCATAATCGACCTCTGGGAAAAGCTGGCCAGACTCCCCCAAGCCGTCTTCAGGAGGGCCGTCTGCACAGTCTCGCCCTCGAGTCCTTCGGTACTCCGAAATGACGTCCTCTTCCTCGACCGCTGCTCTTCCGCGAAATCTTTGGACAAGAGGGGGGGGGGAAACTTCCCGTGGACCCTGCGCCCCGCAGGGCTCCCCAGGTCCCCGCCCGGCATTCGCCCTATGGCCCACGGGAAAACCACGGGTCAAAAACCGTGGGCAGGCGGTCCACTTCAGATTGGGAGTTCTGGCTGTCGATCTGCCATACGTGGAGACTCCTATCGATCTCACCAACACATGCCGTCGATTTCCTCTAAAACAAAAAGTCATACGACGCACAGAAACAAAGAACAACATCGCTGTAAAAAGTTAAAAAAAAATCAAACACATTTTACATTTTATTTAAAATTAAGCCCACCCCACCAAGCTCAACTAAACCGCGCCTCCCTCATTGGGGCATTCCGATCGAAAATGCCCAGTTTTACCGCAAGTCCAACACTCCCCCCGGGCACCGCCAGAATTTTTATTAAAATTTTTTTTATTTCTTTTGGAATCATCCCCCTGAAGAGTTTTCAGCGCCTTGGCCCTTTCAACGGCCACATTCAAGGAAGTAATTTCCTCCATCTGAAGCGCTCGCCGAATGAAATTATCGGAAACGGCCGTAACGAATTGCGCGCACGCGATTTTGTCACGAAGCTCATATAGGCACTCGGGGTACGCCAGGCGTGAAAGTTTGTCAATTTCGGATCCGAGTGTCGCCAAATCCTCCTCGAATTTTTGTTTACGGTTCGTAAACGCGACGTAACAGTTCTGTGATTGTCGTCCCTCCCCGAAGCGCAACTCAAGTTTTGTTTTAAGTTCCGCGAAATCTAACCGCTCGACATCTTGAACCGTTTCCAAGACCGAACGTGCCTTTCCCCTCAGGCTTGAAGCCAACGCGATCGTTTTTGTGGCGTCATCCCAATGGTTCGCACGCGCGATCAAACTCAATTGCGAGAAATATTCTTGTAACGGGGTTGTTCCGTCGTACGTGTCGGGTTTCAGTTTATACCCCAGGTCGGCACTCGCGACCGCGACACTATCACTCGCGTGTATTTGCGTTCCCACGCCGCTCGAGTTCACATCTCTTTCCCCCGCACGCGCGACTCGCGCTACCACGGCGCTCGAGATCGCGCCTCTTTCGCTCGCGTACGCGTCTCGCGTCCCCGCGCCGCTCGAGATCGCGTCCCCCTCACTCGCGTGCGCGTCTCGCGCTTCCGCGCCGTTCAAGATCGCGATACTTCCGCGTGTGACTTGCGCCCCCGCGCCGCTCGCGACTCGCATCCCCGAGTCCCCAGATACTCTATTATTAGAATGACTTAGCTGTGCGCCGGAGTTCATCCCTCGAAGAAGACGGAGCTCCTCCTCCTGCCGGCGGAACGTCTCGGCGTACTCCCTTTCTCTCCGCGCCTGTTCCTCGCGCAGGAGCCGGACCTCTCGAATCACCGCCTGGAGGGTCACCACCTCCGACGTCATCTCCGCAGCATCCGACTGTGGAGTCGCTACTCGGAGTCGTTTCCTTGCAGCCATGAGGAAATCGTAGCTCGTCGCTCGTCGCTCGTCTAGTCCTCGCTCGTCCGATCGATCCGTTCGATCCCGGACGAGCCCCCAAAATGTTGCGCTCGACCGCGCGTTCGCAGCACACACTTACACGCACTCACTCGCGAACGCGGCGCGCAATCCCGTTACCGGGAATAAACACTCACAAATAGAAAGGAACTCGTTTAATGCAGTAATGTAATAGAACAATGGCTCACGAACGTCTGAACGGTTCGAAGGCCCGGCGGAGAATCTCACAGACGGTAGAAGTAAACAAACAAACGCAACAGCTGGTCGTCAAGGCTCGACGTCACGCAGCGCTTCGCGACTGCTTTTTTGGGCCTCTACCGGGCGTCTCGGCACGGGCGCAACAATATGAATAAATTTCTCAAGTTTATTTACTTTATCACTTCAATTCTCTAATCGAATTTCACTATATTGTAGAAACAGCAAGCATTTTTAAAACAAACATGGATGTGCTACATTCAGTGTGGCGTTCGCTAAAGTTAAGCATTATACTGAAATATTAATGTGTAATCTGACATGTGTTAAATTATTATATGTAATATATGTAAATAATAAAATAAATATCAGGCATATCTGAACTGCAAAGAAGTGTGACAGCACATTTTTTATGTCCTGGAAACTAACGTTAGGCCATAATTTATTACATGTCAGTTTTTGCTTATTTACGTATATTCAGCGCGTTTAATATGCATTTTAACGTTTGAAAACGTGGTAAGAGAATGTGAGTTTACGGTATTCCACACACGTCAACCCGATACCGCATACGTTGACCCGCAAGTGAATACGTTCACATTATTTCGGAAAAATTTTTATGTCCTGGAAACTAACGTTAGACCATAATTTATTATATGTCAGTTTTTGCTTATTTACGTATATTTAGCGCGTTTAATATACATTTTAACGTCTGAGAACATGGTAAAAGAATGTGAGTTTACGGTATTTTACACACGTCAACCCGCAAATAAATACGTTTGCATTTACAAAAATGTGCTTGTACCCCAAAATTTGAGGTTATGTTGTAACCGGACGGTACTACTGGAGGCACGAATCAACGCTACGTGTCCTTAGAAATCAACGGTCGCCACTCGGTTTGACCTTTGAACCACCGAGAAGGTAAGTATCGAACGATATCTCGAACTATCAATTAGACTAATTCTCTTCTTTTTTCAGGTTCCTGCCACCGCTGGATCATCGCCGTCATCGATCAGGATCGTCGCTGCCACCGGAATCCAGGATCAACGAGGGACTACGAGTGATCGACGCCAATGGATCAGGTCGATAGAAGGTAAGTCCAATTTAATAAATTTTCGAAATTTTTTACGACAAACTTCGCGCTGACGCCGACCCGTGCGCCAGGTCTATTACCAGGCCCACAATCTCCATCCGGGCGACTTCCCTGAGGAAGACATCCAGGTGCAGAGTACCGGGCTCGCCGACGACGCCGACCCCCCCCCTGACGCTTATTTTGGACCCGGTAACACAATTCCCGCGGTTTTTCCCCGCGGAAGATGTCCAGGTCGCGAGATGGCGGACGGTTCTGTAACTTCGTTACCGGTCGTCGGATTTCGACGGCGACCGGATACGGACGTTTGTAAGGACGTCCCCGTTAGTCAAGGATGTCTTTTCCCCGGGGATGACTCACCTAGGGCGAGTTCCCGGACGGTCCGCCATTTCGTTAACCGACGGGTCTTGCCGGGACCCGGTTTCGTGGGCTCGGCGAAATGCCCCCCGATGTCAGGAGTGCTCAACTCCCGTAGATGACGCACCTAGCGCACGTTCGCGGACGGTTTGCTATCTCCTGTCCGCGTTCCTGTATCGCGTCGCCAACCCCGTATGCGTGACTCGGGGACCCCGTACCCTCGTCAGGGACGTATATTTTTACCGCAGTGCCGTCGGTTCGAAAAATTCCCGACGGTCCGCCATCTTTTTTACCGTTGGTCCGATCTTAATTTTGACGCGCGTATTGCTTTTCGCGGGATCGCGGGCCTCTCTCTACGATCATGGCTCTTAGTTTTACACGCCCGTCGCGTAGTCTTTGAGTTTGCGGACGGTCCGCCATTTTCCTTTCGCGCGCTATTTTCGCCATTCCGTGACGCGCATCTACCTTCTCGGATCGCGGACAATCGCCGAGACGCTACATTCGTTGCTCCGCAGTCGCGGTCCACCAGTCTGCTATAAGTCATCCTCCCGTTCCGCGGACTGTCTTGGTACGTTCGCCGTATCCGCATCGCTCGCTGTGAACAGCCCCAGGAGCCTGAAACGAAATGACGGGCGATTGCATGAAGGCGTATTCTACGTTTGAAACGCCATATCGCTCCAATACAGCCCGGCCCTTTTGCCTCCTCCTTCCTGGTCCCCGCCGGTGATGCGCGCGGCTGCAATGTCATACAACTGTACATATCAATTTTTGTAATTTCCGTATATTCAAGGAATTTAAGATACTTCTTGACACTT